>NW_027040727.1:600000-1175976 GCF_037179485.1 Ochlerotatus camptorhynchus | reverse complement strand
ATAATACACCATGTACTTAAGCGAATAATATATTCAGTTTCTTTCTTTGTCCAAATGCTCACGACACGTACACCTAAATATCAGCAACACTGCCAACAGGCAGTGAAATCACACAAACTGTTATGCTATTCGCGTATAGCTCAAAAATAATACATGGTGTATTATTTTTGAGCTATAATTTAATGCTGCGAATGTTCAATATATTAAGTTTTCTATAAAAACAAGAAAATATGTAACAGCGTAAAGTTGTCATACTCAAATAGAAGGAGGAGAGGGTGAAGTTGAATCTGCATAGCTTTTTGGTACTTGGGCTTCAAGAAGGCTAGATGATGTTGTGTTCCCATTGCCACATTCTCCCATATAAACAAAAACAAAGCAAAATAAAGTTAAAATAAGCTATAACTTTGCAATGCATTATTTTAGAGACTAACGGTCTTCTACAAATACATGTGTTTTTACTGTTTTAAGATTATTTAGAACATTATATACTTCAAATATAAAAGAGTAAAAAATTATGTATAAAAAACCTAAAAAAGAAAGTGAAAAATATATGAAAAACCATAAATAATAAGGTTATTGTACTCAAATTTAGGAAGGGAGCGACAAATGAAACCTTCTCAACTTTATAGTACTTGAGCTAAGCTTCAAGAAAAAAAGTTGGTTTTGTGTCCTCACTTGCCCCATTCTCTCCTAAAAGCTTATGAAGTAATGGAAAAATAAAGATAAAAGTTGTTATAACTTTACAAGGAGTAATTATAATGATTCATGGTCTTCAGCAAAAACGTGTATTTTGATTGTTTAAATAATTGTCTAGAACATTGTATACTTGAAAAATGAAATTTAAAGAAGTTAAGTATAAAAAACTAAATTTAAGGGAACTTCCATAGAAAAAGCTCCATAACTCTGAAAATACAGGATTTAGAATTTTGACGTATTGAGTGAAGTTGCTTGTTTTTACATTGTCTACAACTTTGCTGAAGACATTGTTCCCCTATATCCTCAAAGAAAAAAGTTAGTGTTTTTATTTTTTGCATAGTAAGACATGACTAATTTTTGACAGTTTTATATTATGTAAAATATTTATACAAACATTTTTTCTGAAGACACTATATGGCTAAAATGTAAAGGCTAGGCTCTAGGAATAAAGTTCCACTTTTTGCCGTTTTGGACCACAGTGCGGCGGGAACGTTTGACGTGATCAGACTTGATGTGATGGGAGCTGGAATTATAGACTGTTGAACTGGTTCTGTAGCTACGACCGTTGACTTCATGTCACTGGAGGGCACTACTGTCACTTGCTGTGCTGTGCCGACTTCTTATCCACTAAGCCACGACCGAACCTTCTCTCGACTAGCTCGACTGGTCAGTCTTGATTTCCTACTGGCTCCTTCTTCCGCATCATCCGCTCCAGATCGTACTTCTGCTTCAAAAACCGTTCCTCCTCTTCGGCTAGCTTTGTTCGCGCTACTGCTTGAGCCGCCTGTTCCTCCAGAATTCTGCTCATCCGCAAGGCTTTCTGCTCTTCCATCATCTGCAGGCTTAGCTCTACTAGGGTCGAGCGTTTACTGTTAGACGAGTGACCGACGGACGTCCTCGAATGGAAAATCGAA
Source organism: Ochlerotatus camptorhynchus (assembly GCF_037179485.1). Lineage (NCBI taxonomy): Eukaryota > Metazoa > Arthropoda > Insecta > Diptera > Culicidae > Ochlerotatus > Ochlerotatus camptorhynchus. The sequence continues at coordinate 1,174,366 of NW_027040727.1, read as the reverse complement.
TCATCTTCCAGCGATCGGCATCGATCACACTTCCAAGTGCGATCCGGGTCGGCGATGGAGTCCGTAACACCCGCGCAGTCGAAGTGCACCCACGTCTCACGCATATCGCATCCAACGAGATGGTCTGCTGTGTCCAGCCGATCGCATTTGGCACAGTGTTTTGCATTGTTGTCGCTCATTTTGCGGTTCGACTAGAACCTCCAGAAACTCTTTGAAGATTGTTCGGATAGATTTTCGGGCAGACGTAAACACGTTTTGATAGCAGCATAAGCAGCTTTAAAGCTGTAATTGTATATTTGTTTAGTTTTATGGTTTTTAAATAAAGGTATTAACTTACATTTTCGTGTTGTTCTTCCTGTTCAAACCCGAAACTATATGAACGTGAATTTTCGCTAGCAACAAATTGCCAGGTGTTATAAATTGTGATTAGGTTTTAGGTTGACGTTTCTCCCACTGACGTCTATGAGTTCTCGCGTTGACAGCTACGGGCGGTACCGAACTCACCCAACTGTTGTCCGAATCAGCCCTGCGGTTTCGTACAGTACACGGTAACCGCAAAATACCCAATAATGACTACAAAGTAAGCATTTTCGAGGGAGACTGGGACTACCCATTAAATGAGTAAAACTATTATCTATTTATGAGTATTTTTTACTCAAAAATGAATACTTACTACTGGTTTATGTAGTTGTAAATACTCATAAATGGGTAAAATTTTACACATTTAATGGGTAGTCCCAGTTTCCCGCGAAAATGCTTACTTTGTAGTCATTATTGGGTATTTTGCGGTTACCGTGTATGCACAGGTGAAACGGGAACCCTATTTCGACAGTGAGCATGCATAAGGGCGAATACGCGATGATCGATTCTCTTCATCGATTTTCTCTTTGCATTGCTACAGCTAAGCGAAACAATTTTCTAGAATTTGTTCATTGCAGAGTAGTAACAGGTTGTATTGGCTATCAAAAGTAACAGCAAACGCACCGAGAAACGTTAAATCTAGCGAGTTATTAACAAAAGAGAAAATCTACGAAGAGAATCGATCATCGCGTATAGGCCCTTATGCATGCTCACTGTCGATTTGTCTGTATAATCTGTACTTTTTTTTACAACACATCATTGGGACTATTTCTAGTCTGTTGATGCAAACATAACAAATTAACAAATAAACAAACGCAAATGTCTCGAGAATCAAGATACACCCACAAACAAAAACGAACAATGCCATTCGATAAAGCAAGTTTGCTCTATCAGATGCTGGTGTCAGAATGCGTGGATGTATTTTATTTCTCGAGAAATTTGCGCCAAAAGCCGTAGAACACTAGCTATATTTCATTTGAATAATTTTAATATTTGGAAAATCCAATTATCGCCAATTCTGAAAATCTGGCTCCACTTCCTCCTCCTCCGATGAACCGCCGTGATGTGTTTGGTTTATTTTTATGTTTTCCCCTCCGACGCCCTCGAGATCATTCACCCTCTCTCTCTAAGCTTTCATCACCTTTCCACCGGAATCGCAAGACCTTTTCAAACACAAAAAAAAAACCCCACAAGTGGATGAACTCGATGAACTTTCAAGTGATTCCGTCGGCTGTATGAATGCGATTCATCCACTCCACTCACCAGTCACAGTTAGGGCTTGCGTTGCGAGTTTGAGGAATGCCACAGCAGCTAAAGGGGAAGCGTGACTGAAGCAGTGTGCTCTGCTCTCGATTATTATTTTCGAAAGTTTGAATTCATGGGGGGATAGGTGGCGTTATACGAGAAGATTACGTAAGAATAGCTACTCGGGAAACCCTACTATGTATTAGCTGCTGTGTAATCGCTTTCTGCTTCTCTGGGCCGCAAACAGTCAAGGGTGTGTGGATTCGGTTTGCGCACCCGAAAATTTGAATGGGAAGATTTCGATCGATGTTTGAATGAATTCTGTCTATGGCTTGCGGCTGGTGTGTGAAGATATGCAATTTGATAGCAGGCGAGGGGCTGGCCAATTATATATTTTTTTAGCCTTTCACTATCGCGCATTAATATTGGTTTTTTTTTTAGGATTTCGATCAATCGACCAACCTCAATGGATTCCACTTCTCCAACAGTCTATTCGGGTTCGATTCAAATTCGATTCCTGCTCTGGAAAACCTACCGCCCCCTTCGGTCCAAGTGGATCAACCAGCTGTAATCGCCAACACCAGGCTGAAATCTCCGTCGCCTATTCCGGAGCCCACACCACTACTGGAAACCCCAAAGCAATGTCATACCATCCAGCCACTTCAACAGCAGCAGCAGCAATCTCCAGTGCAGCCTCCCACGCAACAGACCAACAATCAACAAGTATCGCCCATTCCAATAGTGTCCAAGTTTCAACTGAAGGTCACCCTGAATAATGAGATTTACATCTCCAACGAGTCAGGCACGTTCTGTGAGCTGGCCGGAAGTTTCGTCCCGTCGACTGTTGAACGGAAACCGTTGGCAGTGCCGATCGTTGAAATTATTCCACCCGCATCTCCGGACGTTATTGAACCTGAACCTGACGAACCGAAGCCACCCAAAACATTATTCTGCATTGAAAGAGGCATCAAGCGACCGTTGTCCCCATCAGATCAACGATACTGTAATTCCGGTATATTCCGGTCTCTCGAAGCACACTCATCTCCGTTGAAAAAGAAATCTACCTCCACTGCAAGCAATGGCCTCTGTACCGGTGGCCCAGAACAAGAATCCGTCGCTAAGCTCGTGGTATCCAATGTCATCAACAATGGATTGATCGTTAACAAGAAGCATCTATCCAACAACGAGGAACAACCCAAAGCTTCCACTTCTGCGACCCCAGAGCGGCGCATTATGCGAACGAAGAAAAAGAAAAGGAAAGCAGCACCAAAAACGACTCTGGAAGCGAAAGTGGAACCAGTGAATGGAAAGATTACGACGCGCATTGCAACGGGACCGACGATAACTAGTCGAAAGGTGCCTCAACAGCAGATTGTTGGGAAACGGCCGAGCCAGGTGCAGGAGAATCTCCGGAAGGTCCCCATCAAGCCTTTGGCGACGGCTACGGCGACAGCAGCTAGTGCTTCTTCTCCTACCACTACTACGATGGAGAGTACGTTAAACTTTTCCGGAATTAAGGAGAAAGCCGCGCAAGAAGCAATTTTCATCGAACGGGTCGAAAAACAGCCTTCGTTGCAAATGCAACCACCACAACAACAGCAACCCCAATCCCAAAAGCAACAGCAACAGCAACAGCACCAACCTCAGCAGAAGATTGTTCAGACGAAATGCGTACCTGCAGTTGAACCTGACACGAAGCTAGCACCGGTGGGTGCCGCTATACCGGACGAAGCCAGCTCCAGTCCGGCACCGGTGGAGTTGAAGGTCGTCGCCGATCTGGTGATGGATAAGGAAGTCTTCGGACATATTTCTTTGTTGAGGTAAGTTCATTGGTGGAGCAAGATTTGTAAACTCGGAGTTAAGCTTTGGAGAATTGGAAAATGTGGCATGAGCTAGAATTTTACGTCAGAATTTTGCTGCCGCTCTTCGCGTGTCGGTCCCTTAGTCTTTTTTGTCAAAACTAAGTATGGTTCTCCCATCACATAAGAAGCAATTGTACTCATGAAAATTTAAAATGCGGTTTTCTCGGCTATTTTCACTATGGGACGGTCCTGCGAAGAGCGGCAGTTTGGCAGATCCACGAAATTAACCTGATGAATTCAGTTTCGGCAAAATGCCCTTTTTCGACACCTCGCTCAACATTATGTTTGTGAATGCGGCAAGTTTAACTCTTCGTTGGGGCTCGACCACTATTTCAGAGCTGGTAGCAGCGATCTTCCAGGTAGTCACTAAAAAGTCTCCTTTTGTAAGGCCAAGTCACCAATCAGTCACTATTTTCAATTTTGTTTAGCGTGAATTTATTTCAAGATTGATCATTCTGCTTGCAGTGTGTATGATCTGATAGTCCAATCGATGCCTACATTTTGTTCTAATTTTCGATCAATTCGAAGATGTTGATTTTCCGCCCTTTTGTCTCAAGACTACTCGTAACAGTTGTCAATACCGCGTTCATCGTCTCCGTCGCCTCTTCCAACGATCGCCCCTTCACTATAAGTGAGAAATCATCGGCGAACTGCACGAGTCCGCAACCATCGTCGTTTACTTCATGCATCTCAGCTGTGCAGAGGTTAAACATAACGGGAGAAAACGGGCACTCTTGGGCCAATCCGTCATTCACCACTTTCGTAATCTCTCCTTTTTCCGTCTGCAAAACGAGAATCCTGTGTTTCATGTAACAGTGCAGCCATGATGTCAGTTTCCCAGGAATCCCCTGCTCCTTTAGTGTTACCAGCAGTTGGTTGATGTTCACTTACTTACCTTACCAATCAGGCTAAGGCCTTGTTGTCCTCTGCTGTCCGAAGAAGTCGTCTCCACTCTACTCGATCCATGACCACACTTTGTCAGCCTCGTAGCCTGCGAAGGGTCCGCAGGTCGCCTTATACTTGGTCGATCCACCTTGCCCGCTGCGCGCCTCTTCTTATTGTTCCTGTTGGGTCGCTTTCTAGAACCATTTTCACTGGGTCGTCGTGCGGCATTCATACGACGTGCCCAGCCCACCGTAGTCGCCCAATTTTTGCAATGTAGACGATGGATGGTTCTCCCAGCAGCTGGTGCAATTCGTGGTTCATTCGCCTCCTCCACGTTCCGTCATCCATCTGCAGTCCACCGTAGATGGTATGCAACACCTTCCGTTCGAAAACACCAAGGGCGCGTTGGTCCTCCACGAGTATAGTCCAGGTGGCCGTAGAGGACCACAGGTCTAATCAGCGTCTTGTAGACAGTCAACTTCGTGCGGCGGCGAATTTGAGTAGCCACGATTCCCTGCCATAATGCGTCTTTGAATTTCTCTGCTGGTATCATTTTCGGCGGTCACCAGTGAGCCCAAATACACGAACTCATCGACCACCTCGATTTCGTTACCGTCCTTCTGAACTCGAGGTGGGAGGCTAACATTGTCTTCACTAGAACCTCTTCCTCAATGTATTTCGTCTTCGATACGTTGATGGTAAGTTCAATCCGTCTGGCTTTAGTCTTTAGTGTGATGTGCCATGATGTCGATGTCATCGGCGAAGCCAAGAAGCTGGATTGACTTCCTGAAGATCGTGCTACTCGTGTCTATCCCAGCACTTCTGATCACACCTTCTAACGCGATGTTGAATAGCAGATACGAAAGTCCATCACCTTGCCGTAACCCCCTTTGAGATTCAAAGGGACTCGAGAGTGTCCCCGATACTCGAACAACGCACATCACTCGATCCATCGTCGCCTTGACCAATCGCGTCAGTTTATCCGGAAATCCGTACTCGTGCACAATCTGCCTGGTGGTGTTCACGAAATCGTTTATTATTCAGTTCCCACCTGGATCGGGTATCACCATTGGGTCTGCTTATTTTCTGATAAACGTCAGTTTGATCGTTTGTTTTTAGAACCTACCACAGGTTGAGGTTCGCACTGCCTGCGCTGGTGGTTTAGTGGTTAGTGTGACTGCAATGGGTCTGGGTTCAATCCCAGCCGAAGTCGGTGGGATTTTTCTGAGGCATAAAAATCTCTGGTCACGTCTTCCTTCGGACGGAAGGGAAGTAAAGCCGTTGGCCCTGGCCCATGTGTGTTGTTGAATGGGTGCGATATCCTACGCAGATCTGGAAGCTGCCTTCCTGCACATACGATTGCCTTCAATGGATGGCAATCGATGTCCGTCGGTGATTGGCACTAAATTGCGGAACAGAGACCAACGTTAACTAAAGGAATTAAGAAGAAGAAGAATAGGTTCGCACTGACAAAAAATTCGGTTTCGCGCTGGGTTTGGAATTGGTTTCAACTCCGATAATAAACGAATTCGCTATTAGATACATCTAGATGTGCAAGCAAGCACTCCATCAAAGATATTTAATTAACAAGATATCCCACTTATCAATTCCTCGAACAAGACAATGGATATACCACCCTTATGTGATCGCAGTGCCATCTGGCTAGTGCACATTGAAACTGTTGGGAGTCCTCTACCAACTTCACCACTTAATAAATGACTGGTGTCAGTATGGCATATGCCAGCAAGATTCTCACTTCGTGTGAATGGAAATGAAATAACGAAGGAAATTAAATGTTTGTATTCTAAAATGCAAAATCTGAGTAATGATGAGATTCCCCGTTTCCTACGCCAATGAGGACGAAACTAGGGGGTAACATGCTCATTAGACTGATGCAAAGTTTGAAACTTTCCCTCCACAATGCTCAATCGGTTCCAAATCGGGTTCTGATTAGCCTCCCAAAATTTAAACTCTTTTGGTAAGAAACTGACTTGGCACAAACCATTTGAAGTTTATATGGAAATTACTATGGGATTACCATGCTCATGTTAAAGAAGATTGATGTGCACTCTAGAAAATATACCGATAAATTTAAGTGAAAAACCATCACAAATGTTTGAGTATACCATTAGCAAGGTATTGCAAATGATACGTTGAGTTTAAATTGGTAATAGGTAAACAGAAACCTATCATAGGCATTACGATAGTTCTTATTATCGCCACGAAAGTTACGATCTCCAATATGTATAGTACAACTAATTAATGCAAAAAGAAGTTGTTACTCCCGCGTGGCAAGTGTTGCCAGTTTAAATATGAATAATTAGCCCCGGCTGTGCTATATTATAATCCAGGTTTTCAAGCTTTCTAATTCCACGCCTCCTTTTTTTCAGCAATGGCCACGATCGGAGCAAAGCAGTAATATACCAAAATCCGGTCACCACCAAGAACGTCATCTACAGCATCCTGAATCCTAAATCGCTAAATCTGAGCCTTGGTGGGTGTGGACGCGGCACTACGGCCACCCTCACCCTGGAGCCCCATCGACGAAAGCCAAAGAAACGTGGTAGAAAGAAGAAAATTCCCGGTGAAAATCCGACGACTGCCCCCGAAGCCAATGCCAATGGGCTCAACTCGCTGACGCCCATACCTCCCGATCTGAGTGCAATTGACCCGGACATCCCGGTAATGATCACCCGATCCGGACGGCTTTCCAAACCGCCACGCTATGCTAACAACTTCTTCCAGAACATCAAACAGAAACCAGACCAACCAACACTACTACCGCCACCTCCACCGCCTCCGCCTGTTATTCCCAGGATAGATCTTCCCGCAACGGATCCGGAGACGATCGAAAAACTGCCCAACTTTTCCGCTGCCCTTACCTCCACAGTTGCTCCTGCAGCTTCGCACCCGGAACCGGAACCGAAGCGAAAGATGAATATCCCCCTTCAGTACCGCTGCGCCACCTGCAACAAGATCTACTTGGGAAAGCGCATGCAGAGGCATCTGGAAAAGTACCCCAGTCACAATTCCCAGCGAGACTGTATGGACAAGGGAAAGGAAAAGATCGAAAAGGAGGACGAAAAATCCACTTACCTGTACAAACATCTATTCGACCTACTGCAAAAGTTCACCGAAAAAGACAAAGGTCGCGTTATGCTGAAGGAAATAAGTAACTTTGTAGACTACGTACGGGCCCTGATCCCCAAACTGATCACAAACGACGAACAAAACAGCACCGTTGAATATATCGATCACAACGTGGCAGACGTTTTACGGCTCAACCACGGAAAGTATCGCCTGAAGCTATCTTCCCTGGCGGAAGAATATGACAAACTAAATCTCACAGTGAATCTGTTGAACAACAACTCCACCCACGGTTTGAGCACCCCCAGCCGGCCACCACCTCCACTCTCCACAAGCACTCCCAACGGAACCACCGAACGGCATTCACTCTCTTTCAATGCCGACGACATACTAAACCAGTCCAGTTCATTCCCTAGTCTTACTACGTTGATGCACGAACACAACCTACTCCTGCAGCAGAATGGCACCGTAGCTGCCAGCAATAACATCATCAACAACAACAACAACTCCTTTCATCAACAAAACAACAACCACCAGCATCAGCAAAGCAATCACCATCACCATCATCCCCATCTCCCCAATCACCACCACCACCACCACCACTACAGCAATCATCACCATCATCTGCCGTTGATCGGATCGAGCTGTCACGATGATGCCATGAACAGTCTGTCCGGTTTGTGCAAATCGCCAGTGCAGCATTCCACCTCCGGAATGGTCAATATGGCACTGAATCTGTACTAGAAAAAAAATATGCAAAGGATTAAACAAGTAAATACATACCTACCTACACAAGTAAAAAGAAGAAAAAATTACAAACGATCAAGTTCTAACAAATTATAACTGAAATTGTATAGCTTTTGAAGAGAGAGTATGAGAAGATAATATAATACAATATGGTTTTACATTGAGTCTAATCAACATACAAAGAAGGATAATAAATTAATTGGATGATAGTAAATGTGTGTGTGTGTTTTTGTTGGAAAACCGTTGCACAGAACAGAAAGGGAAGTGCAAACAAATCGTTGAATCAAAAAGTGGTTCTTTTTTTTTTGCTCAACAATCGAAGCATGGTGGTAGCGTTCCACACGGGCTTCTATGTTCACTCACACTATCATAGCATGCTGCCCATCTTAACATTTTCTGATCCAAAGTTCCACCTCTGTTCTATGACCGTTGGCTACCTCAATATCGCTAGGACGGATCTTCAAAACAAAAGAGGTAAATAAAACTACAGAGGGGGTAAGGAGGGGGTGCACTTTTGGAATTAAGGTTTTGTGATGTCAGGATGTTCACTAAAGTCACAATTTGCAACCGGCCACCGTCAACATCCAGGATAGCACGCATTTTGATAGTACGAGTGACAATAACAACTTTTTCTAAGTGATTCAATTCATTTGTAGATGCACCCTATAAACTAAAAACGTGATTTAGTACCACCCTAGAGAACTCGTCAGTCAGAGTCAGAGCCGGTAGAAGAAAATACGGGATAGACGAGTGCACGGATGGATTTGAGTTCACTCACTCGACAAAAAGTGACACAACAGCGGGGCCCTGTTTACTAAAAATGAACGCATGAATAATACTCGCGTAACATTTGAAACGGGCCTATCAACTTTTGTACACAAAACTTGTTAAGCCCTTTTCGTGCGAACCGAATACGTCCACGCAAACTAACAACACCATCGGGTAGGCAAAATTCTCCCCTTCCCAATAGTGCTCTTGATTTGCGTGGGCGTACTTCGGTTCTCGTGAAAAGGACATAGGAAGTTGCTTACAAAAGTTGATAGACCCTTTTCAAAAGTTACGTGAGCATTATTCATGTGTTCATTTTTAGTAAACAGGGCCCCGCTGTTGTGTCACTTTTTGTCGAGTGACTGAACTCAAATCCATCCGTGCACTCGTCTATTAGGTTCTGCAGCGTGACGTTACAAATGAACTCAGTGATAAACGGCTGAACCTTTTTGACAGTTCAGTGGTACTGTTTACAAGCACTTAGTCGTTTTTTCGAAAAAAATTTCTAAAGTTTCTGAATTTTAACTTGAAAATTGTCGAGGAACAGCGTGTTGCAAGGATGTTGCTCGTGAACATTGCAGAAATGCTGTGTACATCTCACTGCAGTCTGAAAAATTATCGAGAAAATCCACCCAAGAAAAAATCGACTAAGTCCACGTAAACAGTACCACTGAACTGTCATCAGATTGAGGTTAACCCCGACGGTGCAAAACCTAATTGTTTAGGAAGAGAATAACAGCACCGACAAACAGACATGAAACTTAAACTTAACTCTTGATTGAGAATCCACAACGCCCGATTCAAATGTGCAGCGATCCCACACAGCAAAAAAAGTTGTTGAATATTACATCGAAACTGATGCAACCAGGTCAATCCATCGGTTGTGTAATATCACATTGTACGATGTACATCGATTTTGCGAACAAAATTACATCCATTGATGTAATATTGTATCTGCTTTTTGCTATTACATCATTATTTCATACATCAGCTTGAATTACGTTGATCGATATTACATTTTTTTTTGCTGTGCATCTGTCAAAACCATAGAAATGTTTTATCTAGATAAAAATAATTTGTCCGAAATAGATTAGACACGAACCAACTCATAAATTTTGTACGCGTGTTCGTGGATAGGATAAATATTTTCCGCGAACACGGCGGTAGATGTCAGTTTTGTGCTTTGATCATTTTTTTTTGTTATTTGTATGATTCATGTCGGTTTGTCGGTGATATAAGTTCCGATTTATTAACAAACATACACTCAGTCAACTCTATTGAAGTTTGTATGGGATTCATGCGTTTTCAATGGGATTCAATATATGGAAAACTCGAGGGAAAACTACTGTGTCTTTACTAATTCGTTCAGAAAGACTAAAGCTTAATGAAGGAGACCTCTTATAAAATTATAGTTGAAGTTCCGAAACACAGTTACCAACAACGACCTCGCTCCGTTTTTAATGAAAGTCGTCATTGTGAATTTTAATATGATTGAACGAGTTTTCGCAGAAATAACCAAGGAAATAACAGCAAATTTCAGGGCGTCTCTACCCGAAAAAAAATAACAACAAAAATACAATAAAAAACAATGTAACAATAAGACGAAAATTATTGTCTTAACAATGATTTATATTGTTACGTCTACAATAAATTTACCTTGATTTATGTTGTTCAAAACAGTAAATTTCATGGTAAATGGAAAATTTACAATAAAAAAGGGGGGTTGTTAAGTATCTTAACAATGAAATTTTCGTGATTTCCCCATATATTTTTTTTTCAATAACATTATATATTATTGTTATTTTACTGTTGGTTGGCGAATTTATTGATTAAAAAAATAACAGTGTACTTTAGAGTGTATGTGTTGGCTTGACAGATCTACTTTATCGACTTTAAAAATAAATCGAAAAAATGAAACATCGCCCCGGGGATGGAAGGGGGTGGTAATGTCTGTTACGGGTGAGTCCTTTTTTTACTGGTTATGGGATTGAGATTCGATCCGGAACTTGTGAGAAATGGAAGCCAACTCCCCTGCACTCGATCTCTCTAGGTCACGTCTCCTTAGTGGTTGAGCGTCGTTGATAAGTTAATGCATTCAACTGGAGAGAATCGCCCATGAAAATATGCTTCCACCTGAGAGTTATTTCCTGACATCTTCAAGTGGTGGATTTTTTTATTATTATTGTATGATTATTGGCTGCACGGAAAAGGTCTACATTAAGCGGGATTTAGATGAGGCAGGAGAGTTGAGTTTAACTCAAACCTATCTGGTCGTAGGCGTTCAATTGACTTGGCAACGACTAAAGCCAAACGAACTGTCAAAGCAAGAGCCATACGAGCAGCGCCTATCTTGATTACATTGGCAGTGTTGCTGACCCTCTCATAGTCTGCATGCTTCAATCAGATTTATTTTTATTGTTCGTGAAGTAACCCACAATGAAAACACACCAATATTTAATGTAACATCATTTTTTATTGTAATAGAATTGTTCATTATTGTTCGTGATCGAATCATGTTAACAATAAAATAAATGAAAAATACAATAAAAATCATTGTAACAACATTTTATTATGTACATTCATTGTACATCTAGGTAGCAGTTTTGCCGTTTTCGGAAGGGTACAACATTATAACAATCATTTTTATTGTCGACAATAAATATTAATGTTAGAGCATTGTTTCCACTGAAAATTTCACTGTAATTTTTTTTTCGGGAGTGGTGTTTAAATTGGCTGAATTGGTCTAAATTTTTAGAACAGATCCAAAGCGAGCCCTAGCACCGGTGTTCTAAATTTTGTTTTAAGCTAGTTTCAAAATGTATTTTTTTGAAATCCGTATAATTCTCGGTCCAATTTCGACTGACTTTGGACCAAGCCAACCACTATTCCAAACCAGTTTGACAGCTGCTTGAAGTGAAGAAAGGTGCTCTACTTTGAAGCAGTGCTGCAAAATATCAATACCAATACCTACAAAATACTGAATTTCACTAGCCACCTGATGTCAGTATCAGTTCACACAGTTAAAACAACAATCAATACGAAACTAACGATTTTAAATTGCCGGCGCCGGTAATGTAGTGGTAAGCGTGACTGCTTTCTAACACCCCGATGGGTCTGGGTTCAATCCCAGCCGAGGTCGGTGGGATTTTTCTGAGGCATAAATATCTCTGGTCACGTCTTCCTTCGGAAGGGAAGTAAAGCCGTTGGTCCCGGCCCATGTGTGCGATATCCTACGCAGGTGTGGAAGCTGCCTTCCTGCACATTCGATTGCCGGCAATGGATGGCAATCGATGTCCGTCGGTGATTGGCACTAGATTGCGGAACAGAGACCGACGTTAAATAAAGGAAAGAAAAAAAAAGAAAGATTTTAAATTGGCTCACTACTTGACTAGCCTATTGGTCCCAAGCAAATCGATTAACGTATCCCATTCTAGTATAAATTCCAGTACTACGCTATGTTTGTTTTGATTCGCTATAAAAGTTGGACAGATAAAATGAGGGGTTAGTGAATTTTCCTATATTTCGAGGGGTGAATCGATTAGCTTGGGACCGAAGATAGTACCAGAGCTGAGCCAAAAAGTTGAGCTCGTTTCTTCGGGACCTTCTGGTCTTAGAGTTACCTCTATGGTTAAAATATCAAAATCATTCGCCTCAATGTCAGTGCTTAAATGACATTGACATCGTGAAGGGACCACTGATATCCAAAGTTCTGCCGCAAATATTTATTTTTAACCCAGCTAATCGAGGACCGATCTTTAGAAAAGTCATCAGTAATATTAAAACAATGCAACGGTTATATAAAAAAGTTTATTTATTGAGATAAAAGTAAGATTTTCAACTTCTGCCTAGTGATATTCATATGGATAGTAATATCAACAATCAATACGAAACTATCGATTTGAAATTGGCTCACTTCTTGACTAGCCTATTGGTCCCAAGCAAATCGATTAACGTATCCCATCCCGAATAGAAATATACATTAGCCCAACGTTTGATTTTGATGTCTACATCAGCATCGAAATCAAATGTATGCCTGATTAGAAAACATTATGATTTAGTTGTATTTAAGCAACGTAACATGGTGTATAGATCAGAAATTTTGGAACAAAATTTTGCCATTCTAATGTCGGTCTGACGTCTAAAATTTCAATCTCTTTACATTAGAACCAAACGTTTTAAGGATGTTTTCGGATGTACAAAACGTTAGAACTAAACGTTGTTCGGATGATTTCAATTGTACTTCGTGTTTGTTGTTCTCTGATGTTTTCAGATGTACAAAACGTTTAAAGTAAACGTTGTTTGAATGTTTTCAAATGTAGATGTTTACTAATGTTTTTAGAAGTACAAAACACTAGAATCTTACTTTTCAAATGCCTTCAATTATATTTCGAGGGGGACGGCTCTATCTACGATGCAGGATAGATTGTGTTTTACTGTGGCTAGCTGCGTGCACGCTGAGTAGATAGAAAGAAGATTGATGATGATTCTGAAGATTTCCTGCAAAAAGATGATGCGCGATGCAAGTAGATGCGAGAAATGAAAGAAGATTTTTCGAAGATTGATTCGCTAGTTGGAGATTTGTTAAGCATCTGAACTTGAGATTTAGATGTGTCGCCCCCCTCGTTATATTTACAACACATTAGAATTAGAAACATGAACATTGTTGTTAGATAACATCATAAAAATGCGTACATAATAGTCAATGCTGAAGCTCCCGTTTCCCACCAGTCAGTTAACTGACCTTAGCTAACCTAATGTCATTGCGGCAACTCTCTATGCGGCAACTCTCTATGCGGCAGGGGAACTATGCCATTAGCGTGCTAAGAGTTGTTAGACCACTGACATAGGCACCTATTCGTGGGTGACGAGGCACTTGGTGACATTACAGCGAGCTTGGCGATTGTTATAGCATTTTTGAGTGAACTACCAGACAATCATGACAATGTGATCGCAACGCTTCCAGATCTCCCTTTAAATCGACCCGCTGTGCCAGTTTGTCAATAATGCATGACACTTTGGACGGGGTTGCTGGCTTGTTTGGTCCACTGTTCGGATATACAAGTGGCAAACCTTCCCCTTCACGGATCGCTCCAAAAATCGCTGCCTGTTCCACAGATGATCCACAAATGCGGAAAGTTTTGGGCTGCCAGTCTTCTACCTTATTGAGTTTTCGAACGACGCGTGCTTAGGACCATCTTTGGCAGGGTATATGAAAATGGTGTATGGAGGAGAAGAATGAACCACGAACTGGCGTAGCTTTATGGTGAACCCAATATCCAGAAAGTCGCTTAAGGTGGAAGGGTACAATGGGCGGGACACGTTGTTAGAATGCCGGACAACAATACCGCAAAAATGGTGTTTTCCTCAAATCCGGCCGGTACGAGATGCAGAGAAGCACAGTTTGCTACACGTTGTAAAAAGTTAATAAAGATCATGTGTCAAATGCGAGCTTACAGCCATAAGTGATTTAATGAATTCGCTGATTGCGACTCTCTGAAAACTAAATGCACCGATTTCATACGTCAAACTCATCCTTTGCAACGTCCTCTTGTAACTTAAAAATACAAAATGTCATCATAACGTATAATGACTTCATAATTCCGAAAAAACATGTTTCCGGGCGGAATAAGTTTCATCAAGCCTTGTCACAAGTTTATATAAAATTTAAAGTGTGGTTCGCAATCAGGGAAAGACTGAGATTTAAGAATTCTAATGTAAATTTTTCATAAATAATACCAATTTAGAATTCTGTACTATATAATAACTATTTCTTCGAACTTTTAGGCAGTTTGGATAACAATTTAGCCAACGTATAAGATACTTACTTTACTTTTGCTGGTCCGACGTCCCGGAACCTTACCTGCTGTATAACAAAGTTGCGTTATAACTCGGTCCCTGGCTGTTTGTCTCCAATTTCTCGAGCGTCCCACACTTGGTCTTGGTCTAACCACCTACACGAAACGAAAATCAATTATTTAATTCATGTGTTTCACTTATACATTTTTGCCAAAGCATCAGCCTTATACATTCCATAAGACAAACCACATAGGTCCTATTAGAATGCATAAATTTCCGAATTTTAACTTGAAAATTGTCGAGGAACAGCGTGGTGAAAGGATGTTGCTCGTGGACATTGCAGAAGTGCGGTTTACACAGAAAAACAAAACTACCCACCGCTTGGGTTTTTTAAACTCAAATTTGAGTTATTTGACCTCTGCCCGTTTCATTTCCTCTCGCTATTGTTGTCAAAAATAGAACGAAAGATTCGACTCAACCGTCTAGTTCCGTACGAGAAGCCAAAATTGAGTAATATGCGATATACCCAAATTTGAGTTAATTGAACTTAATATTGGGTAGAAAAAATTGAAAATAACTTAGCGATGGGTAATTTTTTTGCCGTCCTTAAATGCAAACTACTTTGAGCCGGTTTACCCAAATTTGGCTTATCGTACGGAACATGGGAGATGCGTGAAAAGAACTTAATTTTGGATTGTTTTGAATTTCTGTGTAGTTCCGTACGAGAAGCCAAAATTGAGTAATATGCGATATACCCAAATTAGAGTTAATTGAACTTAATTTTGGGTAGAAAAATGGGTAATTTTTTTTGCCGTGCTTAAATGCAAACTACTTTGAGCCGGTTTACCCAAATTTGGCTTATTGTACGGAACATGGGAGATGAGTGAAAAGAACTTAATTTTGGGTTGTTTTGAATTTCTGTGTACATCTCACTGCAGTATGATAAATTATCGAGAAAATCCACCCAAGAATAAATCGACTTAGTACACGTAAAGTCTGGAACACGCAAAAATTGGTCAACTTCAAATTGGTGTATTTCTGTTAAAAATGCATAAAAACCTGAAATGCTGCATTTGGAAGTTGAGTGTATGATTTTCACCGTTTGCTCTCTAGTTTTCAAAATGACGTCCAAGTAAGAGGAGCAGCGTGTCAAAATTTTGCTCGCGCAGCAAGAGAATCTGACGTTCTCACACGCCAAGTTGGAACAATTGCTGTATGTGGCCAAATCGACCGAGAAAAACGTTTCAAAAATGTCCGGGGAGTGTCTGTTGACCGGCACACACTTAAAAATAACTTATTTTACACGAGACGTTATTCATCTTTGACGGAAATTACGAGAGGGACGACTCTATCTACGATGCAAACAAGATTGTGTTTTGCTGTGGCTAGCTGCGCACACGCTGAGTAGATAGAAAGAAGATTGATGACGATTCTGAAGATTTCCTGCAAAAAGATGATGAGCGATGCAAGTAGATGCGACAAATGAAAGAAGATTTTTCGAAGATTGATTCGCTAGTGTGAGATTTGTTGACCATCTAAACTTGAGATTTAGATGTGTCGCCCCCCTCGGGAAATTATGGAACGTTAAGAAACATCTTATTTAAAATTAAGTGTTCTTAAACAGAAACATACGCAACTCGACGAAAAATATGATTGATTGAATTTATTTTCTCGTTTTTTTTCAACTTATTCTTATATCATTTGGGCCGCTTGCATGTGTCCGTCTCAGGGCACGGAAATTTACATGATTTTTGGTAGTGTAATCCGGACGTGGCAGCGATGATGGCGGTGAAATATAAGCGGAATCCTAACCTCTCCATCTGGGACGTCGCTGGCAAGCTCAATTTCTCCCATACTACTGTGCAGCGGGCCAAGAAACGAGCCGGGTTGTCAACGTTTAAGAAGGTGAAGGTGGCGAACCGAGATTACAAACAAAACACGTCGGCAAAGCAGCGGTCCCGAAAGCTGTATACGAATCTGCTCACAAAGTTCGACTGTGTCATCATGGACGACGAAACTTATGAGAAGGCGGATTACAAGCAGCTTTCGGGACAGGAGTTTTACACCGTGTCCAATATATTCTCATACAAATTCAAACATCGATTATTTCACATCAGTTATTCAGATTTTATTAGTAATTGTGCTTATTGAAAGGTAATATAGTATGGATCAATTACAGTATATGCTTCGGAATAACACCGCCTTTAACCTTTTTGACCAGCTTCAAACGTTTTTCAAACCCATCGCAAGCGGCACACACGACTTCCATCGGCATTTCATCCCAAATTCGAAGGATTACCGTTTTAAACTGAACCAAAGTGGACACCTTGTGTTCGTTTATTTTTGACAGCATGTAAGACCACACAAAATAATCCAAGGGGTTTAGATCTGGTGAACTGGGAGGCCATTCATCCTTGGCCAAAAAGTCGGTCAAATTTGCTCGAATACGCAAATACTTCCCCATACCATCACGGAAGCGGCGCTTTGGAACCGTGGAATGTTTCTGCCCCTATCTGGGATGTCCCTAGACCTACACGCCCACAACCTGTCGTTTTGGACATTGCGAGACTGCTGCAGGACAAATAACTTTTCATCGGAAAAGACAAAGTCTCGTCCAGCGTGCCGCGATAGTAGGAGAGTTGCTCTTTCAAGCCGTTTCTTCTTGGAAGGTTCCGAAACTCCGTGAGCTTTACGTTTCTTGAAATCTTGGCATCCCAGGTCCTGCTTGAGTACATTTTGCATGGTCGATTTCGAGACATTGAGATCAGCGGCCATTTTACGTACAGAGCGTTGTGGTTTTCGTCGAACTCGTTCCCTTACGGTCATTAAGACCGGGTTAACCACTCGTTCAGTCCTAGCTGAACGTCTTCGGCCGGATCATTCCGGTCATCTAACGAGGAAGTCTCACGGTACCTTCTAATGGTTCGATACACAAAATCCCGCATTACTCCCAGATTCTGCAAACTCTCGAAAATAGCACCAGGGCGCTCTCCTTCCAAAAACTTTTTTATTACCACAGCACGAAATCGTTTCATCGTTGATAAAAGATGGATACTGAATGAAAATAAGCAAACAGAACGGTCAATGGTTTGTGTAAACACAGTGCAAGATTACACCAATCCATATAAAGTGTATGAACTGTAGCTTCACCACTACGACAAGATGAAAAGGTTTATGAGAATATATTGGACACGGTGTATACCGCATCAGGAAAAAGGAAGGTGGCTGAAATTTTTCAAAATCACCAAACTATAGAATTTTCGAAATCTTGTCAGGCAGGCCATATGCACGTGTGGTCTAAAAAGCGGCATTTTCATTACTACGGGAACCATCAATCAAGAGATCTACGTCCAGGAGTGCCTGGAAAAGCGACTGCTACCACTCCCAAAGCAACATAATAGACCTGTGCTGTTCTGGCCGGACTTGGTGAGCTGCCACTATGGGGAAAAGGCAATCGAGTGGTACGATGCGAACAACGTGGTTATGGTAGCCAAAGACCACAACCCTCTCAACAGCCCAAAACTCCGCCCTATCGAACGGCATTGGACCTTGGTCAAACGAAATCTAAAAAAACTAATAAATCCATGGATAACGAGCAGCAGTTTAAATCTAACTGGCGTTCGGCAACGAATAAGGTCGATGATACCACTGTGCAAAATAGCTCGGATTTGGCAAACCAAAGGAATAAACGAACTTTTTTTTTCCTTTAAATATATAAATTGAACTACCAAAAGAAAAAATAAGAAGATTTTTGTGATATTAATTTTGACTGAAAGAAACGCTTTTTTTGTTGATCAATTTTTGCGCGTTCCAGTCTTTAAACAGTACCACTGAACTGTCATCAGATTGAGGTTAACCCTGACGGTGCAAAACCTAATGGCCGAGCTTGAAAAACTGGATAAATGCTTGGTTGGAAGCATAAGTAGTGTTCCATTTTCGTCTTATCGTCGGCACATGAGCACTACTTTTTAGCTACGGAACGGACTGTGCTTTTCTTTTTATCAAAAACAGTTGGAAAATTCACAATACGTTGTTAAAAAACCCACCTAAAGGCACGAGATGGCATTAGGGAACCACACACATGCCAACTGAGCAACAAGTAGCATTGCAAATATCAAAAGTTCAAATAACTTCTCGCGACTGGGATGCTCATTTTCATGAGCTTATAAATACCGAGTTGAGAAAAAAAACTTTTACTTCACATTCCTTTCTCGCATACGCTACGCTGCTCCAATGTAATGACATCCTTCAAAGGTAATCAAACAGAAAGTCACTGCAACGGGAAATAATGGTTCACATACCAACAGGGCCGTTACCAGCACAAACGAAGTGACAGACGGAGCGGCTCGAAAACTTTGGTGACTAACCTGCTATTGCAATTTTTCAGTGTACCACATGGCAACACCACTACTACTGGATTGTACCACATGGCAACACTACTACTAGATTGAACTAGCATTTTCACCAAATGTACTAGAATGTTTTGGTTCTATCTTCACTCTACTCAAAACTGAAATGCATAAAAAAATGACAAAATGATACGCACTCTTTGCACACTGTCAAATAATCATTGTACACTAAATCAACTTTGTTCAAATCAAAACAAAAAAACTAACCCATCTGGTGGATGATGGCACAAGCTTCCAAGAAAATTCTATTACAGTGAACCACATTATTTAAATGAATTTCTTCGCCAGTTAGTCGTCTGTCACTTCGTTTGTGGCTACCAGTCTATCCGTTCCATTTGTTCTTTCATGTACAGTGTGGAAACAAACATTATTAAATATTGAAGTAATGAAATGTGGTTGTAAACAGGATGCTTAAATAAAACAGTAAGAAAGATTATCTTCCATTTAATTCCACTTTATTAATTTTGGCATCTAAACAGATACGTTTTTCGACTTTTTTCGAGTCTTCATCAGTGTCATTCCCACTAAAAACTTATCTAAATCTTACCCCCTTAAGTACTCATCCCCTGGGTAAAAATGTCAACATCACAGATATGGTTTTTTTTAGTTAGGTAGGTTCCGATTCAACACATTGTAGAAACTTTTGTCGGAATTTCTATTAGTAAGTCGCTTTTAAATATCCTGCTTTTTACGCTCGCCATAATTTCAATCAATCACCCCTTGGTTTGACGTTAGACTCTTACTGGGTTTTATGCGAAGACATCATATCAAGAAGACTGGCAACTTTGCCAGAATCCAAGCGACAGATACAATAGCGCTGCGCTTGAGCGAAGGTGGAAGCAACGCATAGAAAAATGAGCAAATACACAAACCTTTCTTCTGAGGATATAATCTTTGCTATCAAATTCGTTCGAAGCATTCACCTTTGAGCGGCAGATGACGCGATTGTACCTGTCTCATAGCGTCGGTATGAAAAAATGGAAGAGTTGCCAGTCTTATTGATTTGTTGTCATTCGGTTTTATGGCAGTGATGTAGGATCTGATTTAAAAAAGCAAACATTTCAATTAGAGATTAGTGACGTTTAACGCAAGCACACAACAGGAGTCTATCGCCGTGTAAAGTTGTTTATTATTTTCCTCTGGCTAACCTAAAAAAATGTATGAAATTAGATCTGTCAAAATGAGTTTGACTGCGATTTGTTATGTATTTTCCTCGGATTTTCGCTACACGCTCTCACATATCGCACCAATACAAACGGACGTGAAAATCTCAATAACAGATGAATTACACCAAATTGACGTTGTTTAATGGCAATGCATAAACAAGTTTGTGGTGAGTAGTATTATTTTTAGATTTTACCAATTGATGACTTATTAAAGCTTAACAGAAATCTGTCGAAGAAAACAACTCTCTTCGTGAATCAAATTCTCCGCAGACCAAAACATGGGTAATGGACTTCGTCCTGTCTATTCCAGTACAATGAGAGACGAAAGTGCTGACTCCAGAAATGAGTCGTTGTTAGTGTCTACGATGAATAACTGGACATTAGGAGCACTGAACGTCCCGGAATGTGTACCGACGGAAGGTGAATCAGAAATCGACAAAAGAGCATTCGAATATTGGAAGGAAATACTGATCGCTTCGCTGCAGCTGGTGAATTCAGCAGATGAGCAGGCAAAGTTCGGTGTCTTCAAGATTAAGTCCGGTTCGAAATTACGTGAAATATCGTAGCATCAGAGAGTAGCATTGAGTTCGTTTTTCGAGTTGTAAGGTTTTAAGGGTGATCAAGAAAGGTTGCCGACTCGGGGACTCGCACCACCGACGTACCGACGCGACAGCTCATAAAAGCTAGTTTCAAAATCTTGCCCAAGATGCCATATTTAAAATACGTTAAACACTACCACCATCTACTCATCCGATCGCGACATATCATGAGCAAAGACACGAACACACGTAAAATTTATATTGACTTGGTTTGCGTCTCACCTCGTTTGACAAATCTGATCGCCCGTTGTATAAATCAAATAGCTCATTTCACAAATCGAATTGTGGACAAACGAAATGGTCCAGTGGCATTTCGATTCGTCGGTGCTCGAACAACGAACGTGGTGATTATCAGACCTATCATAGCCCACTTAGTAAAAGGCTTTCGTTAGTTGAGCTGAGCTGTCAAGCTAAAAATTGGTTGAGGGATACACCGATTGATTATTGTCATCACATCCCTTGAGCAACTATCCAAACTATTCATCCATGAGCTCCTCGAAAAGGAATCAGCACAGTCATAAATGACATTTGACTACGATTTAGGTGGGCTACAGCCCAACTAACGGGAGCCCAACTAAAACGTAGCCCAATTAAAGATAGCGATGAGTGAAATTCGACTGTATATGAAATGGGAAATGTTAATTTATTTAAATGATCTGTACTTACTTAGAATTCAACGATGTTTGAAGAGTCGCCTTTCAAGAGTTACGTGGTTCACGTCCATAATTATCAGTAGCCCATATTTAGATAAAAGATAGTCTAAGTTTGTATTGGCCCCTAACTATGTAGGTCATGAATCCCTGCGTATTGGTCAGAGAGCGTATAGAGCGTCATTGTGCCAAATTGGTCGTGGCCATTTTTCTGAAGTACAGTTGCACCTTGAGAAAACATTAAGGTGCATATTCCAAATGATGCAAGAGATAAAATCGACAGTGAGCATGCATAAGGGCGTATACGCGGTGGTCGATTCTCGTCATCGATTATCTCTTTGCATTGCTACAACTAAGCGAAACAATTTTCTAGAATTTGTTCAATGCAGAGTTGTAACGGGTTGTATTGGCTATCAAAAACAACAGCAAACGCACCGAGAAACGTTAAATCTTGCGAATTATTAACAAAAGAGAAAATCGACGAAAATAATCGATAATCGCGTTTACGCCCTTATGCATGCTCACTGTCGAGATTATGAAAATCTTCTGAACACACTTAAACGCTAAAACGCATTCAACAGAAAATATTTAAGTTTATAAAATTTCACTTTTAAACCACTGTACTGTGTACAGATACACATTCTAAATATTACTGATGATGTAAAGATCCAAAATTGTAAACTTGTATTTCTTTTAACTTAAACTAGCAACTTTTACGAAATGTTGCTTACAATTTTTGGCATATTTCATGAAATATCTCATAACTGTACACAATCTATCTTGTAACTCTGTATGATATTTGACGCTTCATTTATGCGCATCATATTATAAACATTTTTAACAGGTAGGATCTTTACTCGTTGTATTTCAAGATGATTTGCAAGACATTTTCCAGTTGAAATGCAAAAAAAAAAAAAAAAAAAAACAGTCAGATGGAAGGAAAACAATCATAACTTTTCCAATCAGCTGTTGCATATTTTTCTTCGGTACGTCTACTGTAGTTTACATTTTCAATTTGACATCTGACATTCCATGCCCGTACGGCTATCAACATATCATTCACATACAGTGATTAACATGAATAGTTGGTTTGAAGCTCGATTCTTAAGATGTCTACCATCTCACCATCAATTCTAGGGGTTCTACGGTATCAATTAAATAATTCATTTTAAGAACATTACAATAAATCGTTCCTAAAGCCAGTTTCACAGCATGCAAATATATTTCATACCTTTTTTAAAAGTTGTAGATCACTTCTCTCTTTCTTCGTACCGAGCTTCGTACCAATGGAAAAGTTTCTATGTGCGGAAATCCTTGAATGATCCGAAAAGTGTGCCACATGTGGGAGTATAAAAATGATAATTTTACAATGCAAGATAGAAACTTTTCGCTATCCATTATTTAAACTTTCTCCATCTGTTTGCCACCCTTTGTGGAATATAGTGCTACCCGCAAATGTGTTCCCGGGCTCACTTTAGAGGCTAGTGCGCCAAGCGGTGCAACATATGTTGAATACATGTATGCAAATCTGATTGAAAAGATGATCACATCATTCATTTCACCTTAAATCATCCTCCTTAATAAAGGAAGCATAACCTAACCCTAAATCATCATTTTCTGTTTTAGAATTTCTTAAATTACTTTAAAACGTCCAATGAGTTTAAACATAGTGTCTTCAAGAGTGCTGATTTGCATTACAGTAGTGTTCCGTTTATGGTACGTTCCGATTTAAGTACGGTCCGTTTTTGGCAACACAAAAAAAAAAAAAAAGTAGAAGGGTCTGTGCCTAGGGGCACGAACGGAAGCTTGACGTAGGACTGCTAGTGGACAGAGCAAATGTGAAAAGTATTTAGTTTTTTTAATTGATCGATCATCTATTATCTTAACTCTTTCCGTTTTTGAATTGTAGGCGTACCAAGTTTGTGATATTTTTTTTCAAAGAGAAAGTTGATTAAGAGAATCGATCAAAATCACTTACATCCCTGCTTCCAAGTCCGGTTACTAGATTACAACTCTAGAGAGCATATTGTGTGGTCGTTGGGGGCGTGTGGTTCTGAACATGGATAAATATGCACAGCTTAATTCTATTCCAACTCTTTACTGTAATAAGCTTGTTCTGAATAGGACCGTTTTGTTGCCAAAGTTGGTGATGATTTAACCTCCGAAACCGTACAGAGTGCGTCTCTGTTGCTTCAAAGCGTAGATGACATCCATGGCCGCTTACGCTTTGCGTGTTCAGTATAGGTGACAGCATCACGGATCTCATTTTTCAGGAACACCTTCAGCACACCTCGTAGATCAGACGGCGATCCAGACGACGGATGGCGGTTATCAGGAAGAACCTTGCGATGATGTTTGGCGCAGCCTTTACCAAGATCTTTTCCTCCTTTGCCACGACTAGTCATTTTTGCTTGTTGGGTAGAAGAGTGGACTACCTAACCTGCCACCACCTTCCTACTACTGCTATTGATGCTTCTACTGCCTGCTCACCAAAGCGAAAATGGTTATATCTTTTCAGGCTAAAGCAGAATGATGTGCAACCAAGTGGTACTCGATTATGACGACTGGGTTTGGGAAGAACGTTTATTTAAAGAAAACAGTGATAAAATTATCACTTTTTATTTGTAAATTGGACAGTGCTTGACATTACCACTTTTCAATAGTTTCTTGTTGAAAATCAGTCGCGTAGAAATATTTCTGAACGATTGGTGATAAAATTATTGAAATTGGTTCAGGGGCAGCTGAGTTATTATTGTTCAAAATCTTTCATAATTACATGTTACATGTTCCATTTTCGGTTTTCACAAAGTGTACCCCCATATAGAAATCACAGACGTAGTCCTACGTCAAAAGTTTAGGATATTTGGGAATAGGTCCAGCAATATTGTATAAATAACCTAAGAAACATTCAGGAGGGCTTCGATCACATTTCAACGAGACAAAAACTTACTCCTTGTATTTTTTACCATCATCCATGCAGGTGAAATCCACTTTTCTGTTACCCTTTCCAACGCCTCCACCACCAGGATCGTCCTCCAGTCTGCCAAACGGAGTGTCCTCCGGCCAACCACATCACTTCACTCTCCAACTCGTTCCGGAACAGCAATTCTTCGAGACTGTCAACTGCCATTCAAAGCACTTCCTTCTCACAAGACAACCAGATGCGGAATCCACTTGATGTGTTGTATTTTATCGGGCAAAACTTATTTAACCCTTCGTCTGTGCCTAAAAAAAACTTACGTTGCCTGTACCTTGGGGTCAATTTTACCTCATATTAAAATTGCAATATCTCCA
This sequence comes from Ochlerotatus camptorhynchus, assembly GCF_037179485.1. NCBI lineage: Eukaryota > Metazoa > Arthropoda > Insecta > Diptera > Culicidae > Ochlerotatus > Ochlerotatus camptorhynchus. The sequence goes on along the minus strand of NW_027040727.1, from coordinate 1,149,498 downwards.
TAATGAAGTAATGAAATTGGGTTGTAAGCGGAATGCTTAAATAAAACAGCAAAAAATGTTATCTTCCATTTAATTCCACTCAATTAGTTTTGGTATCCATGACAGATACGTTTTTCGACTACAATGTGCAGTCTTCATCAGTGTCATTCCCACTAAAGAACTTATCAAAATCTAACCCCCCTAAGCAGGCATGGAAAAACATTTACATTCATTTCATACATTCATTTACATTCATTTGCCTCTAACTTTTTTCATCAACAGCATTCCACAAAATGATTGTTACCGGTCAATCACCGCCAACAATGGCTTTGAAGTCGATTGGCGATGTACAGTTTTTGCGAATATGATATTTAACTGTAGGTAGCTAGTTTAGTTATAAATTCAAAACTTTAAGGTAGGCTCATCGGTTAGTTAAGTTTCTGTGTTTAGTATTATATTCCTTTTGCCAGTTTATCTTGTTTTTGTTTGTTAATTTATGTTTAACATAAATATTTAAACCCAGTTAATTAGTTGACCAGCAAATGTATATAATTATTTGTAAGACTTTGCATGTAGTCATAAGCATTAAGTACAAAAATAAAGCCATTGGACAAGCATAAACCGCGCTTGCGTCATTTGTCCTTTGTGCTCCCTGTAAATAAAAACAAAAGACGGCAAAGTCCGCACTCAATTTTAAACAAAAAAAAAACACTACTAATCAACCCACCGTGCGCAAACGCAAAGCACAGTTGACATCTCCAACGGGCGAAATCGGAACGTTTGTCGATTTCCGCCTGTCAACGAGAAAGTGAGAGAGAAAGAGGGAGAGAGTGAAACGAGAGAAAGAAGGAGATATGGCCTAGGAAAAGCAGAGGTCGGCAGAAAGTACGGGACGATCAAACGAACGAGACGCTTTTTGGACAAGTTTGTTCAGTGGAAAAATAAAAACCAAAAGAAAAAAAACCCAAACGTTTGGGTGGTGTACGGAGTCGATTGAGGTGGAAGTGTCCGGAAAAAAGACCAACGGGTCGTGACGGCTGAGCCAAGTTCGTGGAGCCGCAAGAGTAGTGCCAAGCCCAGATTGGGCTGAAGTTTTGCCACGCGGGAAGTGCCAGTGTAGCCCTCTGTCGGCCGAAGCAACCTGTGGGAGGAGCCAGTGATGCCCGGACCTGTGCCTGGCCGAAAAGACCACGTGGGACTATCTGGACCGTGGCGGAACCGTATCTACCAGACGGAAAGCAGATCGACCGGAGAAGTCGAGATCAACGTTCCCCTTGGTCGGACCGTTGACGTTCCATTGAGTGGACCACGTGGGAACTCCAACCTCGAAGAACCTCACCATCGACGGACGGGCTACAGGACCCTGGGTTAAGGTCAAGCAAGCCTTCTTTTCCTGGAATAGATCCGTTCTGGCATCCGTTCGGATTCAACCCCAGGTGCAGGTAGTCAGCCGAGTCCCCTTCGCCATTTCGGTGACTACACACGGTCGTGGAGCGGAGGAGGTTACCAGCCTGGTGAGGACCGGCGGGTCCGCCCCCGCTTGCCAGTGCTTGGAACCCCCCTTTCGTGAGCACCCCTCCAACAAGCAAGCCGGATCAGGTATGTCAGCAGAAACACACTCTCTCTCGCACTTCAAGCATGTGAAGGGCCCCACCAGCAGCTGAACGGCCGCACCGATACCCTCTCCCTAAAATTCCTTCCTTCCCTCACCTCTCATATGTCCTAAATAAAATGTTAAAATAAATTTGTGACGTTTATTCTTTAATACTAGAGCCTTAGGTTTGCATGCGAGTCCTCTTCTAGTCGTGATTGGTTTGGTTGGTTGTCCGCTTTGTTCCCCAAGAGTCTGCCTGAAGTACGTGGGAAGCCGTGGGATTAAGAGTAACCCTGAGCTAGCCGTTACTTACATGATGTATAGAGCTTTAGTAGGTTTTGTTATTAGCTACATACATTTTACATAGTTGAAGATGCTAATTTCAAATAACAGACTGTAGTGGTAATTTTTATACGATAGATGGAGTAGATGAAAGCATAGAGTTGATAGTTCCGTTAAAGTACGGCAGTGTGAAGATTGCATATAGATATTAGAATAGCGAGGTAGGACAACTTTTAAGGAAGGTACAAATCGGTTTTTTCTTTACCAAACTCCCCCTTTGGAGAGGGATGGTGAGGGGTGTGTGCACTGGCAAAAAGAGATGAAAAAAGATGAAAAAAGATGGATGCCTTCCTTCAAATAACAACTGAAGTGCGGTAAAAAATCGGTAGAACTGTTTCAAACACACAGTTGGTACTTGAGCGAGTCGGTTTTCATCTCTTTTTGCCAGTGGTGGCGGGAGGGGGGGAGGGGACACCCCTCACCATCCCTCTCCAAAGGGGGAGTTTGGTAAAGAGAGATGAAAAAAACCGATTTGTACCTTCCTTAAAAGTTGTCCTACCTCGCTATTCTAATATCTATATGCAATTTTCACACTGCCGTACTCTAACGGAACTATCAACTGTATGCTTTCATCTACTCCATCTATCGTATAAAAATTACCACTACAGTCTGTTATTTGAAATTAGCATCTTCAACTATGTAAATCGTTGACTTCACGTAGAAGTAATACTAAAACATATAGTCAAAGTACATACATTTTGTTATTAGCCCATAACTCAAATCTGTATCTCTTATGCATCACGAATTAGAGCGGGCAGAACTCGTTACTGTTTTTCAGTGAATGTAAAATACATTCGCTGAAAAACAGTAGTGGATTCTGTTTGCTCTAGTTCGTCATGCATAAGAGATACGGATTTGACTTGTTAACAAAAGTTGTAGCTAATAACAAAGGGGCCTCCCTTAGCTCAGTCGGTAAAGGCGCAGCTACAAAGCAAGACCATGCTGGAGGTGGCTGGGTTCAATTCCCAGTCCGGTCTAGGAATTTTTCGGGTTGGAAAATTTCTCGACTTCCCTGGGCATAGAAGTATGAGTGGACTTGCCACACAATTATGCCAATTCAAAAATGGTACAGGCATCGAAAGCTCTCAATTAATAACTGTGGAAGTGCATCTAGAACACTAAGTTGAGAGCACGCAATAAGCTAATATGCCATATGCAATAAGCTTAAAAAGCGAAGAAGAAGAAGAAGCTAATAACAAAACCTACAAAAGCTCCATACACTATTTTGCGAAATTCGGTTGATGAAAAAAGTTAGGGGCAAATGAATGTAAATGAATGCACGAAATAAATGCAGATGATTTTCCATGCCTGCCCCTAAGTACTCAACTCTTATACGCCTTTTGCCCTTCATCTTACACAAGTACTGATAGTCTAGTGGGCAAATAATGATTTTAATATTCGAAAGGTTCTTGGTTCGAATCCAGTCTGATCCTAAAGCTTTATTATATTTTTTTACATGTTATGGTTTAAAAGCTAAATGTTAAATTCATCAATTTAGCTCATGATTTCAATTCAGATGATTCATGATTTCGGGAATCTTAACTGCGTTACGCAAAAATACCTCTTGAAATCATGAATACTATCACCCATATTCTTGTTTTCGTTCGAACCGTATACCGTATACGTAAATACGGTTCGAACGAAAAGAAGAATATGGGTGTATTTTATTCATGATTTTTTTTCATATGAAAATATGCTACGTTCATGTAATCATAAGTAATTTTTCTCTTTTTGGAGATTTTTCCAGTTGTTGTCATCGTCAGCGTGATCATCGTTGGGATCAAAACCTAGTAACAACAAGTTGAACGGCGTAGTGGTTAGCATCCATGCCTCTCACGTCAAAGTAACGAGTTCAAATCTCACCCCCGGATAAGTCACGAATGACCCATGGGTGTTGAAGTGGCTATTATAGCAAAAAAAAAAAGTCGGACTGTAACTTGATCGTAATTGTTTTGTGATATAAGGAGCTCGGTGTCCTAGTGGCGACCGATTATGCTTACTGAGCAGAAAACCGTGGGCTTAAACCCAGCCTTATTCGCGATATTGACTTGTTAGAACATCAATTCAGCATATCGAAAAAAAAAAAAACAAATTAGCAATTCAGCATAAATCGAATCCTGCTGCAATCCCAACCCATTTATCCAACATCCCAGTGATTTATCGTGAAAGAGCAGAGGTGTTCTCGGTTTTCATTAAAGCGAGTATTACGTCAACATATTCCTACCCATTCCTTTCTTGACCAGCATTCGGACGTGGCCGGCGCTGTTATCGCCTAGTTTGAGATCACCAATATGTACACATTGAAGATGATTGCTAGTCCTAAGCAACGTCTATTGGTTATCTGGAACGTTCAAAGTGCTGTCAAAAACCTAAATCTTATCCAACAATCACGAAATTGTTAGAAAATGTTATTCAAAGTATGAGAAAGCTAGAAAAAATATAAAATAACTAAAATGAAAACATTACTTTAATGGGTTTTGTCCCATGAAATTACCATCATAGTCCAAAGGTAGTGTCTTCTATGATTCTACCTATCTCTTCAATACATTGATTCAATTTCATAAAGCCCAGTCAATCCGATGCATTTTAATAATGGCTTACGAAAACAAAATATGCAACGAAAGGCAAAACAAAAAAAAATCATAAAATTACATCATCGTTAGCGCATTTTTCGCTACTTTCTCACTCTGTCCTCATGTAAATCCATCAGTATGACACTACCAACCGGAAACACTGAGTGGGAAAACCACCCAGGAAAAAAAATACAAGCCTACCATCAGTAAGCGAGAGCTGGGACCAATTAATTTCACGCTGCTTCGCCGCCTACTGTTCGCTTAAGGATTACACATTATTGAAACAACCAGTGGCAAAAAAAAATCAGGTAGGTACCGTAATGTACCAAATACCGTTCGTTAATCTGGAGATTTCATTATTTATTAAATATTATAGGCTTGATGGCTTCGGCACCCACTGACTGTTTTCGGAAACCAACATTTGAACGTTATTTTCGCTGTATTTTCTCACCAAAACATTTCGCTGAATGTATCTAAACGATTCCTTATGTCGCGGACATACTTGGATGTCAAACTATGAGCATGAGCATTATTTGTATAATAAATTATAAGCACATCCATGGTTACACTTGTATAGTTTATGTTCTGTTGTGCTCATAATTAATATACAAATAATGTAGTAGGTCATACAAGTGTACCGGGGCATTAGTCTTTCAGTTTCAGTCTTATTACATTTTTACGAGTGAGAAAACCTGTTATGCCAGGTTTTTCTTCAAATGAAATATCAGCTGGTTAGCACGCAATTTGAATGGAAAGGTTGCTGAAGAAAAAGTGGTTGCAATAGTCAGACTCACCTGAGAAGTTTGGAGCATTGTAACAACGTTTTAAACCCGTTTTGTGCAATTCTGTCGATTGAAATGGGTAGAATACCAAGCAGCAGATAAATATAAACAAACAAACACGTCATATGTGTGCATGACGAGAAATTGTTAATACAGTCAACTTTCGCTCGTTGGGCTAAACCTGTAGCCCACTTAGTGAAAGACTTTTTTTAGTTGGGCTGAGCTGTCAGCTGAAAATTAGTTGAAGGATACACCGATTGTTTATTATCATCACAATCCTTTAGCAAAAATGACGTTTAACTTCGATTTAGGTGGGCTACAGCCCAACTAACGGGAGCCCAACTAAAACGTATCCCACCCAGAGCTGCCAGGTGGTTTTATAAAAAATCTGTATCCACTCTATTAAAAAATCTTTAATTTCTGTATTGACGATTTTTTTTTCTTAATCAATCATGTTTTGTTGTTTTACAAATACAGTGCATACAAAATAACCATAAAAAGTGCTTAACCACCTATTCGGGCTATCGTACTAACCATACGGGATATAATTGCGCCATTTGTGATATCGTCCGTACTTATTTATAAGAGTGATATGAAGCCGTTTGAAAATGTATGGAGATTTTAGTTTCTATTCATTATCTTCCTGATAAGCAGTTTTAAATGCAAAAAAGTGCACGAGTTCATTACTATTTGATATTTTTAATATAGATGAATACAATTAATTACATCATTTGTGTGGTAGTTACACCGAAAAGTCGAGAGGTGTCGCCCCGCCAGTGCTGGTAAAATCATTTTTGCAGTATGGAGAATATCAGAAAATCCGCAATTTCTTACGAAATACATTTTCAATGCAAGTAAAATGTTTACGAGTACTTGTATTTGTACCATTTTAATGTGCTCGGGCACTTTTCTTGTATTTAACATACATGCTTATATTGGAAATATTCAGTTAATACTGTAAATCCCCATACAATCTCAAATCGTTTACTACCAGCTCCATATGCACCCGAAAGCGGTTGGTCCTCTGGTTGTGAATGCTGACAAAAACACCATAACATGATTAATTGTCGTTCGAAATTTGATAGGTTCCCGAGCAGAGGGTGAGAACAAAATGTAAACAATAATTATGTTGTTTTCATTATTCCTGATAACTCAAATTGATTTTATTTTGATGGAGTTGATGGCTAACAGAACAAAAATGAGAGCTAAAAGATATGCGAAGAATATCAAAATTATAACATATATTGATATTAGTGAGAACTGCTTGATAACTTATTTTGATATAGATATTTTATTTAGATTACAAATTTAGTTATCAACATGTTATTGCATGCATGCCGAAAAAAACAAAATAAAAATACATCAAATTTTGATCTCATCATGAGTTATTAAAAGGCAGCTATATAAACGCACAGTGGAATCGATTAAATGTTCCATAAACTTTTTAATTTTTTTATGTTAGAGGAGCATAGCGACGAGTAAGCTTCTTCTAGTCTTTTGAGCCAAATTGGATTTCGTTTTCTTTCATGTTCGCCTTTTTCCTTCTGTGAAGTTATATTTAGTAGAGAGTCGCGAATTTTGTGATATTCTCCATACTGCAAAAACAGTTTTCCAACCACTGGAGGGGCAAAAACTCTCGGATATTTGATAAAACTACCACTCAACCAAATATGGTTTTTAGCACAACAATTAATTTTGGAGAGAAGGGGGTACGCTGATAAAATCGAGCAAATTATTTTGTTTTTATAAATTTTGAATTTTTTTTTCTCAAGCATTTTATAAAAATCTGTGTAAATCTGTATTGTAATTTAAAAATCTGTGATAAATCTGTATTCTGTATCGGGTCTGCATTAAGATTAAAAAATTTGTATAATACAGATAAATCTGTATAAATGGCAGCGCTGATCCCACCTAAACATAGCTGTAGAAGTGAAGACGTATCTTAGATTGACGAGAATACGTAAATTCAAACTGAACATTGCATTAGGTCCTAAGTAACACTGACCGATTCTCTTCGTCGACTTTCTCTTTGCATCCCCACGGCTATGTAAAGACATTCCCAGATAGTTTTAGCACACAGATCGATAAAACAAGTTTTTATCTAGCATATAATACGCCAAACACAACAAGAAACGGTTATGTGCTCAAGTTATTAAGGAAAGAGAAAATTGACAAAGAGAATCGATCAATGTTACGTAGAACCTAATGCAATGTTCAGCTTTAATTCATCTACGTATATTTTGCAACATTATAAATATATGTGATGATTCTGAATGATAATGTCATACCCCGTACAGACTATGGCTAGAGTCGGTGTATAATGAGTCACGCCAAGAGTGAAGCCAAGTCTACCTATTGAACTGTCAAACCGGCTACCTATCGTGCAAAGTAAACAAACATTACGATGCTATGAATGGTCCACGAAAGGTATTGCAACAAAATATAAAATAAAATTGAAGAAATGATCATAAACACGCAGTGAGCATTGAATTGTCATGGGATACGTTTGCCAATGATCAGTAATGAGAATTTCTACTATTGTTTGATAAGATAATTTGACAAAATCACTGATATAATGATTCACTACAGCCGCAATTTTTTGTTCTAGCTAGAAGTCATTTGAAGTTGATGTAGAAGTCCTCTTGCAAAGGCCTCAAATTCCAATATCAATCTGAGTAAGAAATTAACCAGTAATAGACCCCCATACGGTAGGAGCAAATACACAACTTAACAGCAGCAGTGACAATGTCGTACATTTCCAGGGTCAGTTGTTTATAAACAGTTGCTACCGCGTCGTCAGCAATGCGCGCTGGCTTAACTAGGTGCTTCGAGAAAGGTCAAAGTAAACATTGGTGAGTAAGCATCCTACATAGCCGTTCCTACCGCGAGGAGCATTAATTCTTGTTAAAAAACAGACACCGACTTTCCAAGAGAAAAACTATCTGTCTCGCTTTATATGTACATACTGGAGAAAAACTATTGTGTAGAGTTTAAGTAACAAATTCATGTATAAAAGGTTTCGAATAATAAAGAATCGGGGCAGTTGTTCTGATGAGTTTATTATCCGAGGTTTGCTAGGTGCGGACGAGCACAGTTCCAACCTCAGGATAACTGATTCATCAAAGAGCTTTTTCCATACAGTAGAAATGGAATTGCACTGTCTTTCATTTTACGGAGAAAGAAAGACCACGCGAGTTGTTGCTCTACGTTGGGCGCTTCAACACGGGAGTGAAACATGGATGCGCAACGGAGTATGGGCGCTTCACTCTGTTGCCAAGTGAAAAGAAAGGGAATCCTTCGAAAACCGTGATGCGAGTTCAACTGTTTTTCTCTTGGCGTGACTCATTATACACCGACTCTAAATATGGCTTATGTCATGTAATATAGGCTGTCTTGCAATGAGCACTCATACATCTAGTTTTCACTGGAAATCCTATGTATGAGTTCTCATGGCAAGACATCCTATATTACATGATATAAGCAGGTAGGCATTGATAATTATTTTTTCACAGTATCCGGATACCGATGATTTACGGTATAGTGCATATGTGATGATGACCATTAACAATCTGAAAGCTGCTGCAGAAGCAGCAACAGTCACAATGCATTGCATCAACCGCACACGTGACGAACTGGCCATGGGATGGAGAATGCATTATGCACTGGAAGAAACCTTTTGAAGAATGATTTAAAAAAAATCATCATCGATTGCTGCCAGTGCATTGTTGAGGGGGAATCCTAAATCACAGACAAACAGACGTAACTCTTCATTGTGTATCTTCGTTCATGCATTTAACGGTTGATTTGAATATTATCAGTTCCGCGAACTACTCGCCGCAGCGCTGGCATCGGATCACTTTGACGTTTCTATATATTCTATAGAACTTTTATGCAATATTGTTTACGAGTTAACGAGCAAGCTTGTTTTCCGCGAGAAGCCAGAGAGATGTCGTTACTGAGGTTATATGTTTTGAGATACTATGTTTTCAAGAACAAGTTTTTCAAAGAGTTACGTCTGTTTGTCTGTGCCTAAATACCAAGTATATTGGTCACAAACGAGGGTTGTTGCTGGAAAAAATTACGAATGTAGTTCAATTTACTGGTGTAGTAGTTGAAAACCCTGTTGCAAAAATTTGGCTTTGTTACGAACGATGATGATGATGATGATGACAACAACGAGGATGCGATGGGTTACACAAGTAAATATGTGAGAAGCGAAATGAGTGTGCAAACCATCGCGAAAAAAATGACACACGTAAGCATTAATATGCAAATATTGAATGTGGTAGCAATCTCGGGATCGGCTTGAGGTCGATGCTTTTTTTTTTTAAACGTGATTTGGTTAGAGAAAAATTCCAATTTTTTGGCTGCATGAAACCACTTTGTAGTGGTTTGCGTTATGCAGTTTTAACGATGCCTGTTTTATGAATACGAAAAAATTGATACTAACGACCCTGTCATAATGGGAATCGCAAACCGAGAGTTTTTATATTCTAACGAGAATTGGATTATCTTTTAAACCATATGTTACATCCAGAATATTGGCCTTAAAATTGGCTGATTAATAATAATCGAAGACATTTTAACATTTCATAGGCAATGGGAATTCTTTAATTACAATGCATAACTGACAAAAAAAAAATACCACAGCCAAAAAAGTGAGCATTTAACTTGCTCATAAACTGTCTGCGGCTGTGGAATTGTTCTAGCGACGTTTCATCAATATATATATTTTAATATACACACTTAGAAATTATTATTTTTACACGAGACGTAATTCAGCTTTGACGTAAATCATGGAACGTAAACAAACATGGCATGTAAAATTAAGTGTCCGGAAACTGAAACATATGTAACTCGACGAAAAATGCGTTTGATTGAATTGATTTTCTCGTTCTTTTCAACTGATTCTTATGTCAAAAGGGCCGCTTGCATGTGTCGGTCTCAGGGCACTTAAATTTACATGTCTTTTTCGTAGTGTGTATACAAAAGCTAAGAAGCATATAGTCAACTCTCCACATACCGAGGTCCATCAATTTGGTTGCAAGTTTTAGAATCATAGTGAAAGTGAATTTCATGGCTACTGCTATGGTGATTTTCTATGGGATTTTTTTTCTATACACTTGTTAATTAACACGAAGGTCCCTTCAATATCGAGTTGTAGAGAGTTCACTGTAGATCATATGTTTTAAGGACCAATGAAGATCGTAGCAACCTACATATTTTATATTAAAATTAAAAATACAATCTTACTGCTTGCATCCGGCTGTTGAATAACTTACAGAGCACAAGTGAGAGTTCCCAAAGCAGATCCTATTAATAAATTTCAATAAGCAGTCATTAAAAATATCTAATTTCTCTTCAGGTATTTATTATTATATTTTTAATACTTATTGAAAATTGTGAAACATTGGACACTACAGACTTTTTTTATCGCATTTGCTCAGTTGAAATAAATAAGCGTAATTGTAGCAACCGGTGGAAACTAACGATTTTAAATTGACTCACTACTTAAGTACCCAACAAACAATCGTCTATTGAATAAACGACTTCTTGACGATTTTATTCAACTGCATGCTTAATAATACTTGTGTTATTTTTAATAATAATGTTCAGGCTTTGTTCACACAAATCTGGAGAATTTATTCAACCACAACACATTGAACTATTGGTGTTGTATAAAGTATGTCGAGAAGATGTTATTCGACTTATATGAGTTGTAACAGAGCTTATTCGATAACATTTTTTATTATTCAGCGTTTATTAGACATCATGGTAACGGAGCTATCCTAGAATTCATCATAAGGGCAGCTCAATAATCAATAAAAGTTTGCTTGAAAGTGAATACCTATCAGCACTCCCGATCGCAACTCTAGCTCCTTGAAGGCCCTGTGGTAATGATTAATTCATTCATCGTTGTTTTACATGAGAACAATGTTACCTCTTCACCTCTCCAATTCCAAGGAAAGGATGCTCGGTTATTTTTTAAACTAGTTTAGATCAATCATTCATTGTCGTGAGTCATGTGATCGATGATTACTATTTCAATTAATTAGGCGTAGAACAAAAAAAAAAAAAATGTTGAGCTTGGAATTGAACTCACGACCTTCTACTTGGAAAGCGGAAACGGTAACCACTACTCTACTGATTTCGTCTTGTTGTTGGACTGAACCAATGTTGTGGAATAATGAATCTAATACGTCGTTTATAAAGCATTTACAAGGCATGCGATTAAAATATGGACCCATAGTGGTATAAGAGCTATTATGCTGCCTGTATACACCTTTATTCAGCAATATTGTAAAACAATGCAATGAAATCTAATAATGCAGCTAGAACACATTTATTAGACGTCTAATAAAGTATGTTATTAAATCATTTGAAAACAGTCGAATTAAAGCGTCAATGTATGTGCAAACTACACTTATTCAGTTTGTTATTAGATCAAACTTCTGGCGTTAAATTGGGAAGATAGTCAAAGTTTATACAGCTTTCAATAAGAAAATTAATCAGATCAGAGCAAACAGTGGAATAAATGTGCATCTACCCATTTCAATGGGCTTTTTCAGCATATAATTCAACAACTCGTTTTATTCAGCATTGAACACTGTAATGCAGCATTTATTCAATATGTATGCTTATTTGTGACTCTGAATTGTTTGTTGGGTAGCCTATACTAGACATATTCAAATTTTTACTGCATAACATACACTGTGATGCGTTTGCTCTCTGCGAAACATGGCTCTCTCCAGATGTTAACCTTTATCCTCACGACTACAACATTATCCGTCTCGATCGTGCAGATTCGTACGGTGGGTTGCTCCTAGGGGTCAACAAACCACACTCATTCTACAGAATCGACCTTCCTCTAGTGTCAGGTATTGAAATTGTCGCATGTCAGGTGAATATTAGAGGTAAAACCTTCAGTATTGCCTCGTTATACATCCCTCCGAGAACGGCTGTTTCTCGGCGAGCGCTATCTGACATCTGCTCAGTGCTACCTGTGCCGCGGTTGATCTTAGGGGATTTTAATTCCCACAGTACAGACTGGGGAGAGCTGTACGATGACAACCGCTCAACCATCATCTATGACCTATGCGACGATTTCAATATGACCATTTTAAACACCGGTGAAGTAACTCGAATAGCCAAACCTCCAGCAAGAGAGAGCAGACTAGACTTGTTACTCTGTTCGAACTAACTATCATTGGATTGCATGTGGGAGGTAATCCAAGACCCCTATGGTAGTGATCATTTGCCCATCAAAATTTCGATTTCCAACGGTTCATCTTCACAGTGTCCAATCAACATCGCGTACGATCTCACGAGAAACATCAATTGGGAAGAATACGCGAACGCGGTCCGTGACGGTTCAGAATCGGTCGACGTTCCCTCTTCGTTGGATGAGTACTCCTTCCTATCGCGGCTCATAGTGCATTGCGCGCTTCAAGCACAAACGAAGCCTGTTCCTGGCACTACCATTCGCAAACGTCCTCCCACTGTGTGGTGGGACCAGGAATGCACCGACGTGAATAACGAGAAGTCTACCGCGTTTAAACAATTTCGTAAAATAAGTTTCCCGCGAATACTTTGAGCGGTATACGGAGCTAGATGAAAAGTTTAAGAGCTTGGTTGGTCAGGGCCAAAAAACGCGGTTACTGGCGTCGGTTCGTCGAAGGGCTATCGCGAGAGACTTCCATGCAAACGCTCTGGAATGTCGGCAGGAGAATGCGTAACGCGGCATCGTCGGTCAACGAGGACAAGGAGTACTCTAACAAGTGGATTTTCGACTTCGCGCGTAAGGTTTGTCTTATTAACTTATGTACCTGTGGAAACGGTTATCACGACATCGAGCATGTTGTTTGGTCCTGCTCCTTGCATCATGAGACGAGATCCGTTCTGTGTGATTCCCTTAGGGTCCGAGGAAAACAACCCTTTAAACCAATTAGAGACGTCTTGGCTTGCCGTGATATCGACTTTATGAAGTTTATTTACGACTTTCTTAAAGCTGTTGATGTATGTGTTTAATGTTTTGTGTTTTAGTCATCCTTTACGTTTAAGTTTTAAATTAGTTCAAAATGCTTTCCCTTGTCCTCCCTCCAAATGATAAATAAATGTAATCCCTAATCTCGAGTAAAGTGCGAGTAATCGGCCCCCGCTCTACTAACATTAGTTGTAAGAAAATGATATTCACACACAATCATGTAAAAAATATTCGGTTTCGCAAAGTAACGCATTTAAGCCTTGACAAATAAATAGATTATAAAAAAAAAAAAAAAACGAATTCTAGCAGCTATGTTTACGGCACTGAAACAAATCGACATGTACCGTTTATTGGATCCATCTTATAACATAGCAATGTCAGCAGATTTATTCATTCTATGTGATGATTGATAGATTCCATTGGATTATCACTTAAAAACTATGACTGCGATATGGAATGATTTCTATCGTAATTTCACATACTTAGTACTTGATAATACTTTGCTTCGAACGAGGTTAGCGAAGGTAATAAGTATATGAATATTGTCTGATATATTTCATGGTGAAAAACTGTTGATATGTCATGGGTGGGAACAGACATCTAGAAACTAATGGAAAATCATATAAGTTTGCACTATGAGAAAATTCAGTAAAATATACCTGTTTTCATGATGAATATTGCTCACTAAAATATATATCTTATAAGATAATCATGTATATTTTATTGGAGTTGCTTTTACTGATTTTTGACGTTTGTTGATATGTCGCGTGTAAATAGACATGTAGAAACTATTGGACTGTCATTTAACTTTGCAGTATAGGAAAACATGTATATCTCATTGGAATAGCTTCCTTTGATTTTTGTGGTTTAGAGATTGTAAACAGATCTATCCCAATCATTAAATAGTCATATATAAATGCCTTTTAAGAAATCCAACAGCAAACATTTGTTTTTGCATGTTTTTCTGGGATGAATATCGCTCCCAATAAAATACATCTTACATGATTGTTCTTTATAAATTCGACAGTGAGCATGCATAAGGGCCTATACGCGATGATCGATTCTCTTCATCGATTTTCTCTTTGCATTGCTACAGCTAAGCGAAAGAATTTTGTAGAATTTATTCAATGTAGAGTTGTAACAGGTTGCATTGGCTATCAAAAGCAACAGCAAACGCACCGACAAACGTTAAATCTAGCGAGTTATTAACAAAAGAGAAAATCGATTAAGAGAATCGATCATCGCGTATACGCCCTTATGAATGCTCACTGTCGAATTATTGAAACAATTTTCAACGATGTTAACGTACACTCATTAAAATGATTAGTTGAACTAAATACTACTTTCCAGTTTATGAGCAACAAGAGGGACGCTCATTTTTGCCTGTGGACTTGGAGACATACTTCAAGTCCCCGCGTACATCGTACGGGCTAGGCAAAAATGTGCGTCTATCTTGAAAACTGTCGCTTTAATGGCCCTTCGCTCATTTTCAACTTCTATTCAATTTTCATACTGCCGTACTCTAACGGAACTATCCACCTACACTCTTCTAAAGATCATTCTCTAGCTAATAAATCATCACACTAAAGCTTCATGTTAGCATTTCCAACCAACTCTAAATACTACTAACAACAATGATACTGTATTGAATAATCTTTGTTTGTTATTGTTTCATATGATAATTGGTTCCAGAAAAGAATGTATTGAGATTGAAAAAAAAATGATTCTACTGTAATATTTACTTTGCTATGATTCTAATTGTAAGCCTTCTACACGGCTAATTCAGATTCCAGCCCTAAGTAGTACTCGAACTTCATGAGCCAGTTCTATCAAATCATATAATTTAGTCGTTGATTTATTGCACACAGGTGCATTAAGAAAGATTTGAACAAACCACACCACCGAAACGGAACAGTGCTATTTGTCTTCACTCTAGCAGAACGAGCATAAAGTTGCACTACATTCCATGTCGGGAGAGCTGTTCTTACTTCATGCTATTTGAACGAGCTCAATCTTGAAGTCAGCCGTGGCCCAGTGGAATCGAGCACAGACACCGAAAGCATCACACCTCAACAGTTCTTGATCGAATCCCAAATCAGCTACAATAAATAAAAGGCACAACTGTGAAAGCTCCCACTGCCTGATGTTTATTTTTTCGAATTTATTTTTAGAAATCGATTAAATATATGTGTCAAAAGAAGAAGTAAATTTCATGTTATTTTCACATAAACTTTACTTCGATTGATTTATGACACATATATTATATTGTGGTTAAAAGTATAGCTTATGCTTATGGGTTTCAAATCCATTTCAGTTAATTATTATAATTTGATCGATTTTCATTTATCATATGACGATCATATAAAAGTTACCAAATTATCAGCATTGTAAATGTATCAGATATTCATATGGAATTTACCTGACACATTTTCAATCATATCATTTTCAATGGATTATCTTATAGCGCAAATTTATTAGACTTCCACATAACAGGAATATGTCAAATTCGTTCAGTGGGTAGTTGCGGTAGTGCATGATGTTTACTCACACCACTACAGCATCAATGATAATCAATTCACTGACACATAGAAAGGAGAGACAAAAAAGTGGGAGGGTGGTGTACATGACACAACCGCATTGTTGACGTAGGACTACGAAATTTTTGTTCGATTTTCTAGTTTGTTGCTTCGGATATTGTTTTGGAATTAAGAGAATTTCATAACTCAACTCCTTTGTAGAAAGTTGTGGTGGCCCTGAAAAGGGCCGATTGTTTTTGGGTGGTTTTGTATAACCAGTTGATGATTGATGAAGTGCCTTCCGAGATTGATGTTGTCCTCGGAGTGTTAGGCCTTGGGCAATATGGAGGCCCTGCAATACGGTCGAGAACATGACACGATGTTGGATTAATGATTCACCTTAGGCATGGTGGATGGCATTGATGATACAGCAGTAAATAATCAAGATGCTCTTTGATTATGATGTCTGTGTTTGGGAAACAATCAAAAAATGAAATTTTGATTAACTTTCTTTTTGAACACGCCGGTAAAGTACACAGACTCCTCCCATCATGAGTAGTTTGCTATCAATTAGCGACACTGGCTCCTCTCCTTTTGTACTCACTGTAATCTGTAGTTATTTACGGTTCGGACGTTTTCGAAGATGTCGCGCAGCAGGAAAATGCATACGATGAGAATTTCTCAGTTGATGAAAGTGAAACGGAAAAAAATTTAATCCACCGATAAGATATGAACATAATTTATTTCCCGAACAAATTATTTGATTTTTGAATCATTTTGATGTATTTAGTGACAATTGGGTTCTTAAATTTTAAAAAATTTGTCGGTTTTTATGTATCATCTGAAAAAGCTCCGTTTTCTGAGGACAGCGATATTTGTTCGAACCCCCACACTTTCATCTCGATTTTTAGATCAAGATTTAAAGCAAAATAATAACTTCACTGTTTGAAACTGACAGCTCGCTCCCATACAAAGTGACACCGAGGTGATTTTTGCAAATGTAATCGTTCTTATTTAAAATAGTTACAGTGAACCAAAATTGATGAAATGATGATTTTAATGCAGATTACGAATATGCATTTCTTCAATACTCTTAAAGAACCCAATTGAATGGGTGAATCATGGGTTACTCTATATACATTATATTCTAACTCTTTACTGAAATGAACTTGGTGGCCCTGAAAAGGGCCGTTTTGTTACGTTGGTGATAAGTTTTAACCTCCGAAACCGTAGACGACATCCATGGGCAGTTTTGCGCTTGGCGTGTTCAGTGTAGGTGTCGGCATCACGCATATTTTCAGCACATTTCGGGTTTCCTCGAAGATCAGAGTGAATCGTGAGTGAATCGAAACTGAGCCTAAAGCGTTTTTTTTTTAACAGTTAAATGATCTTTATTTCTTGTGTTTGTGTGGTTTACATGTATGAATTTTTCAAGTGACACAGATGCGTCTTTTCAACTTTAGTTCCTGTGAAATTTCAATTATTATTAATTACAGTTCCTAGTCCTATCAGGCCTGTTTTAGAGAATGACCACCTTGGTGGGATTGGTTTGTTTGAAAATTTGAAAAAGGAGACTACTTATAACTACTATTTACAACTACAACTAACCTACAACTACTATGTACACCTAACCTACTATATACAAATTGCTTATCAAAGCATGTTCTGATAAATTACATTTTTGTGCAAATTTAGTCTTAATTTCGTTAATTTTGGAATCTATTTTGGCAATGCCTGCCTCTTCATGTAAATTTGTTATTCTAGTGTCGAAAGGACGATCAAGAACCATCCTCAGCACTCTATTCTGAGCGACCTGGATTTTGTTCCTGTGAGTCTGTGCACATGATTCCCACACCGGAGCTGCGTAGAGGATCGCAGGTGCTATGATTTGTTTGTAGACGGCCAGTTTGTTCATCCTTGAGAGGCGGGATCTGCGGCAAATCAGCGGAAACAGACACCTAACCAAGGTAGAACACTTGACTACTGTTTTCTCTACATGCGAACGGAAGAGGAGCTTTTCATCGAACAACATCCCGAGATAGGTTACTTCGGCGGACCACTCAACCCTTGTGCCATCCATGATTACAGTACAAGAGGGAGCCGGTTTTAGTTTGGGTGATTGCCGATGGAGGAACATGATTGTTTGTGTTTTGGAAGCATCCTGCTGGGATGGAAAACGTGTCGGAAAGACAACCATTCAACGATACCTTAAACGACCTTTGCTGAAGGTAGTTACGGGTGATTTTAACCAAATGTAATGGGAAGTTGAAGTTACAAAGCTTGTACACAAGTCCGTCATGCCAAACATTGTCAAACGCCTTTTCAACGTCTAACAAGGCCATGGCTGTGGACTTGGATACAGCTTTGTTACTTCGGATGTTATTCATCACCCGTACTAGCTGATGATTGGTGGAGTGCCCCTTTCTGAATCCAAACTGTTCCGGAAGGAGAATGTTATTTTCCTCGACAAACTTGAGCAAACGATTGAGAATGAGTTTCTCGAACAATTTGCTCAGCGCTGAAAGGAGGCTGATTGGTCTGTAGCTTGAAGGCAATGTTGGATCCTTACCGGGTTTGCGGATTGGTATGATTTTTGCTACTTTCCAGATACTTGGAAAGTAGTGCAGTTCCAAACATCTGTTGAAGATAGCGGTTAGAAGAGACTGCACTTTCATGCTGAGTCTCTTCAAGATCAAGTTGAATATACCGTCAAACCCGGGAGCCTTCATGTTCTTGGTGCATTTCAGCGCTGAGCAAATTTGTTGTACTGTAATCATATCCGCCGGAGGCACGACACAAGGGGAGGCATCTAGGTTTTGAACGCATTGCGCAACCTGATCTTCGAGCGGACTTTGGATATTCGAGCCAAGCAAATGCGATGAAGCGACATGCTCGCCGATCGCATTTGCTTTCTCCTGTGGGGTGATTAAAAGCCGATCGTCACCATTTTCGACTTTGAGAGGTGGAATGGGTTTGGGATGAGTTTTCAGGACCTTGGCTACCTTCCAGAATGGTCTGGAGCAGTCGTCCAGATTCTGGACAACACGCCCGAAACTTTCATTTCGGAGTGAGTCCATTCTGGAAGCAATCTGTCTGTTCAGATCAGCCATTTCACGTTTTTTGCCCAGATCTCCAGTCCTCTGAAACTGGCGTCTACGAACATTTCTCAGGCGAATCAAAAGTTGGGTGTGGGAATCAATGGCAATAAACTTACCCCTCACAGGAACTCGTCGGACGCACGCCTCGTCAGCCACGGTTATGGCTTGGTGGAGTCCCTCCAACGCTCGGTCGATGTCCTCCACGGTGTCAAGCGGCGGGTTGTCGATGATGTGCCTGTCTACCACGCGTCCAAACTGGGCCCAGTTAACGCGATGGTAGTCCTTGCGCAGGCTTGAAGCAGGAGCCACGTTGCAGCCCAGTTCAGCCACCACCGGTTGGTGGTCGGAGCTGAGTTCGTTCAAGGCTACCGGCTTGGACAAGCCGATATTTGTCAGGAACAGGTCTAGCGTCGATGGGTTGCCCGCCGGTGAGATGAATGTTGGTTCATCCGAAAACCAAACGGAATACAGCCCATGCTGTGAGTGGTCGAACAGGAGACGACCGTTCTGGTTCTGCTGGTAGTTCCGCCAGGCCTCATGGCGAGCATTCAGATCTCCTCCAACAACGAAGCGGGAACCGGTACGGGTGATGGTGGACAGGTCCTTCTTGAATTTAGCCGCTAGTCCACTGCTGGCGGCACACTGTCGAGGGCAGTAGACGGCAATGAACTGAACGTATCCAGTCGACGACTCCACCTCCACACCAAGGGCCTCGATGATAGAGGTGCGGATATGGGACAGAGTGTGGTATTTTATTCCTTTCTTGACGACGACCGCAACACCACCCCCCCTGGAGCTGGTGCGATCAAGCCGGATAGTGTTGTGGTCAGGCAACCAGAAGCTGTCGCCGGACTTTAGATGGGTCTCGGTTAGAAGGCCCACGTCGATGCTGTGCTTGCGGAGGAAGTCGGCAAGCTCAATCTTTTTTGCTCTTACAGAGCAAGCATTCCAGGTGACGATAGTTAGCGGTTTAGACGCCATACTGGATGATGAACTTACCGAGCACTTGGATCTGTTCGGGCTTATTGCGGCACTTACGAAGAGCACCGGACATGTTGACGAAAATATCCATCAGTTCATCCGCTGAGAACAGATCGGGGTTGTTGTTTTGCGCTGTTGGTTGTCTCCAGAATCCAGGGGGGGATGGAGAGCTTTGACCAGCAGAATCACCGGAAGCTTCTTGAGGGGGGGCGGGTTGCACCCGCGAATTCGCTTGCCTTTGCTGGGGAGCACGAAGAGGCGGAAAATCCTCCGTCCTGAATGCTGAGGTTTTGTCCTTCTTGCGTCCTGGTTGATTGTTGCTTGACGCCTGCTTTCGGATGCGTTTGAAGTCCTCGCGTTTGGAGCACTGTCTGTCGGAACCTTGATGTGCACCACCACAGTTAGCGCATTTTATCGCCACGGCTCCATCCGCAGGGCAGTTGGAAGTGGCGTGTTCTTGAGCGCAGTTGCTGCAGCGTGGCTTGATGTTGCAGTTGCGGGTACCGTGTCCAAAATTGAGGCACCTCATACACTGCGTTACGTCACGATGGCCGCCACGGTATGGCTCCCACCGAACGATGATGGAGCAGATCGATCGGATGGCTTGTAGCGAATTGAGCGTCACCGTCCCTTTCTGGAAGTGCACCAGGAAGAGGCAATCCGGGTACGTCTTCACGTTTTCGTCTCTCCTTGTCATTCGGAAGACAGCGATTGGGGCAAGCTTGTACCGGTTGATTTCAGCTTCGACCATCTTGGGGTCGAAGTTTGGTAGACCCCTGATGACTACCTTGAAGGGCTTCTCACCGGGGATGTCGTGCGTGAAGAATTCCGCCTTGGTATCCTTCAGATATTTCACAGCCACTTCGTACTCCGCTTTGGTTCGGAGCATCACCTTGGTGCCGATCCTGCCGAGCTTAAACTCAGCTGCAACGCCCAGCGATGAAAGATCGCCAATCAGCGTGTTGAGTGGGACTTGCTTCACCATCAGTGGAGGAAGCTTCATTTTTGCTGCACTCGGGGTGGCAGCAGTTTCGTTGTCGACGGCGTCGGCAAAATCACCAATGACGCTGACGTTCGTCGCGGTGGCATCGTCCCGTCCACTCGCACCATCGGACTGGCCTTGATTTTTCTTCCTCTTCTTAGACCGCTTCACCGTGGCTGAGGTGGGATTCCCTACATCGGTGGGAAGAGTAGCGTACCTATTCGAAATAGGTACACTCAAGCTACCCTCACCGCTGTTCTTCTTCTCTGTTTTCTCTCGGAGCCTGCTCCGGGAGCGCTGTCTTCCCATCACACGAAGCGACCGACACTACTGACGACGCGATTAAACTGCGAATGTTTGGAACAAACTAGAAACTTTAGAACAACTCGACAGAGCGAGCAAAGACCGAACTGTACTGCTTGACGTTCAAGCAGAGAATCTGAGCCTAAAGCGCAGATAGCAACCTATTATATAGACAACCAGCTCTGCCGGTACCATATTTTCTCGGTTACAATTGGCTATATAATATGTATAGCCAATGGGAAGCGAGAATATATGGTACCGGCAGAGCTGGTTGTCTATATAAGAGGTTGCTATCTACGCTTTAGGCTCAGTTTCGATTCACCCGTTCAACGAGAAACAAGTGTTAAGTGCTCGGAAAAGGAGGCACCAAGCGTCATCGGAAGGTTCTAGGTGAAAAATCCAGGGTAATGCCAAGCCTGTCATTCGTCGTCTGGCTCGACGTGGTTATGTCAAGCGTCTCCGGTCTGATCTTCGAGGAAACCCGAGATGTGCTGACAATATGCGCGATGCCGTCACCTATACTGTACACGCCAAGCACAAAACCGTCACGGCCATGGATGTCGTCTACGCTCTGAAGCGACAGGGACGTTTTCTGTACGGTTTCGGAGGTGAAAACTTATCACCAATGCAACAAAACGGCCCTTTTCAGGGCCACCAAGAACATTTCAGAAAAGAGAATAGAATTTATATAGACCCTGCTTCCATGTTTGGTTACAAGATGACAACTCTGAGAGCAGCGGCGCCCGTGGTGTAGTGGCAAGCGTCCCAGCAGGCATGGGTTCAATCCCAGTCAACGCTGCCGGGAAGTTCTGAGGCATAACATCTCTGATCACGCCTTCCTTCGAGGTTCCCGGTTCATGAGTTGATGGGTCGATAGGTAGGGTCCAGGTGTGGGCATGCACTGTTGAACACACCCAACTGCTCATTTGGTAATAACTTTTCACTCAAATGTTGAAATTTATTTTTCTTTAAAGTAATTGATAGATTAGGCTCATAGTTTACTATAGATATGCGAAGATTAAACATTAAAGCCAATCAACACTAATCAATTTAACACTTAAATTCCCATTTTTACAACGTAAAAACAAATACAGTTTACTACTAGCATTAAAATCTACTTTATTTTACATATCTTTAACAAGCTTACACTCTATTCTATCTACTGCTTCAAAAAGAACTATGTTCCGTCAACTGTGTGCAAATCATTCCGTCTCGCACGCTGAGCCGATCAAGTCGCATCGGTCTCGTTGTACGACACTATCATTTAGTTTTGAGTTTTTCCCCACGCGAGGGTTTTTTCTCGCCAAAGTTAATTGGCATAGTGTTTAGACGACTAGTGCGCGAGTGAGGAAGCCGTTAATGATATGCCGAGTGCTTTCATTACGGTCCAGCTTTAACCCAGCATCATCGCAACATCATCAGCAAAATCATCACCACTATCGGTACATCACCCCATCGATAGCAACAACGAAAGAGCGTCATATTGCCTACCGAGTCGACCGAGGCACACCAGCATCGAGGTTATTGACTCTGCAGCAGTTGGATCAAACAATTATATCTCTCCAGTCTGCTGCCGCCTCAGTGCGTTAGGTATAAATCGTGTCGTTTGTATTGTTCTCGCCAGTATAGCATCTCCCTTGTTTCCCTGGTGCAATATTAGATTGGTGTTTAATTAGGGTGATCCAAAAATCCAATTTTTTTTTCGCTTGATTTTTTTTTTCTTGATTTTTTTTTATTATTATTTTTGTATTATTTAGGGTGATCCAAAACTCTGTAAATAGTATATAATCATTATTTTTTTTTTATTTTTTATTTTTTTATTTTTTTTTTTCTTTGCATGTATTACTCGTTAGTAGAGTGAAACTATATATATGTATATTTTTTTTTTGATATTATTTGAAATTACTGCAATTATTTGTAAAATTTTTTACAAAAAACACCATTGCGGCGATATTTAACCGCAATGGATGAAAATGATAAAGGCGGGGGATGGTCGCTTTCTATCTCAGACGACGAAACTCTTAATTCCACCTCACACGAAAGTCTCGAGGAAGTTGTGGAAATGGAAACCCTTGACGTTCCAGTTGACTCGCTCTCCAGCAAAAATACTGGAGCATATCCCAAGAAAAGGTATCGCCCACAACCCTCTCCCCCACCATCTCCTCCTCGTCCACCTGCACCCCCCACACCATTGCCCCCAAAAACCTCTGCGCTCCCCCGCCTAAAGGCTTACCCAGAAGCCTCGAAAGGCCCATGGGTTGTTTTTTTCCGGCCCAAACAAAAACCTTTGAACATTCCGAGGATCTCTAAGGATCTAACAACACATTTTTCGGCCGTTACCGATATTTTCAAGGTAACACCAATAAAACTGCGCGTTACCGTTGATGACCGGAAGCAGGCTAACCAAATTGTTGCGTGCGAGCTTTTTTCATTGGAATACCGAGTCTACATACCCAGTAGTGAGGTAGAAATTGAAGGAGTGGTCACCGAAGCGAGTTTGACTAGTGATGATTTCTTGGGTCCCGATTCCTTCGGAATCTTTAAAAACCGTGCTCTGCCGAAGGTCAAGATATTGGACTGCCTTCAAATGCAGTCAGTATCCGTAGTAGGCTCCAAAAAAACTTATTCCTTGTCAAACTCGTTTCGTGTGACGTTTTCGGGTTCAGCGTTACCTCACTACGTCGCTATTGGCAAGGTTCGTCTGCCTGTACGTCTGTTTGTACCTCGGGTAATGAACTGCTCGAAATGTAAACAACTTGGTCATACATCGGACTACTGCTCGAACAAACCACGCTGCGATCAGTGTGGCGAGCAACATCAAGAGGGCCCTTGCGGTGCTCCACCAAAATGCGTGTACTGCAAGGAGAGCCTGCATACCCTGACTAACTGCCCGAGGTATAAACAGCAGGGAGAAAAACTTAAGCGGTCTCTGCAAGCTCGCTCCAAGAGAACACTAGCAGAACTCTTGAAGAATACCGCTTCATCTTCTCAGATCACACCAAAAAACAGTAACACGTTCTCCATTTTGCCAGTTGATGATCTAGACTCTGACTCAGAGGGCGGTGAGGGTAGTCCGTTTGTCTTTAAAGGCAATACGAGAAAACGAGCAAAACAACACACCACCGAAAAGCCTCGTAAGGCCACTCGTACGGACCACCCTTCCACCTTGGAAAATTCAAGAGGTAACGGAAATACACCGAAACCCATTCCACCGGGTTTTAAACCTTGTAATTATGACAAGAACTTTCCGTCACTTCCAGGATCATCTAAAACCCCAGATGTCCCAGTTTTTCGGCCAGAAAAGCAGCTGAATAATCAGCAAGAACATGCCCCCATGTTCACGTTTTCTGGTATTGTGGATAGCTTCTTCAGTATATTCAATGTCTCTGACTCAACGAGGAGCATTATTAATTTAGTGCTGCCAATGGTGAAAACTCTTTTGAAGCAACTAGCTTCTAGGTGGTCCTTCCTTGCATCGATCATATCTTTCGATGGATAATTCTCCGAATGAGGTCGGGGATATGATCTCTGTTCTTCAGTGGAACTGTAGAAGTCTTATGCCAAAATTTGACACATTTAAATTTTTAGTTAACAACTCACTTTCTGATGCATTTGCCCTTTGTGAAACATGGCTCTCTTCAGACAACGATCTTGCTTTCCACGATTTCAACATTATTCGCCTTGACCGCGCAGATTCGTATGGAGGGGTGCTTCTGGGGATCAACAAGCTCCATTCCTTCTACAGAATCGATCTGCCTTCGGTGACAGGCATTGAAGTTGTTGCATGTCAGGTTAACATTCGAGGTAAATGCCTCAGTATTGCCTCAGTATATCTTCCACCGCGAACTGCGATTTCTCGTCAAAGTTTCTCGGATATCTGCACGGCTATGCCGGAGCCACGGTTGATCTTGGGAGATTTTAACTCTCACGGTACAGGCTGGGGGGAACTGTACGACGACAACCGCTCAACCTTGATATACGACATGTGCGACTTCTTCAAAATGACAATTCTGAACACCGGGGAAGCAACACGAGTAGCCAAACCTCCAGCAAAAATAAGCAGATTAGACCTCTCACTTTGTTCGAGTTCACTATCGTTGGATTGCTCGTGGAAAGTAATTCAAGATCCCTACGGTAGTGACCATTTGCCAATCAAAATTTCTATTACCAATGGTTCATCTTCTACTCGTTCGGTCGACATCGCGTACGATCTTACAAAAAACATTGACTGGCGAAAATTCGCGACCGCGGTTCTTGATGCCAGCCAATCGGTTGACGTACTTCCTCCGCTGGACGAGTACTCCTTTCTCGCACGTCTTATCATCGATTCTGCGCTGCGAGCACAGACGAAACGTGTTCCGGGTATTTCCGTCCGCAAGCGACCTCCCACCCCGTGGTGGGATAAGGATTGCACCGACGCGAACAGCGAGAAGTCCGCCGCGTTTAAACGGTTCCGCAAACACGGCAAGGTCGGGGATTTCGAGCGGTACACCGACCTCGAGAAAACTTTTAAGGACTTAATTAAAGCAAAAAAACGCGGTTACTGGCGTCGGTTCGTCGATGGTTTGTCGCGAGAGACTTCCATGAGAACACTCTGGAATGTCGGCAGGAGAATGCGAAACGCGTCATCACCGATTAACGAAGACAAGGAGTACTCGGACAGTTGGATATTCAGCTTCGCGCGGAAAGTTTGCCCGGATTCGGTGTCGGTTCAAACCAACGTTCGTGATCGTCCGTCGGGTAATAACGAAATAGATTCCCCGTTTTCGATGGTGGAATTCTCACTTGCTCTCCTTTCATGTAACAATTCAGCTCCAGGAATGGATAGAATCAAGTTCAACTTGCTTAAAAATCTCCCAGATGTCGCGAAGAGACGCTTGTTGAACTTATTCAATCAATTTCTGGAGCACAACATTGTTCCGGATGACTGGAGGCAAGTAAGAGTTATCGCCATTCGAAAACCCGGTAAACCCGCGTCGGATTATAACTCGTACCGTCCCATCGCGATGCTGTCCTGTATACGGAAATTGTTGGAGAAAATGATTCTTTTTCGTCTAGACAAATGGGTCGAGTCGAATGGTTTACTTTCAGATACGCAATTTGGATTTCGGAGAGGCAAAGGAACGAGCGACTGTCTTGCGTTGCTTTCAACTGAAATTCAACTGGCCTATGCGCAAAAACAGCAAATGGGCTCAGTTTTCTTGGACATTAAGGGGGCTTTTGATTCTGTTTGTATCGATGTCCTTTCGGATAAACTCCACGATAGTGGGCTTTCACCAATTATGAACAACTATTTGAGCAACTTGTTGTCTGAGAAATATATGAGCTTTTCTCATGGAAACTCGACAACTTCACGAATTAGTTACATGGGTCTCCCCCAGGGTTCATGTTTAAGCCCCCTTCTTTATAATTTTTATGTAAAAGACATTGATGGTTGTCTTGATGAAAATTGCTCGCTAAGGCAGCTTGCAGATGACGGCGTTGTATCCGTTATAGGGCCAAGTGCACCGGACCTGCAAGGACCATTGCAAGATACCTTAGACAATTTGTCTACTTGGGCTATGAAGCTGGGTATCGAATTCTCTCCGGAGAAAACTGAGTTGGTTGTTTTTTCTAGGAAGCATCATCCTGCACAGTTACAGCTTCAACTAAAGGGTAGAACAATCACTCAAAGTATATCTTTCAAGTATTTAGGTGTCTGGTTCGATTCCAAAAGCACATGGGGAAAACATATTGCGTATGTGAAACAAAAATGCCAACAAAGAATCAATTTTCTTCGTACAATCACTGGAACTTGGTGGGGAGCACACCCGGAAGATCTGATCAGGTTGTACCGAACAACCATCTTGTCGGTTCTAGAGTACGGAAGCTTCTGCTTTCAATCCGCGGCGAAAACACATATCCTGAAGCTGCAACGGGTTCAATACCGTTGCCTCCGAATCGCGCTCGGCTCTATGCACTCGACGCATACGATGAGCCTCGAAGTACTCGCGGGTGTTCTCCCACTGACAGATCGTTTCGCGGAACTGTCCTTCCGGTTTCTTATCCGTTGTGAAGTAATGAACCCATTAGTAATAGAAAACTTTGAGAAGCTGCTCGACAGAAATCCTCAAACAAGATTCATGAGTCTCTATTACGAGTACATGACGCTGGAGATTGGCCCTTCTTCATTCAATTCCTCTCGTGTTTGCCTCCAAGACTTTTATAGTTCTTCTGTAAATTTTGATCTGACCATGTTGCAAGAAATCCGTGGAATACCAGATCACCATCGGTCGATGGTTGTTCCCTTAATTTTTGCAAACAAGTACCACCATGTCAGTAACAATAAGAGTTTTTTCACAGATGGGTCAACTATAAACGCTTCCACTGGATTTGGAGTATTCAACGAATTTCATAGCGCCTCATATCAACTGCAAAAACCCTGTTCCGTATACGTTGCGGATCTAGCAGCCATATTTTACGCAGTAGAGCAAATTGCCTCACTACCATCTGATCACTATTTTATTTTTACTGATAGCCTTAGCTCGTTGGAGGCTATTCGATCAATGAGGCCGATGAAGCACTCCTCGTATTTCCTGACCGAAATCCGAGCTAAATTGAGTACTTTATCTAACTGCTCCTATACTATCACCTTAGCTTGGGTCCCATCTCATTGCTCAATTCCGGGTAATGAGAAAGCGGACTCGCTAGCTAAGGTGGGCGCTATGGAAGGCGATATTTTTGATCGACAAATCGCCTTTGCGGAATTTTTCTCAATTACCCGTCAGCACGTCCTCACCAACAGGCAACAAAAATGGAATGAGAGTGATCTGGGAAGATGGTTACATTCTATTCTCCCACAGGTGTCGAACAAGCCATGGTTCAAAGGATTGGACATGAGCCGTGACTTTATACGTGTCATATCAAGGCTCATGTCCAATCACTACTCGTTAGACTCGCATTTCTTCCGAATCGGGCTCGCAGGCAGCAATTTGTGCGCTTGTGGTAGTGGCTATCACGATATCGACCACGTGCTTTGGTCATGCACCCTACATTGTGTTGCTAGATCCGAGTTATCCGCATCCCTCAGGGCCCGAGGAAAACAACCTATGCGGCCCGTTAGAGACATCTTGGCGAGCCGAGATCTCGAATATTTTAATTTAATTTATGTGTTTTTAAAACGGATCGATCTGAGGATTTAGTAGTTAGTGTCATCTTGTGTTCCCCCAAGTTGTTAGCTGCCCATCGGTGTACCCCCATGTTTGTCTTTTTCGTCAGTTGGTCGCTTAGTTCGAGATAAAAAGCACATTGCTCTCCAAACCTTGTGTTCTCAATCCCTACCCTGCCATCCATTTGTTACAATTTGTTACCCCTAACCTCGAGATAGCCGCGAGTAATCGGCCCCCGCTTTACTAACGTTAGTTTTAAGAAATTCTGTCATCCAAACAATGAATATCGGCTCCGCAAAGCTACGGCAAATGAGCCTGGAAAAATAAACGCATTTAAAAAAAAAAAAAAAAAAAAACTGTGTGCAAAGTTATTAGCAAATGAGCAGTTCGTGACCAAAACTGTATATGCCAAGTATGGGTGTGGGTAGCATTGGTGCTCAGCACGGAAAACAAATCCAAGGAAAAAACAGCATTTTGTGTGGTCGTTGCGGGCGTGTGGTTCTGAATTGGCAACAAAATGTTCCGCAATGAATCATGTTTTGTTGTCTTTGACATCATCCACATCCAGAGGGCCAGTCACTTTCGAATGTATGGGAATGGTAGGAAACCATTTGGAAATGCATGAAAATTTTCAGTTTTTATTCATTATCGTCTTTATGGGCAGTTTTAGATGCATGAAAATTGCACGAGTACATTACTATGGTGATAAGGTAAACACTCGTTTATTTGTTTCTTTCTGTGAAAGCATATTTAGTCACAAATCGTGGATTTTCTGATATTCTCCATACTGCAAAAATGATTTTCCTACCACTGAAGGGGCGACATCTCTCGGATCTTCAGTACAGCTACTATTCAAATCATATAATTAATTGTATCCTCCCTGTTCGTACACACCCGAAGATCGGAGGCGAATGTCACTTCGACTTGTTTCATCTAGGAACCATTCTCTGATGACTGTGTTGGGGAAGCAGCACATGCATGTACGTAAATGGTGGATTTGTTAGTTATTTCGACGATTTTGGACAATGTTTGACATTTACCACTTTTTCAATAGTTTCAATTTGAAATTCAACAGTCAAGAGCATTGTTATCGATGCATAGAAATGTTTCTAATCGATTGGTGATAAAATAATTGAAATTGGTCCAGGGGCAGCTAAGTTATTAACGTTCAAAATCTTTCATAATTTATTTTTTCGCTTTTCATAAATTGTACCCCCATCTTCCCGAAAGACGTAGTCCTACGTCAAAAAAAAGCAAAAAAAGCGTGACGTATTGTATCACCTTAACCTTCGGAAAGTTCCGAATACACGAATGTGATTCGTGTCATGAAAAACGAAGATCGGCTTCAAGACAACCAAATCATCAGGTGAAGGAGGATGGAATGAATGATTGTTAGGCTGGGTTTAGATAGGACAAGTCAATTAATCAAGTCAGTTGAATTCAACTGACTTGAACGCGAATTGAACGTGTAAACCATACCATTCAACTGATTTGATCAACTCACTTGAATTGAAAAAAGTTGTCCAAACCGAAAAACAAATTCTAGACCGGATTGGGAACCGAACCCGCCGCCTATGGCTTGGTAACACCTAGTCACCATCTAAACCCTCAGCTATCATTCCTTTACAGACTAGATTTGCATTCAGTGTACTCCAATCCGGAAATCCTACTCAATGGGTAAGAGAGTCATTAACGCGCTACATAATGCGCCCGATCAGCATTCGCAACAACCATTGTACATACAATTTCCACGTGGGTAAGCAAAGTTTCTCCAAGTGCGTTATTGTTAGCCAACGACGACGACATGAACAGCAATTTCTTCCACCGCTAAACAACACCACTAGTCTGCGGTTCGGTATGTATGTGATATGTCACTTTGCCAGTTGTTTCTCTCGATCTACAACCCTCCGAGCACGCCATCTACTCTCCTCCCCCCTAAGCCACCCCATAAGCTATCAAACCAAACGAGCTGAGAGATGTTCGACATCGATAGAATAAAACCGAGGCGTTAATTGTAAATGAAACACATAAAATTGCACTTCTCGCTTCGTCATCAGGATCACACTTTCTCTCTGTTGCCCAGCATTGTCCGGAGTCGTCGGCACAGCACCACCGTACCAGTCAGTGAGATCCGTATCATCGAGTCAGAGAAGGGAATCGGAAGCGCATTTAGAGAAGAACTACTGTATCAGCAGCATCACCCAGCGATGACGACGTGTGGCAATTGTGTGCAGTTTTTCATCACGTTCCAAACTCCTCCCACTTTCATCAGTCCCCAATGTAGTTATAGGTTTGCTGCACTCACCCGGTTCTAGAACACCAAGCCGAGCGCGCTGGACTGAGACTTGAATTGCTGTTTCTGTTGCTCGTCGTCACACATTTCATGTTGCAGTTTTCTATTGTTTTAACTTTATTTTATATCCGGAACGTGTCAGCAAACATTTACCCATTTTCGCAGGTTGGCTGTTGGAGGGCTCTGTTGAAGCTGACTGGTTAGTCCGTCCCAAATGAGAAGGTATCTGATTCAAAGTGTCGTCGCACCGTGTCGTCGTTGTTGCACTATACACACGTTCGGTCGGAATGGCCGGTGGCGGTTAGTCGATGGCGTCGCATTACAGTGGTTGCCGTGTTGGCCTATATCCTTGTCAGTGTGATAAACCACTTGATTTGAATACTTTGTGGGTTCAGTGTTGAAATCAAAGCTATTTCGTAAAAATATGTATAATTCATACCAACGGACCAGGGAGAACGATATTTCTTATATTTCCCGATTTAAAATAAAAAAATAAAGGTTGTGTCCGAAGCACGACCGCATTATTGCCGTACTACGAGTTTTTTTTAAGTGTTGTTCAATTTAATAATAATTACAAAATTATTCCACGCAAAACAAATTTCTCTTACATTCTGGAATTATTACATCCTCTGCATATGTTTCATACAACAAATGTAATGACAGTTCTTGCAATGGACTGCAGCGTGCAAGCAAGTTTTTCCACGATGCATCTTTTTGAATAAAACCTTTACGACATTCAAATCGATTTATCTCCGTTAATATGGCTCTAATCGCGAAAAGAGGGGTGTTCAGATGATCGAAATTTTCATTCCCGGATTTCCCAGTATATGAAATTACAAAAACCTTCATTTGTCGGCTGGTGGGCCTTCCATACCTTTAAATCGATTTATCTCTGTTAATATGGCTCTAATCGCGAAAAGAGGGGTGTTCAGATGATCGAAATTTTCATTCCCGGATTTCCCAGTATATGAAATTACAAAAACCTTCATTTGTCGGCTGGTGGGCCTTCCATACTTTTAAATCGATTTATCTCCGTTAATATGGCTCTAATCGCGAAAAGAGGGGTGTTCAGATGATCGAAATTTTCATTCCCGGATTTCCCAGTATATGAAATTACAAAAACCTTCATTTGTCGGCTGGTGGGCCTTCCAAACCTTTAAATCGATTTATCTCCGTTAATATGGCTCTAATCGCGAAAAGAGGGGTGTTCAGATGATCGAAATTCTCATTCCCGGATTTCCCAGTATATGAAATTACAAAAACCTTCATTTGTCGGCTGGTGGGCCTTCCAAACCTTTAAATCGATTTATCTCCGTTAATATGGCTCTAATCGCGAAAAGAGGGGTGTTCAGATGATCGAAATTTTCATACCCGGATTTCCCAGTATATGAAATTACAAAAACCTTCATTTGTCGGCTGGTGGGCCTTCCATACTTTTAAATCGATTTATCTCCGTTAATATGGCTCTAATCGCGAAAAGAGGGGTGTTCAGATGATCGAAATTTTCATTCCCGGATTTCCCAGTATATGAAATTACAAAAACCTTCATTTGTCGGCTGGTGGGCCTTCCAAACCTTTAAATCGATTTATCTCCGTTAATATGGCTCTAATCGCGAAAAGAGGGGTGTTCAGATGATCGAAATTTTCATTCCCGGATTTCCCAGTATATGAAATTACAAAAACCTTCATTTGTCGGCTGGTGGGCCTTCCATACCTTTAAATCGATTTATCTCTGTTAATATGGCTCTAATCGCGAAAAGAGGGGTGTTCAGATGATCGAAATTTTCATTCCCGGATTTCCCAGTATATGAAATTACAAAAACCTTCATTTGTCGGCTGGTGGGCCTTCCATACTTTTAAATCGATTTATCTCCGTTAATATGGCTCTAATCGCGAAAAGAGGGGTGTTCAGATGATCGAAATTTTCATTCCCGGATTTCCCAGTATATGAAATTACAAAAACCTTCATTTGTCGGCTGGTGGGCCTTCCATACTTTTAAATCGATTTATCTCCGTTAATATGGCTCTAATCGCGAAAAGAGGGGTGTTCAGATGATCGAAATTTTCATTCCCGGATTTCCCAGTATATGAAATTACAAAAACCTTCATTTGTCGGCTGGTGGGCCTTCCAAACCTTTAAATCGATTTATCTCCGTTAATATGGCTCTAATCGCGAAAAGAGGGGTGTTCAGATGATCGAAATTTTCATACCCGGATTTCCCAGTATATGAAATTACAAAAACCTTCATTTGTCGGCTGGTGGGCCTTCCATACTTTTAAATCGATTTATCTCCGTTAATATGGCTCTAATCGCGAAAAGAGGGGTGTTCAGATGATCGAAATTTTCATTCCCGGATTTCCCAGTATATGAAATTACAAAAACCTTCATTTGTCGGCTGGTGGGCCTTCCATACTTTTAAATCGATTTATCTCCGTTAATATGGCTCTAATCGCGAAAAGAGGGGTGTTCAGATGATCGAAATTTTCATTCCCGGATTTCCCAGTATATGAAATTACAAAAACCTTCATTTGTCGGCTGGTGGGCCTTCCAAACCTTTAAATCGATTTATCTCCGTTAATATGGCTCTAATCGCGAAAAGAGGGGTGTTCAGATGATCGAAATTTTCATTCCCGGATTTCCCAGTATATGAAATTACAAAAACCTTCATTTGTCGGCTGGTGGGCCTTCCATACCTTTAAATCGATTTATCTCCGTTAATATGGCTCTAATCGCGAAAAGAGGGGTGTTCAGATGATCGAAATTTTCATTCCCGGATTTCCCAGTATATGAAATTACAAAAACCTTCATTTGTCGGCTGGTGGGCCTTCCATACTTTTAAATCGATTTATCTCCGTTAATATGGCTCTAATCGCGAAAAGAGGGGTGTTCAGATGATCGAAATTTTCATTCCCGGATTTCCCAGTATATGAAATTACAAAAACCTTCATTTGTCGGCTGGTGGGCCTTCCAAACCTTTAAATCGATTTATCTCCGTTAATATGGCTCTAATCGCGAAAAGAGGGGTGTTCAGATGATCGAAATTTTCATTCCCGGATTTCCCAGTATATGAAATTACAAAAACCTTCATTTGTCGGCTGGTGGGCCTTCCATACCTTTAAATCGATTTATCTCCGTTAATATGGCTCTAATCGCGAAAAGAGGGGTGTTCAGATGATCGAAATTTTCATTCCCGGATTTCCCAGTATATGAAATTACAAAAACCTTCATTTGTCGGCTGGTGGGCCTTCCATACTTTTAAATCGATTTATCTCCGTTAATATGGCTCTAATCGCGAAAAGAGGGGTGTTCAGATGATCGAAATTTTCATTCCCGGATTTCCCAGTATATGAAATTACAAAAACCTTCATTTGTCGGCTGGTGGGCCTTCCATACCTTTAAATCGATTTATCTCTGTTAATATGGCTCTAATCGCGAAAAGAGGGGTGTTCAGATGATCGAAATTTTCATTCCCGGATTTCCCAGTATATGAAATTACAAAAACCTTCATTTGTCGGCTGGTGGGCCTTCCAAACCTTTAAATCGATTTATCTCCGTTAATATGGCTCTAATCGCGAAAAGAGGGGTGTTCAGATGATCGAAATTTTCATTCCCGGATTTCCCAGTATATGAAATTACAAAAACCTTCATTTGTCGGCTGGTGGGCCTTCCATACCTTTAAATCGATTTATCTCTGTTAATATGGCTCTAATCGCGAAAAGAGGGGTGTTCAGATGATCGAAATTTTCATTCCCGGATTTCCCAGTATATGAAATTACAAAAACCTTCATTTGTCGGCTGGTGGGCCTTCCATACTTTTAAATCGATTTATCTCCGTTAATATGGCTCTAATCGCGAAAAGAGGGGTGTTCAGATGATCGAAATTTTCATTCCCGGATTTCCCAGTATATGAAATTACAAAAACCTTCATTTGTCGGCTGGTGGGCCTTCCAAACCTTTAAATCGATTTATCTCCGTTAATATGGCTCTAATCGCGAAAAGAGGGGTGTTCAGATGATCGAAATTCTCATTCCCGGATTTCCCAGTATATGAAATTACAAAAACCTTCATTTGTCGGCTGGTGGGCCTTCCAAACCTTTAAATCGATTTATCTCCGTTAATATGGCTCTAATCGCGAAAAGAGGGGTGTTCAGATGATCGAAATTTTCATACCCGGATTTCCCAGTATATGAAATTACAAAAACCTTCATTTGTCGGCTGGTGGGCCTTCCATACTTTTAAATCGATTTATCTCCGTTAATATGGCTCTAATCGCGAAAAGAGGGGTGTTCAGATGATCGAAATTTTCATTCCCGGATTTCCCAGTATATGAAATTACAAAAACCTTCATTTGTCGGCTGGTGGGCCTTCCAAACCTTTAAATCGATTTATCTCCGTTAATATGGCTCTAATCGCGAAAAGAGGGGTGTTCAGATGATCGAAATTTTCATTCCCGGATTTCCCAGTATATGAAATTACAAAAACCTTCATTTGTCGGCTGGTGGGCCTTCCATACCTTTAAATCGATTTATCTCTGTTAATATGGCTCTAATCGCGAAAAGAGGGGTGTTCAGATGATCGAAATTTTCATACCCGGATTTCCCAGTATATGAAATTACAAAAACCTTCATTTGTCGGCTGGTGGGCCTTCCATACTTTTAAATCGATTTATCTCCGTTAATATGGCTCTAATCGCGAAAAGAGGGGTGTTCAGATGATCGAAATTTTCATTCCCGGATTTCCCAGTATATGAAATTACAAAAACCTTCATTTGTCGGCTGGTGGGCCTTCCATACTTTTAAATCGATTTATCTCCGTTAATATGGCTCTAATCGCGAAAAGAGGGGTGTTCAGATGATCGAAATTTTCATTCCCGGATTTCCCAGTATATGAAATTACAAAAACCTTCATTTGTCGGCTGGTGGGCCTTCCAAACCTTTAAATCGATTTATCTCCGTTAATATGGCTCTAATCGCGAAAAGAGGGGTGTTCAGATGATCGAAATTTTCATACCCGGATTTCCCAGTATATGAAATTACAAAAACCTTCATTTGTCGGCTGGTGGGCCTTCCATACCTTTAAATCGATTTATCTCCGTTAATATGGCTCTAATCGCGAAAAGAGGGGTGTTCAGATGATCGAAATTTTCATTCCCGGATTTCCCAGTATATGAAATTACAAAAACCTTCATTTGTCGGCTGGTGGGCCTTCCATACTTTTAAATCGATTTATCTCCGTTAATATGGCTCTAATCGCGAAAAGAGGGGTGTTCAGATGATCGAAATTTTCATTCCCGGATTTCCCAGTATATGAAATTACAAAAACCTTCATTTGTCGGCTGGTGGGCCTTCCAAACCTTTAAATCGATTTATCTCCGTTAAAACCCAAATTGATCCACCGGGCAGGTGAATAGAACCTTTGTTACCCAGTATAATCTCGTTTTTGATATTATCCATGGATATATGTACGAGCCCTAATGGATATTTTTTATTGGTCTCAGTTTCTGCACTGCTCAATTGCTGCAAACAAAACAGCAATTGCTAGTTTGAATTGGAGTCCAAAACATAAATCATAGCTTTTTACTTAATCTGCTTTATTGTGCTCTGCATACTTTAAGCACAATCTTATTATATACAATCTTATTATATTACAACAATATTTAACGAACCAATAAAGTTAAATAATCAATCAGCCCAATTCTCTTCATTGATTTTCTCTTTCGTTAATTTCCCATTCAGTGTGTTGATTCAGGTGCAAGCTAACTATAGTCGCTATATTTATAGTCTGGCGGATAGAATTTCGATCTATCAAAGAGCGGAAACAATTCAATATATTGTAGACCAACAATTGAAATGGTACTATCAAGTTTTATAAACAAAACTTTGATTATGCTTTCATCATCGGATAGGGGAAATTTTAGTTAGTTTGCGTAGGCGAGGCTTAAGTCACGAGAAAACGGCTTCCGGAAGTTTTGTTCGTAATAGCTGATGTGCCTTTTTCTGTTGTTGGTCGTGAATTGACAGCTTAATTGGTCAAACGACTATTTGACAGCTCAATTGGTTCACGAGATTCTCTCCGCCAGGCTATGAATATAGCGACTATACAGCTTACATCATCTTATGTTGAACTGTCCTGTGAGCTTAGCGAGAAGTTCGTTTATGTTGCCGTGATAAATCAAAGAGAGAGGCCGAGGATAGGCCCTTTTCAAATGTTCCGCAAGAATACAGAATAAAATTCAAAAACATGTTGCACCATAGCCTGCGGCACCTCCAACAACTACACTAACGGGGCTGATCGGTCAGAGTTTCCAATTTTGTTTCACGACGTAGCAGTTCCAATAGCGATTTTTAAAAATGAGTGTGATGTATAGACCAAGGTTTAAAGCGCCAGTTACCCCCCAGGAAAAACTCGCTGCACACGGCCAACGAGATCAACCCAAATTTGATTTTACTTTACTCATAAATCACAAAAAAAAAAATTCCAGAATACCAGAAAAATGATAACACTAACGATTGGATTTTCTCGGTCTATTGGTACTACTACTAGACTGTGTAAAATTTTTGGTAAATTTTCCTCATTTTCCAGCAGATTTTTGAGGTTTTTATTTAGGTTGATCTCATCGGTCGTGCACAAATTTGAAGGGACAACATCTGACTGGTCTTATAGAGCTTCTCGACGTCTACTCGGCGCACACTACTGTACCATTTAAGTCCAACAAGTGCGAGCAAGAGGGAAACACATTAGTGGGAAAATACACCGCCGATTCATACATGTGTGATAGATAGAGAAAGACGATTAAGCATCGAAAAGGTCTATTGGAATACGTAGGGTAGGATGGTTCAAATCGCACCCCTGAGGTAAAATGCCGCTGCGCTGTTTTTCATATCTTTCCCATTGTCAATTCGTGAACATTGCTAGTTCAGTGCTTGAACTAACATTCTGGCACATGATATTTCCAAAATAAGTAATGGATAAGCAACGAAAAACTGCACGGGGCCATTTTAACCCAGGGGTGCATTATGGGCTATTCTTCCCTACATTCCACGATTTTGCGTCCGATTTCTTCTTCTGATCATAACGCCCAAACTAAACATAAAACCATCTTCTGACTTAAAAAAAAAAAAAAAAAAAAACAGGGGCACGCACGTATCAACCATATTGATCGCATGAGCCATCTCGAAAAAAGCTTGCCTAGATGAAACGCGTCCACAGACGCACATACAGACATCAGCAAATTTCACCTTGCTGGGTCGATTTTTCATATTCAATTTGATTCTACGATGTCGTAATTAAACTGTCGAGCCAGATCGCGCCGAGTTCTATCGATTGAGAATGTTTTATACAGGTGAGATAGCTTGTGTGGATGGCTAACGGGCGCAGACGGCAGGACGTGTGAAAATCGATTCTAATACCTATGTTACGCTAGTAACAAAGGTAATAAGGTGGAATCTCGAACACCAAATGTCAGATCGGTATGAAATTTTTTCTGCAGGTAGATATGGATGAGGTCTTTCCATTGCTGCAAATTTCACGTTCATGGGATGTACCGTTGATTTGTAAAAAATCGTTAACTAAAATCATTCTATCCTGTAAATCTCCGGAACCGGAAGTCAGATCGGTATGAAATTTTTTCCCCAAGTAGATATGGATTGGATCTTTCTACTGTTAAAGAAATCATGTTGATAAAGTGTACCGTTGATTTTTAAAAAATCGCTCACTAAAATCATTCTGGCCTATATATCTCCGAAACCGGAAGTCAGATCGAGAAAAAATTCAATAGCGATCAATGGCGCTATGGGGCCTATCGAACGAGATATCAACCATATTGATCGCATGAGCCATCTCGAAAAAAGCTTGCCTAGATGAAACGCGTCCACAGACGCACATACAGACATCAGCAAATTTCACCTTGCTGGGTCGATTTTTCATATTCAATTTGATTCTACGATGTCGTAATTAAACTGTCGAGCCAGATCGCGCCGAGTTCTATCGATTGAGAATGTTTTATACAGGTGAGATAGCTTGTGTGGATGGCTATCGGGAGCAGACGGCAGGACGTGTGAAAATCGATTCTAATACCTATGTTACGCTAGTAACAAAGGTAATAAGGCGGAATCTCGAACACCAAATGTCAGATCGGTATGAAATTTTTTCTGCAGGTAGATATGGATGAGGTCTTTCCATTGCTGCAAATTTCACGTTCATGGGATGTACCGTTGATTTGTAAAAAATCGTTAACTAAAATCATTCTATCCTGTAAATCTCCGGAACCGGAAGTCAGATCGGTATGAAATTTTTTCCCCAAGTAGATATGGATTGGATCTTTCTACTGTTAAAGAAATCATGTTGATAAAGTGTACCGTTGATTTTTAAAAAATCGCTCACTAAAATCATTCTGGCCTATATATCTCCGAAACCGGAAGTCAGATCGAGAAAAAATTCAATAGCGATCAATGGCGCTATGGGGCCTATCGAACGAGATATCAACCATATTGATCGCATGAGCCATCTCGAAAAAAGCTTGCCTAGATGAAACGCGTCCACAGACGCACATACAGACATCAGCAAATTTCACCTTGCTGGGTCGATTTTTCATATTCAATTTGATTCTACGATGTCGTAATTAAACTGTCGAGCCAGATCGCGCCGAGTTCTATCGATTGAGAATGTTTTATACAGGTGAGATAGCTTGTGTGGATGGCTAACGGGCGCAGACGGCAGGACGTGTGAAAATCGATTCTAATACCTATGTTACGCTAGTAACAAAGGTAATAAGGCGGAATCTCGAACACCAAATGTCAGATCGGTATGAAATTTTTTCTGCAGGTAGATATGGATGAGGTCTTTCCATTGCTGCAAATTTCACGTTCATGGGATGTACCGTTGATTTGTAAAAAATCGTTAACTAAAATCATTCTATCCTGTAAATCTCCGGAACCGGAAGTCAGATCGGTATGAAATTTTTTCCCCAAGTAGATATGGATTGGATCTTTCTACTGTTAAAGAAATCATGTTGATAAAGTGTACCGTTGATTTTTAAAAAATCGCTCACTAAAATCATTCTGGCCTATATATCTCCGAAACCGGAAGTCAGATCGAGAAAAAATTCAATAGCGATCAATGGCGCTATGGGGCCTATCGAACGAGATATCAACCATATTGATCGCATGAGCCATCTCGAAAAAAGCTTGCCTAGATGAAACGCGTCCACAGACGCACATACAGACATCAGCAAATTTCACCTTGCTGGGTCGATTTTTCATATTCAATTTGATTCTACGATGTCGTAATTAAACTGTCGAGCCAGATCGCGCCGAGTTCTATCGATTGAGAATGTTTTGGACAGGTGAGATAGCTTGTGTGGATGGCTATCGGGAGCAGACGGCAGGACGTGTGAAAATCGATTCTAATACCTATGTTACGCTAGTAACAAAGGTAATATGGCTCTAATCGCGAAAAGAGGGGTGTTCAGATGATCGAAATTTTCATTCCCGGATTTCCCAGTATATGAAATTACAAAAACCTTCATTTGTCGGCTGGTGGGCCTTCCAAACCTTTAAATCGATTTATCTCCGTTAATATGGCTCTAATCGCGAAAAGAGGGGTGTTCAGATGATCGAAATTTTCATACCCGGATATCCCAGTATATGAAATTACAAAAACCTTCATTTGTCGGCTGGTGGGCCTTCCAAACCTTTAAATCGATTTATCTCCGTTAATATGGCTCTAATCGCGAAAAGAGGGGTGTTCAGATGATCGAAATTTTCATTCCCGGATTTCCCAGTATATGAAATTACAAAAACCTTCATTTGTCGGCTGGTGGGCCTTCCAAACCTTTAAATCGATTTATCTCCGTTAATATGGCTCTAATCGCGAAAAGAGGGGTGTTCAGATGATCGAAATTTTCATACCCGGATTTCCCAGTATATGAAATTACAAAAACCTTCATTTGTCGGCTGGTGGGCCTTCCAAACCTTTAAATCGATTTATCTCCGTTAATATGGCTCTAATCGCGAAAAGAGGGGTGTTCAGATGATCGAAATTTTCATTCCCGGATTTCCCAGTATATGAAATTACAAAAACCTTCATTTGTCGGCTGGTGGGCCTTCCATACTTTTAAATCGATTTATCTCCGTTAATATGGCTCTAATCGCGAAAAGAGGGGTGTTCAGATGATCGAAATTTTCATACCCGGATTTCCCAGTATATGAAATTACAAAAACCTTCATTTGTCGGCTGGTGGGCCTTCCAAACCTTTAAATCGATTTATCTCCGTTTATATGGCTCTAATCGCGAAAAGAGGGGTGTTCAGATGATCGAAATTTTCATACCCGGATTTCCCAGTATATGAAATTACAAAAACCTTCATTTGTCGGCTGGTGGGCCTTCCATACTTTTAAATCGATTTATCTCCGTTAATATGGCTCTAATCGCGAAAAGAGGGGTGTTCAGATGATCGAAATTTTCATTCCCGGATTTCCCAGTATATGAAATTACAAAAACCTTCATTTGTCGGCTGGTGGGCCTTCCAAACCTTTAAATCAATTTATCTCCGTTAATATGGCTCTAATCGCGAAAAGAGGGGTGTTCAGATGATCGAAATTTTCATACCCGGATTTCCCAGTATATGAA
This sequence comes from Ochlerotatus camptorhynchus, assembly GCF_037179485.1. Taxonomy (NCBI): domain Eukaryota; kingdom Metazoa; phylum Arthropoda; class Insecta; order Diptera; family Culicidae; genus Ochlerotatus; species Ochlerotatus camptorhynchus. The sequence goes on along the minus strand of NW_027040727.1, from coordinate 1,108,293 downwards.
ATTACAAAAACCTTCATTTGTCGGCTGGTGGGCCTTCCAAACCTTTAAATCGATTTATCTCCGTTAATATGGCTCTAATCGCGAAAAGAGGGGTGTTCAGATGATCGAAATTTTCATTCCCGGATTTCCCAGTATATGAAATTACAAAAACCTTCATTTGTCGGCTGGTGGGCCTTCCATACCTTTAAATCGATTTATCTCTGTTAATATGGCTCTAATCGCGAAAAGAGGGGTGTTCAGATGATCGAAATTTTCATACCCGGATTTCCCAGTATATGAAATTACAAAAACCTTCATTTGTCGGCTGGTGGGCCTTCCATACTTTTAAATCGATTTATCTCCGTTAATATGGCTCTAATCGCGAAAAGAGGGGTGTTCAGATGATCGAAATTTTCATTCCCGGATTTCCCAGTATATGAAATTACAAAAACCTTCATTTGTCGGCTGGTGGGCCTTCCAAACCTTTAAATCGATTTATCTCCGTTAATATGGCTCTAATCGCGAAAAGAGGGGTGTTCAGATGATCGAAATTTTCATACCCGGATTTCCCAGTATATGAAATTACAAAAACCTTCATTTGTCGGCTGGTGGGCCTTCCATACTTTTAAATCGATTTATCTCCGTTAATATGGCTCTAATCGCGAAAAGAGGGGTGTTCAGATGATCGAAATTTTCATTCCCGGATTTCCCAGTATATGAAATTACAAAAACCTTCATTTGTCGGCTGGTGGGCCTTCCAAACCTTTAAATCGATTTATCTCCGTTAATATGGCTCTAATCGCGAAAAGAGGGGTGTTCAGATGATCGAAATTTTCATTCCCGGATTTCCCAGTATATGAAATTACAAAAACCTTCATTTGTCAGCTGGTGGGCCTTCCAAACCTTTAAATCGATTTATCTCTGTTAATATGGCTCTAATCGCGAAAAGAGGGGTGTTCAGATGATCGAAATTTTCATTCTCGGATTTCCCAGTATATGAAATTACAAAAACCTTCATTTGTCGGCTGGTGGGCCTTCCATACCTTTAAATCGATTTATCTCTGTTAATATGGCTCTAATCGCGAAAAGAGGGGTGTTCAGATGATCGAAATTTTCATACCCGGATTTCCCAGTATATGAAATTACAAAAACCTTCATTTGTCGGCTGGTGGGCCTTCCATACTTTTAAATCGATTTATCTCCGTTAATATGGCTCTAATCGCGAAAAGAGGGGTGTTCAGATGATCGAAATTTTCATTCCCGGATTTCCCAGTATATGTAATTACAAAAACCTTCATTTGTCGGCTGGTGGGCCTTCCAAACCTTTAAATCGATTTATCTCTGTTAATATGGCTCTAATCGCGAAAAGAGGGGTGTTCAGATGATCGAAATTTTCATTCCCGGATTTCCCAGTATATGAAATTACAAAAACCTTCATTTGTCGGCTGGTGGGCCTTCCATACCTTTAAATCGATTTATCTCTGTTAATATGGCTCTAATCGCGAAAAGAGGGGTGTTCAGATGATCGAAATTTTCATACCCGGATTTCCCAGTATATGAAATTACAAAAACCTTCATTTGTCGGCTGGTGGGCCTTCCATACTTTTAAATCGATTTATCTCCGTTAATATGGCTCTAATCGCGAAAAGAGGGGTGTTCAGATGATCGAAATTTTCATTCCCGGATTTCCCAGTATATGTAATTACAAAAACCTTCATTTGTCGGCTGGTGGGCCTTCCAAACCTTTAAATCGATTTATCTCCGTTAATATGGCTCTAATCGCGAAAAGAGGGGTGTTCAGATGATCGAAATTTTCATACCCGGATTTCCCAGTATATGAAATTACAAAAACCTTCATTTGTCGGCTGGTGGGCCTTCCATACTTTTAAATCGATTTATCTCCGTTAATATGGCTCTAATCGCGAAAAGAGGGGTGTTCAGATGATCGAAATTTTCATTCCCGGATTTCCCAGTATATGAAATTACAAAAACCTTCATTTGTCGGCTGGTGGGCCTTCCATACCTTTAAATCGATTTATCTCCGTTAATATGGCTCTAATCGCGAAAAGAGGGGTGTTCAGATGATCGAAATTTTCATTCCCGGATTTCCCAGTATATGAAATTACAAAAACCTTCATTTGTCGGCTGGTGGGCCTTCCATACCTTTAAATCGATTTATCTCCGTTAATATGGCTCTAATCGCGAAAAGAGGGGTGTTCAGATGATCGAAATTTTCATTCCCGGATTTCCCAGTATATGAAATTACAAAAACCTTCATTTGTCGGCTGGTGGGCCTTCCATACCTTTAAATCGATTTATCTCTGTTAATATGGCTCTAATCGCGAAAAGAGGGGTGTTCAGATGATCGAAATTTTCATTCCCGGATTTCCCAGTATATGAAATTACAAAAACCTTCATTTGTCGGCTGGTGGGCCTTCCATACCTTTAAATCGATTTATCTCCGTTAATATGGCTCTAATCGCGAAAAGAGGGGTGTTCAGATGATCGAAATTTTCATTCCCGGATTTCCCAGTATATGAAATTACAAAAACCTTCATTTGTCGGCTGGTGGGCCTTCCATACTTTTAAATCGATTTATCTCCGTTAATATGGCTCTAATCGCGAAAAGAGGGGTGTTCAGATGATCGAAATTTTCATTCCCGGATTTCCCAGTATATGTAATTACAAAAACCTTCATTTGTCGGCTGGTGGGCCTTCCAAACCTTTAAATCGATTTATCTCCGTTAATATGGCTCTAATCGCGAAAAGAGGGGTGTTCAGATGATCGAAATTTTCATACCCGGATTTCCCAGTATATGAAATTACAAAAACCTTCATTTGTCGGCTGGTGGGCCTTCCATACCTTTAAATCGATTTATCTCCGTTAATATGGCTCTAATCGCGAAAAGAGGGGTGTTCAGATGATCGAAATTTTCATTCCCGGATTTCCCAGTATATGAAATTACAAAAACCTTCATTTGTCGGCTGGTGGGCCTTCCATACCTTTAAATCGATTTATCTCTGTTAATATGGCTCTAATCGCGAAAAGAGGGGTGTTCAGATGATCGAAATTTTCATACCCGGATTTCCCAGTATATGAAATTACAAAAACCTTCATTTGTCGGCTGGTGGGCCTTCCATACTTTTAAATCGATTTATCTCCGTTAATATGGCTCTAATCGCGAAAAGAGGGGTGTTCAGATGATCGAAATTTTCATTCCCGGATTTCCCAGTATATGTAATTACAAAAACCTTCATTTGTCGGCTGGTGGGCCTTCCAAACCTTTAAATCGATTTATCTCCGTTAATATGGCTCTAATCGCGAAAAGAGGGGTGTTCAGATGATCGAAATTTTCATTCCCGGATTTCCCAGTATATGAAATTACAAAAACCTTCATTTGTCGGCTGGTGGGCCTTCCATACCTTTAAATCGATTTATCTCTGTTAATATGGCTCTAATCGCGAAAAGAGGGGTGTTCAGATGATCGAAATTTTCATTCCCGGATTTCCCAGTATATGAAATTACAAAAACCTTCATTTGTCGGCTGGTGGGCCTTCCATACCTTTAAATCGATTTATCTCTGTTAATATGGCTCTAATCGCGAAAAGAGGGGTGTTCAGATGATCGAAATTTTCATACCCGGATTTCCCAGTATATGAAATTACAAAAACCTTCATTTGTCGGCTGGTGGGCCTTCCATACTTTTAAATCGATTTATCTCCGTTAATATGGCTCTAATCGCGAAAAGAGGGGTGTTCAGATGATCGAAATTTTCATTCCCGGATTTCCCAGTATATGAAATTACAAAAACCTTCATTTGTCGGCTGGTGGGCCTTCCAAACCTTTAAATCGATTTATCTCCGTTAATATGGCTCTAATCGCGAAAAGAGGGGTGTTCAGATGATCGAAATTTTCATTCCCGGATTTCCCAGTATATGAAATTACAAAAACCTTCATTTGTCGGCTGGTGGGCCTTCCATACCTTTAAATCGATTTATCTCTGTTAATATGGCTCTAATCGCGAAAAGAGGGGTGTTCAGATGATCGAAATTTTCATTCCCGGATTTCCCAGTATATGAAATTACAAAAACCTTCATTTGTCGGCTGGTGGGCCTTCCATACTTTTAAATCGATTTATCTCCGTTAATATGGCTCTAATCGCGAAAAGAGGGGTGTTCAGATGATCGAAATTTTCATTCCCGGATTTCCCAGTATATGAAATTACAAAAACCTTCATTTGTCGGCTGGTGGGCCTTCCAAACCTTTAAATCGATTTATCTCCGTTAATATGGCTCTAATCGCGAAAAGAGGGGTGTTCAGATGATCGAAATTCTCATTCCCGGATTTCCCAGTATATGAAATTACAAAAACCTTCATTTGTCGGCTGGTGGGCCTTCCAAACCTTTAAATCGATTTATCTCCGTTAATATGGCTCTAATCGCGAAAAGAGGGGTGTTCAGATGATCGAAATTTTCATACCCGGATTTCCCAGTATATGAAATTACAAAAACCTTCATTTGTCGGCTGGTGGGCCTTCCATACTTTTAAATCGATTTATCTCCGTTAATATGGCTCTAATCGCGAAAAGAGGGGTGTTCAGATGATCGAAATTTTCATTCCCGGATTTCCCAGTATATGAAATTACAAAAACCTTCATTTGTCGGCTGGTGGGCCTTCCAAACCTTTAAATCGATTTATCTCCGTTAATATGGCTCTAATCGCGAAAAGAGGGGTGTTCAGATGATCGAAATTTTCATTCCCGGATTTCCCAGTATATGAAATTACAAAAACCTTCATTTGTCGGCTGGTGGGCCTTCCATACCTTTAAATCGATTTATCTCTGTTAATATGGCTCTAATCGCGAAAAGAGGGGTGTTCAGATGATCGAAATTTTCATTCCCGGATTTCCCAGTATATGAAATTACAAAAACCTTCATTTGTCGGCTGGTGGGCCTTCCATACTTTTAAATCGATTTATCTCCGTTAATATGGCTCTAATCGCGAAAAGAGGGGTGTTCAGATGATCGAAATTTTCATTCCCGGATTTCCCAGTATATGAAATTACAAAAACCTTCATTTGTCGGCTGGTGGGCCTTCCATACTTTTAAATCGATTTATCTCCGTTAATATGGCTCTAATCGCGAAAAGAGGGGTGTTCAGATGATCGAAATTTTCATTCCCGGATTTCCCAGTATATGAAATTACAAAAACCTTCATTTGTCGGCTGGTGGGCCTTCCAAACCTTTAAATCGATTTATCTCCGTTAATATGGCTCTAATCGCGAAAAGAGGGGTGTTCAGATGATCGAAATTTTCATACCCGGATTTCCCAGTATATGAAATTACAAAAACCTTCATTTGTCGGCTGGTGGGCCTTCCATACTTTTAAATCGATTTATCTCCGTTAATATGGCTCTAATCGCGAAAAGAGGGGTGTTCAGATGATCGAAATTTTCATTCCCGGATTTCCCAGTATATGAAATTACAAAAACCTTCATTTGTCGGCTGGTGGGCCTTCCATACTTTTAAATCGATTTATCTCCGTTAATATGGCTCTAATCGCGAAAAGAGGGGTGTTCAGATGATCGAAATTTTCATTCCCGGATTTCCCAGTATATGAAATTACAAAAACCTTCATTTGTCGGCTGGTGGGCCTTCCAAACCTTTAAATCGATTTATCTCCGTTAATATGGCTCTAATCGCGAAAAGAGGGGTGTTCAGATGATCGAAATTTTCATTCCCGGATTTCCCAGTATATGAAATTACAAAAACCTTCATTTGTCGGCTGGTGGGCCTTCCATACCTTTAAATCGATTTATCTCCGTTAATATGGCTCTAATCGCGAAAAGAGGGGTGTTCAGATGATCGAAATTTTCATTCCCGGATTTCCCAGTATATGAAATTACAAAAACCTTCATTTGTCGGCTGGTGGGCCTTCCATACTTTTAAATCGATTTATCTCCGTTAATATGGCTCTAATCGCGAAAAGAGGGGTGTTCAGATGATCGAAATTTTCATTCCCGGATTTCCCAGTATATGAAATTACAAAAACCTTCATTTGTCGGCTGGTGGGCCTTCCAAACCTTTAAATCGATTTATCTCCGTTAATATGGCTCTAATCGCGAAAAGAGGGGTGTTCAGATGATCGAAATTTTCATTCCCGGATTTCCCAGTATATGAAATTACAAAAACCTTCATTTGTCGGCTGGTGGGCCTTCCATACCTTTAAATCGATTTATCTCCGTTAATATGGCTCTAATCGCGAAAAGAGGGGTGTTCAGATGATCGAAATTTTCATTCCCGGATTTCCCAGTATATGAAATTACAAAAACCTTCATTTGTCGGCTGGTGGGCCTTCCATACTTTTAAATCGATTTATCTCCGTTAATATGGCTCTAATCGCGAAAAGAGGGGTGTTCAGATGATCGAAATTTTCATTCCCGGATTTCCCAGTATATGAAATTACAAAAACCTTCATTTGTCGGCTGGTGGGCCTTCCAAACCTTTAAATCGATTTATCTCCGTTAAAACCCAAATTGATCCACCGGGCAGGTGAATAGAACCTTTGTTACCCAGTATAATCTCGTTTTTGATATTATCCATGGATATATGTACGAGCCCTAATGGATATTTTTTATTGGTCTCAGTTTCTGCACTGCTCAATTGCTGCAAACAAAACAGCAATTGCTAGTTTGAATTGGAGTCCAAAACATAAATCATAGCTTTTTACTTAATCTGCTTTATTGTGCTCTGCATACTTTAAGCACAATCTTATTATATACAATCTTATTATATTACAACAATATTTAACGAACCAATAAAGTTAAATAATCAATCAGCCCAATTCTCTTCATTGATTTTCTCTTTCGTTAATTTCCCATTCAGTGTGTTGATTCAGGTGCAAGCTAACTATAGTCGCTATATTTATAGTCTGGCGGATAGAATTTCGATCTATCAAAGAGCGGAAACAATTCAATATATTGTAGACCAACAATTGAAATGGTACTATCAAGTTTTATAAACAAAACTTTGATTATGCTTTCATCATCGGATAGGGGAAATTTTAGTTAGTTTGCGTAGGCGAGGCTTAAGTCACGAGAAAACGGCTTCCGGAAGTTTTGTTCGTAATAGCTGATGTGCCTTTTTCTGTTGTTGGTCGTGAATTGACAGCTTAATTGGTCAAACGACTATTTGACAGCTCAATTGGTTCACGAGATTCTCTCCGCCAGGCTATGAATATAGCGACTATACAGCTTACATCATCTTATGTTGAACTGTCCTGTGAGCTTAGCGAGAAGTTCGTTTATGTTGCCGTGATAAATCAAAGAGAGAGGCCGAGGATAGGCCCTTTTCAAATGTTCCGCAAGAATACAGAATAAAATTCAAAAACATGTTGCACCATAGCCTGCGGCACCTCCAACAACTACACTAACGGGGCTGATCGGTCAGAGTTTCCAATTTTGTTTCACGACGTAGCAGTTCCAATAGCGATTTTTAAAAATGAGTGTGATGTATAGACCAAGGTTTAAAGCGCCAGTTACCCCCCAGGAAAAACTCGCTGCACACGGCCAACGAGATCAACCCAAATTTGATTTTACTTTACTCATAAATCACAAAAAAAAAAATTCCAGAATACCAGAAAAATGATAACACTAACGATTGGATTTTCTCGGTCTATTGGTACTACTACTAGACTGTGTAAAATTTTTGGTAAATTTTCCTCATTTTCCAGCAGATTTTTGAGGTTTTTATTTAGGTTGATCTCATCGGTCGTGCACAAATTTGAAGGGACAACATCTGACTGGTCTTATAGAGCTTCTCGACGTCTACTCGGCGCACACTACTGTACCATTTAAGTCCAACAAGTGCGAGCAAGAGGGAAACACATTAGTGGGAAAATACACCGCCGATTCATACATGTGTGATAGATAGAGAAAGACGATTAAGCATCGAAAAGGTCTATTGGAATACGTAGGGTAGGATGGTTCAAATCGCACCCCTGAGGTAAAATGCCGCTGCGCTGTTTTTCATATCTTTCCCATTGTCAATTCGTGAACATTGCTAGTTCAGTGCTTGAACTAACATTCTGGCACATGATATTTCCAAAATAAGTAATGGATAAGCAACGAAAAACTGCACGGGGCCATTTTAACCCAGGGGTGCATTATGGGCTATTCTTCCCTACATTCCACGATTTTGCGTCCGATTTCTTCTTCTGATCATAACGCCCAAACTAAACATAAAACCATCTTCTGACTTAAAAAAAAAAAAAAAAAAAAACAGGGGCACGCACGTATCAACCATATTGATCGCATGAGCCATCTCGAAAAAAGCTTGCCTAGATGAAACGCGTCCACAGACGCACATACAGACATCAGCAAATTTCACCTTGCTGGGTCGATTTTTCATATTCAATTTGATTCTACGATGTCGTAATTAAACTGTCGAGCCAGATCGCGCCGAGTTCTATCGATTGAGAATGTTTTATACAGGTGAGATAGCTTGTGTGGATGGCTAACGGGCGCAGACGGCAGGACGTGTGAAAATCGATTCTAATACCTATGTTACGCTAGTAACAAAGGTAATAAGGTGGAATCTCGAACACCAAATGTCAGATCGGTATGAAATTTTTTCTGCAGGTAGATATGGATGAGGTCTTTCCATTGCTGCAAATTTCACGTTCATGGGATGTACCGTTGATTTGTAAAAAAATCGTTAACTAAAATCATTCTATCCTGTAAATCTCCGGAACCGGAAGTCAGATCGGTATGAAATTTTTTCCCCAAGTAGATATGGATTGGATCTTTCTACTGTTAAAGAAATCATGTTGATAAAGTGTACCGTTGATTTTTAAAAAATCGCTCACTAAAATCATTCTGGCCTATATATCTCCGAAACCGGAAGTCAGATCGAGAAAAAATTCAATAGCGATCAATGGCGCTATGGGGCCTATCGAACGAGATATCAACCATATTGATCGCATGAGCCATCTCGAAAAAAGCTTGCCTAGATGAAACGCGTCCACAGACGCACATACAGACATCAGCAAATTTCACCTTGCTGGGTCGATTTTTCATATTCAATTTGATTCTACGATGTCGTAATTAAACTGTCGAGCCAGATCGCGCCGAGTTCTATCGATTGAGAATGTTTTGGACAGGTGAGATAGCTTGTGTGGATGGCTATCGGGAGCAGACGGCAGGACGTGTGAAAATCGATTCTAATACCTATGTTACGCTAGTAACAAAGGTAATATGGCTCTAATCGCGAAAAGAGGGGTGTTCAGATGATCGAAATTTTCATTCCCGGATTTCCCAGTATATGAAATTACAAAAACCTTCATTTGTCGGCTGGTGGGCCTTCCAAACCTTTAAATCGATTTATCTCCGTTAATATGGCTCTAATCGCGAAAAGAGGGGTGTTCAGATGATCGAAATTTTCATACCCGGATATCCCAGTATATGAAATTACAAAAACCTTCATTTGTCGGCTGGTGGGCCTTCCATACTTTTAAATCGATTTATCTCCGTTAATATGGCTCTAATCGCGAAAAGAGGGGTGTTCAGATGATCGAAATTTTCATTCCCGGATTTCCCAGTATATGAAATTACAAAAACCTTCATTTGTCGGCTGGTGGGCCTTCCAAACCTTTAAATCGATTTATCTCCGTTAATATGGCTCTAATCGCGAAAAGAGGGGTGTTCAGATGATCGAAATTTTCATTCCCGGATTTCCCAGTATATGAAATTACAAAAACCTTCATTTGTCGGCTGGTGGGCCTTCCAAACCTTTAAATCGATTTATCTCCGTTAATATGGCTCTAATCGCGAAAAGAGGGGTGTTCAGATGATCGAAATTTTCATACCCGGATATCCCAGTATATGAAATTACAAAAACCTTCATTTGTCGGCTGGTGGGCCTTCCAAACCTTTAAATCGATTTATCTCCGTTAATATGGCTCTAATCGCGAAAAGAGGGGTGTTCAGATGATCGAAATTTTCATTCCCGGATTTCCCATTATATGAAATTACAAAAACCTTCATTTGTCGGCTGGTGGGCCTTCCATACTTTTAAATCGATTTATCTCCGTTAATATGGCTCTAATCGCGAAAAGAGGGGTGTTCAGATGATCGAAATTTTCATACCCGGATTTCCCAGTATATGAAATTACAAAAACCTTCATTTGTCGGCTGGTGGGCCTTCCAAACCTTTAAATCGATTTATCTCCGTTAATATGGCTCTAATCGCGAAAAGAGGGGTGTTCAGATGATCGAAATTTTCATACCCGGATTTCCCAGTATATGAAATTACAAAAACCTTCATTTGTCGGCTGGTGGGCCTTCCATACTTTTAAATCGATTTATCTCCGTTAATATGGCTCTAATCGCGAAAAGAGGGGTGTTCAGATGATCGAAATTTTCATTCCCGGATTTCCCAGTATATGAAATTACAAAAACCTTCATTTGTCGGCTGGTGGGCCTTCCAAACCTTTAAATCGATTTATCTCCGTTAATATGGCTCTAATCGCGAAAAGAGGGGTGTTCAGATGATCGAAATTTTCATACCCGGATTTCCCAGTATATGAAATTACAAAAACCTTCATTTGTCGGCTGGTGGGCCTTCCAAACCTTTAAATCGATTTATCTCCGTTAATATGGCTCTAATCGCGAAAAGAGGGGTGTTCAGATGATCGAAATTTTCATTCCCGGATTTCCCAGTATATGAAATTATAAAAACCTTCATTTGTCGGCTGGTGGGCCTTCCATACCTTTAAATCGATTTATCTCTGTTAATATGGCTCTAATCGCGAAAAGAGGGGTGTTCAGATGATCGAAATTTTCATACCCGGATTTCCCAGTATATGAAATTACAAAAACCTTCATTTGTCGGCTGGTGGGCCTTCCATACTTTTAAATCGATTTATCTCCGTTAATATGGCTCTAATCGCGAAAAGAGGGGTGTTCAGATGATCGAAATTTTCATTCCCGGATTTCCCAGTATATGAAATTACAAAAACCTTCATTTGTCGGCTGGTGGGCCTTCCAAACCTTTAAATCGATTTATCTCCGTTAATATGGCTCTAATCGCGAAAAGAGGGGTGTTCAGATGATCGAAATTTTCATACCCGGATTTCCCAGTATATGAAATTACAAAAACCTTCATTTGTCGGCTGGTGGGCCTTCCATACTTTTAAATCGATTTATCTCCGTTAATATGGCTCTAATCGCGAAAAGAGGGGTGTTCAGATGATCGAAATTTTCATTCCCGGATTTCCCAGTATATGAAATTACAAAAACCTTCATTTGTCGGCTGGTGGGCCTTCCAAACCTTTAAATCGATTTATCTCCGTTAATATGGCTCTAATCGCGAAAAGAGGGGTGTTCAGATGATCGAAATTTTCATTCCCGGATTTCCCAGTATATGAAATTACAAAAACCTTCATTTGTCGGCTGGTGGGCCTTCCAAACCTTTAAATCGATTTATCTCTGTTAATATGGCTCTAATCGCGAAAAGAGGGGTGTTCAGATGATCGAAATTTTCATTCTCGGATTTCCCAGTATATGAAATTACAAAAACCTTCATTTGTCGGCTGGTGGGCCTTCCATACCTTTAAATCGATTTATCTCTGTTAATATGGCTCTAATCGCGAAAAGAGGGGTGTTCAGATGATCGAAATTTTCATACCCGGATTTCCCAGTATATGAAATTACAAAAACCTTCATTTGTCGGCTGGTGGGCCTTCCATACTTTTAAATCGATTTATCTCCGTTAATATGGCTCTAATCGCGAAAAGAGGGGTATTCAGATGATCGAAATTTTCATTCCCGGATTTCCCAGTATATGTAATTACAAAAACCTTCATTTGTCGGCTGGTGGGCCTTCCAAACCTTTAAATCGATTTATCTCTGTTAATATGGCTCTAATCGCGAAAAGAGGGGTGTTCAGATGATCGAAATTTTCATTCCCGGATTTCCCAGTATATGAAATTACAAAAACCTTCATTTGTCGGCTGGTGGGCCTTCCATACCTTTAAATCGATTTATCTCTGTTAATATGGCTCTAATCGCGAAAAGAGGGGTGTTCAGATGATCGAAATTTTCATACCCGGATTTCCCAGTATATGAAATTACAAAAACCTTCATTTGTCGGCTGGTGGGCCTTCCATACTTTTAAATCGATTTATCTCCGTTAATATGGCTCTAATCGCGAAAAGAGGGGTGTTCAGATGATCGAAATTTTCATTCCCGGATTTCCCAGTATATGTAATTACAAAAACCTTCATTTGTCGGCTGGTGGGCCTTCCAAACCTTTAAATCGATTTATCTCCGTTAATATGGCTCTAATCGCGAAAAGAGGGGTGTTCAGATGATCGAAATTTTCATACCCGGATTTCCCAGTATATGAAATTACAAAAACCTTCATTTGTCGGCTGGTGGGCCTTCCATACTTTTAAATCGATTTATCTCCGTTAATATGGCTCTAATCGCGAAAAGAGGGGTGTTCAGATGATCGAAATTTTCATTCCCGGATTTCCCAGTATATGAAATTACAAAAACCTTCATTTGTCGGCTGGTGGGCCTTCCATACCTTTAAATCGATTTATCTCCGTTAATATGGCTCTAATCGCGAAAAGAGGGGTGTTCAGATGATCGAAATTTTCATTCCCGGATTTCCCAGTATATGAAATTACAAAAACCTTCATTTGTCGGCTGGTGGGCCTTCCATACCTTTAAATCGATTTATCTCCGTTAATATGGCTCTAATCGCGAAAAGAGGGGTGTTCAGATGATCGAAATTTTCATTCCCGGATTTCCCAGTATATGAAATTACAAAAACCTTCATTTGTCGGCTGGTGGGCCTTCCATACCTTTAAATCGATTTATCTCTGTTAATATGGCTCTAATCGCGAAAAGAGGGGTGTTCAGATGATCGAAATTTTCATTCCCGGATTTCCCAGTATATGAAATTACAAAAACCTTCATTTGTCGGCTGGTGGGCCTTCCATACCTTTAAATCGATTTATCTCCGTTAATATGGCTCTAATCGCGAAAAGAGGGGTGTTCAGATGATCGAAATTTTCATTCCCGGATTTCCCAGTATATGAAATTACAAAAACCTTCATTTGTCGGCTGGTGGGCCTTCCATACTTTTAAATCGATTTATCTCCGTTAATATGGCTCTAATCGCGAAAAGAGGGGTGTTCAGATGATCGAAATTTTCATTCCCGGATTTCCCAGTATATGTAATTACAAAAACCTTCATTTGTCGGCTGGTGGGCCTTCCAAACCTTTAAATCGATTTATCTCCGTTAATATGGCTCTAATCGCGAAAAGAGGGGTGTTCAGATGATCGAAATTTTCATACCCGGATTTCCCAGTATATGAAATTACAAAAACCTTCATTTGTCGGCTGGTGGGCCTTCCATACCTTTAAATCGATTTATCTCCGTTAATATGGCTCTAATCGCGAAAAGAGGGGTGTTCAGATGATCGAAATTTTCATTCCCGGATTTCCCAGTATATGAAATTACAAAAACCTTCATTTGTCGGCTGGTGGGCCTTCCATACCTTTAAATCGATTTATCTCTGTTAATATGGCTCTAATCGCGAAAAGAGGGGTGTTCAGATGATCGAAATTTTCATACCCGGATTTCCCAGTATATGAAATTACAAAAACCTTCATTTGTCGGCTGGTGGGCCTTCCATACTTTTAAATCGATTTATCTCCGTTAATATGGCTCTAATCGCGAAAAGAGGGGTGTTCAGATGATCGAAATTTTCATTCCCGGATTTCCCAGTATATGTAATTACAAAAACCTTCATTTGTCGGCTGGTGGGCCTTCCATACCTTTAAATCGATTTATCTCCGTTAATATGGCTCTAATCGCGAAAAGAGGGGTGTTCAGATGATCGAAATTTTCATTCCCGGATTTCCCAGTATATGAAATTACAAAAACCTTCATTTGTCGGCTGGTGGGCCTTCCATACCTTTAAATCGATTTATCTCTGTTAATATGGCTCTAATCGCGAAAAGAGGGGTGTTCAGATGATCGAAATTTTCATTCCCGGATTTCCCAGTATATGAAATTACAAAAACCTTCATTTGTCGGCTGGTGGGCCTTCCATACCTTTAAATCGATTTATCTCTGTTAATATGGCTCTAATCGCGAAAAGAGGGGTGTTCAGATGATCGAAATTTTCATACCCGGATTTCCCAGTATATGAAATTACAAAAACCTTCATTTGTCGGCTGGTGGGCCTTCCATACTTTTAAATCGATTTATCTCCGTTAATATGGCTCTAATCGCGAAAAGAGGGGTGTTCAGATGATCGAAATTTTCATTCCCGGATTTCCCAGTATATGTAATTACAAAAACCTTCATTTGTCGGCTGGTGGGCCTTCCAAACCTTTAAATCGATTTATCTCCGTTAATATGGCTCTAATCGCGAAAAGAGGGGTGTTCAGATGATCGAAATTTTCATACCCGGATTTCCCAGTATATGAAATTACAAAAACCTTCATTTGTCGGCTGGTGGGCCTTCCATACTTTTAAATCGATTTATCTCCGTTAATATGGCTCTAATCGCGAAAAGAGGGGTGTTCAGATGATCGAAATTTTCATTCCCGGATTTCCCAGTATATGAAATTACAAAAACCTTCATTTGTCGGCTGGTGGGCCTTCCATACCTTTAAATCGATTTATCTCCGTTAATATGGCTCTAATCGCGAAAAGAGGGGTGTTCAGATGATCGAAATTTTCATTCCCGGATTTCCCAGTATATGAAATTACAAAAACCTTCATTTGTCGGCTGGTGGGCCTTCCAAACCTTTAAATCGATTTATCTCCGTTAATATGGCTCTAATCGCGAAAAGAGGGGTGTTCAGATGATCGAAATTTTCATTCCCGGATTTCCCAGTATATGAAATTACAAAAACCTTCATTTGTCGGCTGGTGGGCCTTCCATACCTTTAAATCGATTTATCTCTGTTAATATGGCTCTAATCGCGAAAAGAGGGGTGTTCAGATGATCGAAATTTTCATACCCGGATTTCCCAGTATATGAAATTACAAAAACCTTCATTTGTCGGCTGGTGGGCCTTCCATACTTTTAAATCGATTTATCTCCGTTAATATGGCTCTAATCGCGAAAAGAGGGGTGTTCAGATGATCGAAATTTTCATTCCCGGATTTCCCAGTATATGAAATTACAAAAACCTTCATTTGTCGGCTGGTGGGCCTTCCAAACCTTTAAATCGATTTATCTCCGTTAATATGGCTCTAATCGCGAAAAGAGGGGTGTTCAGATGATCGAAATTTTCATTCCCGGATTTCCCAGTATATGAAATTACAAAAACCTTCATTTGTCGGCTGGTGGGCCTTCCAAACCTTTAAATCGATTTATCTCTGTTAATATGGCTCTAATCGCGAAAAGAGGGGTGTTCAGATGATCGAAATTTTCATTCCCGGATTTCCCAGTATATGAAATTACAAAAACCTTCATTTGTCGGCTGGTGGGCCTTCCATACCTTTAAATCGATTTATCTCTGTTAATATGGCTCTAATCGCGAAAAGAGGGGTGTTCAGATGATCGAAATTTTCATTCCCGGATTTCCCAGTATATGAAATTACAAAAACCTTCATTTGTCGGCTGGTGGGCCTTCCAAACCTTTAAATCGATTTATCTCCGTTAATATGGCTCTAATCGCGAAAAGAGGGGTGTTCAGATGATCGAAATTTTCATTCCCGGATTTCCCAGTATATGAAATTACAAAAACCTTCATTTGTCGGCTGGTGGGCCTTCCATACCTTTAAATCGATTTATCTCTGTTAATATGGCTCTAATCGCGAAAAGAGGGGTGTTCAGATGATCGAAATTTTCATTCCCGGATTTCCCAGTATATGAAATTACAAAAACCTTCATTTGTCGGCTGGTGGGCCTTCCAAACCTTTAAATCGATTTATCTCCGTTAATATGGCTCTAATCGCGAAAAGAGGGGTGTTCAGATGATCGAAATTTTCATTCCCGGATTTCCCAGTATATGAAATTACAAAAACCTTCATTTGTCGGCTGGTGGGCCTTCCAAACCTTTAAATCGATTTATCTCCGTTAATATGGCTCTAATCGCGAAAAGAGGGGTGTTCAGATGATCGAAATTTTCATTCCCGGATTTCCCAGTATATGAAATTACAAAAACCTTCATTTGTCGGCTGGTGGGCCTTCCATACCTTTAAATCGATTTATCTCTGTTAATATGGCTCTAATCGCGAAAAGAGGGGTGTTCAGATGATCGAAATTTTCATACCCGGATTTCCCAGTATATGAAATTACAAAAACCTTCATTTGTCGGCTGGTGGGCCTTCCATACTTTTAAATCGATTTATCTCCGTTAATATGGCTCTAATCGCGAAAAGAGGGGTGTTCAGATGATCGAAATTTTCATTCCCGGATTTCCCAGTATATGAAATTACAAAAACCTTCATTTGTCGGCTGGTGGGCCTTCCAAACCTTTAAATCGATTTATCTCCGTTAATATGGCTCTAATCGCGAAAAGAGGGGTGTTCAGATGATCGAAATTTTCATTCCCGGATTTCCCAGTATATGAAATTACAAAAACCTTCATTTGTCGGCTGGTGCGCCTTCCAAACCTTTAAATCGATTTATCTCTGTTAATATGGCTCTAATCGCGAAAAGAGGGGTGTTCAGATGATCGAAATTTTCATTCCCGGATTTCCCAGTATATGAAATTACAAAAACCTTCATTTGTCGGCTGGTGGGCCTTCCATACCTTTAAATCGATTTATCTCTGTTAATATGGCTCTAATCGCGAAAAGAGGGGTGTTCAGATGATCGAAATTTTCATACCCGGATTTCCCAGTATATGAAATTACAAAAACCTTCATTTGTCGGCTGGTGGGCCTTCCAAACCTTTAAATCGATTTATCTCCGTTAATATGGCTCTAATCGCGAAAAGAGGAGTGTTCAGATGATCGAAATTTTCATTCCCGGATTTCCCAGTATATGTAATTACAAAAACCTTCATTTGTCGGCTGGTGGGCCTTCCAAACCTTTAAATCGATTTATCTCCGTTAATATGGCTCTAATCGCGAAAAGAGGGGTGTTCAGATGATCGAAATTTTCATTCCCGGATTTCCCAGTATATGAAATTACAAAAACCTTCATTTGTCGGCTGGTGGGCCTTCCATACCTTTAAATCGATTTATCTCTGTTAATATGGCTCTAATCGCGAAAAGAGGGGTGTTCAGATGATCGAAATTTTCATTCCCGGATTTCCCAGTATATGAAATTACAAAAACCTTCATTTGTCGGCTGGTGGGCCTTCCATACCTTTAAATCGATTTATCTCTGTTAATATGGCTCTAATCGCGAAAAGAGGGGTGTTCAGATGATCGAAATTTTCATACCCGGATTTCCCAGTATATGAAATTACAAAAACCTTCATTTGTCGGCTGGTGGGCCTTCCATACTTTTAAATCGATTTATCTCCGTTAATATGGCTCTAATCGCGAAAAGAGGGGTGTTCAGATGATCGAAATTTTCATTCCCGGATTTCCCAGTATATGTAATTACAAAAACCTTCATTTGTCGGCTGGTGGGCCTTCCAAACCTTTAAATCGATTTATCTCCGTTAATATGGCTCTAATCGCGAAAAGAGGGGTGTTCAGATGATCGAAATTTTCATACCCGGATTTCCCAGTATATGAAATTACAAAAACCTTCATTTGTCGGCTGGTGGGCCTTCCATACTTTTAAATCGATTTATCTCCGTTAATATGGCTCTAATCGCGAAAAGAGGGGTGTTCAGATGATCGAAATTTTCATTCCCGGATTTCCCAGTATATGAAATTACAAAAACCTTCATTTGTCGGCTGGTGGGCCTTCCAAACCTTTAAATCGATTTATCTCCGTTAATATGGCTCTAATCGCGAAAAGAGGGGTGTTCAGATGATCGAAATTTTCATTCCCGGATTTCCCAGTATATGAAATTACAAAAACCTTCATTTGTCGGCTGGTGGGCCTTCCAAACCTTTAAATCGATTTATCTCCGTTAATATGGCTCTAATCGCGAAAAGAGGGGTGTTCAGATGATCGAAATTTTCATTCCCGGATTTCCCAGTATATGTAATTACAAAAACCTTCATTTGTCGGCTGGTGGGCCTTCCAAACCTTTAAATCGATTTATCTCCGTTAATATGGCTCTTATCGCGAAAAGAGGGGTGTTCAGATGATCGAAATTTTCATTCCCGGATTTCCCAGTATATGAAATTACAAAAACCTTCATTTGTCGGCTGGTGGGCCTTCCAAACCTTTAAATCGATTTATCTCCGTTAGTATGGCTCTAATCGCGAAAAGAGGGGTGTTCAGATGATCGAAATATTCATTCCCGGATTTCCCAGTATATGAAATTACAAAAACCTTCATTTGTCGGCTGGTGGGCCTTCCAAACCTTTAAATCAATTTATCTCCGTTAATATGGCTCTAATCGCGAAAAGAGGGGTGTTCAGATGATCGAAATATTCATTCCCGGATTTCCCAGTATATGAAATTACAAAAACCTTCATTTGTCGGCTGGTGGGCCTTCCATACCTTTAAATCGATTTATCTCTGTTAATATGGCTCTAATCGCGAAAAGAGGGGTGTTCAGATGATCGAAATTTTCATACACGGATTTCCCAGTATATGAAATTACAAAAACCTTCATTTGTCGGCTGGTGGGCCTTCCATACTTTTAAATCGATTTATCTCCGTTAATATGGCTCTAATCGCGAAAAGAGGGGTGTTCAGATGATCGAAATTTTCATTCCCGGATTTCCCAGTATATGAAATTACAAAAACCTTCATTTGTCGGCTGGTGGGCCTTCCATACCTTTAAATCGATTTATCTCTGTTAATATGGCTCTAATCGCGAAAAGAGGGGTGTTCAGATGATCGAAATTTTCATTCCCGGATTTCCCAGTATATGAAATTACAAAAACCTTCATTTGTCGGCTGGTGGGCCTTCCAAACCTTTAAATCGATTTATCTCCGTTAATATGGCTCTAATCGCGAAAAGAGGGGTGTTCAGATGATCGAAATTTTCATACCCGGATTTCCCAGTATATGAAATTACAAAAACCTTCATTTGTCGGCTGGTGGGCCTTCCATACTTTTAAATCGATTTATCTCCGTTAATATGGCTCTAATCGCGAAAAGAGGGGTGTTCAGATGATCGAAATTTTCATTCCCGGATTTCACAGTATATGAAATTACAAAAACCTTCATTTGTCGGCTGGTGGGTCTTCCAAACCTTTAAATCGATTTATCTCCGTTAATATGGCTCTAATCGCGAAAAGAGGGGTGTTCAGATGATCGAAATTTTCATTCCCGGATTTCCCAGTATATGAAATTACAAAAACCTTCATTTGTCGGCTGGTGGGCCTTCCATACTTTTAAATCGATTTATCTCCGTTAATATGGCTCTAATCGCGAAAAGAGGGGTGTTCAGATGATCGAAATTTTCATTCCCGGATTTCCCAGTATATGAAATTACAAAAACCTTCATTTGTCGGCTGGTGGGCCTTCCATACCTTTAAATCGATTTATCTCCGTTAATATGGCTCTAATCGCGAAAAGAGGGGTGTTCAGATGATCGAAATTTTCATTCCCGGATTTCCCAGTATATGAAATTACAAAAACCTTCATTTGTCGGCTGGTGGGCCTTCCAAACCTTTAAATCGATTTATCTCCGTTAATATGGCTCTAATCGCGAAAAGAGGGGTGTTCAGATGATCGAAATTTTCATACCCGGATTTCCCAGTATATGAAATTACAAAAACCTTCATTTGTCGGCTGGTGGGCCTTCCATACTTTTAAATCGATTTATCTCCGTTAATATGGCTCTAATCGCGAAAAGAGGGGTGTTCAGATGATCGAAATTTTCATTCCCGGATTTCCCAGTATATGAAATTACAAAAACCTTCATTTGTCGGCTGGTGGGCCTTCCATACTTTTAAATCGATTTATCTCCGTTAATATGGCTCTAATCGCGAAAAGAGGGGTGTTCAGATGATCGAAATTTTCATTCCCGGATTTCCCAGTATATGAAATTACAAAAACCTTCATTTGTCGGCTGGTGGGCCTTCCATACCTTTAAATCGATTTATCTCCGTTAATATGGCTCTAATCGCGAAAAGAGGGGTGTTCAGATGATCGAAATTTTCATTCCCGGATTTCCCAGTATATGAAATTACAAAAACCTTCATTTGTCGGCTGGTGGGCCTTCCATACCTTTAAATCGATTTATCTCCGTTAATATGGCTCTAATCGCGAAAAGAGGGGTGTTCAGATGATCGAAATTTTCATTCCCGGATTTCCCAGTATATGAAATTACAAAAACCTTCATTTGTAGGCTGGTGGGCCTTCCATACCTTTAAATCGATTTATCTCCGTTAATATGGCTCTAATCGCGAAAAGAGGGGTGTTCAGATGATCGAAATTTTCATTCCCGGATTTCCCAGTATATGAAATTACAAAAACCTTCATTTGTCGGCTGGTGGGCCTTCCATACCTTTAAATCGATTTATCTCCGTTAATATGGCTCTAATCGCGAAAAGAGGGGTGTTCAGATGATCGAAATTTTCATTCCCGGATTTCCCAGTATATGAAATTACAAAAACCTTCATTTGTCGGCTGGTGGGCCTTCCATACTTTTAAATCGATTTATCTCCGTTAATATGGCTCTAATCGCGAAAAGAGGGGTGTTCAGATGATCGAAATTTTCATTCCCGGATTTCCCAGTATATGAAATTACAAAAACCTTCATTTGTCGGCTGGTGGGCCTTCCATACCTTTAAATCGATTTATCTCCGTTAATATGGCTCTAATCGCGAAAAGAGGGGTGTTCAGATGATCGAAATTTTCATTCCCGGATTTCCCAGTATATGAAATTACAAAAACCTTCATTTGTAGGCTGGTGGGCCTTCCATACCTTTAAATCGATTTATCTCCGTTAATATGGCTCTAATCGCGAAAAGAGGGGTGTTCAGATGATCGAAATTTTCATTCCCGGATTTCCCAGTATATGAAATTACAAAAACCTTCATTTGTCGGCTGGTGGGCCTTCCATACCTTTAAATCGATTTATCTCCGTTAATATGGCTCTAATCGCGAAAAGAGGGGTGTTCAGATGATCGAAATTTTCATTCCCGGATTTCCCAGTATATGAAATTACAAAAACCTTCATTTGTAGGCTGGTGGGCCTTCCATACCTTTAAATCGATTTATCTCCGTTAATATGGCTCTAATCGCGAAAAGAGGGGTGTTCAGATGATCGAAATTTTCATTCCCGGATTTCCCAGTATATGAAATTACAAAAACCTTCATTTGTCGGCTGGTGGGCCTTCCATACCTTTAAATCGATTTATCTCCGTTAATATGGCTCTAATCGCGAAAAGAGGGGTGTTCAGATGATCGAAATTTTCATTCCCGGATTTCCCAGTATATGAAATTACAAAAACCTTCATTTGTCGGCTGGTGGGCCTTCCATACCTTTAAATCGATTTATCTCTGTTAATATGGCTCTAATCGCGAAAAGAGGGGTGTTCAGATGATCGAAATTTTCATACCCGGATTTCCCAGTATATGAAATTACAAAAACCTTCATTTGTCGGCTGGTGGGCCTTCCATACTTTTAAATCGATTTATCTCCGTTAATATGGCTCTAATCGCGAAAAGAGGGGTGTTCAGATGATCGAAATTTTCATTCCCGGATTTCCCAGTATATGAAATTACAAAAACCTTCATTTGTCGGCTGGTGGGCCTTCCAAACCTTTAAATCGATTTATCTCCGTTAATATGGCTCTAATCGCGAAAAGAGGGGTGTTCAGATGATCGAAATTTTCATTCCCGGATTTCCCAGTATATGAAATTACAAAAACCTTCATTTGTCGGCTGGTGGGCCTTCCAAACCTTTAAATCGATTTATCTCTGTTAATATGGCTCTAATCGCGAAAAGAGGGGTGTTCAGATGATCGAAATTTTCATTCCCGGATTTCCCAGTATATGAAATTACAAAAACCTTCATTTGTCGGCTGGTGGGCCTTCCATACCTTTAAATCGATTTATCTCTGTTAATATGGCTCTAATCGCGAAAAGAGGGGTGTTCAGATGATCGAAATTTTCATACCCGGATTTCCCAGTATATGAAATTACAAAAACCTTCATTTGTCGGCTGGTGGGCCTTCCAAACCTTTAAATCGATTTATCTCCGTTAATATGGCTCTAATCGCGAAAAGAGGAGTGTTCAGATGATCGAAATTTTCATTCCCGGATTTCCCAGTATATGTAATTACAAAAACCTTCATTTGTCGGCTGGTGGGCCTTCCAAACCTTTAAATCGATTTATCTCCGTTAATATGGCTCTAATCGCGAAAAGAGGGGTGTTCAGATGATCGAAATTTTCATTCCCGGATTTCCCAGTATATGAAATTACAAAAACCTTCATTTGTCGGCTGGTGGGCCTTCCATACCTTTAAATCGATTTATCTCTGTTAATATGGCTCTAATCGCGAAAAGAGGGGTGTTCAGATGATCGAAATTTTCATTCCCGGATTTCCCAGTATATGAAATTACAAAAACCTTCATTTGTCGGCTGGTGGGCCTTCCATACCTTTAAATCGATTTATCTCTGTTAATATGGCTCTAATCGCGAAAAGAGGGGTGTTCAGATGATCGAAATTTTCATACCCGGATTTCCCAGTATATGAAATTACAAAAACCTTCATTTGTCGGCTGGTGGGCCTTCCATACTTTTAAATCGATTTATCTCCGTTAATATGGCTCTAATCGCGAAAAGAGGGGTGTTCAGATGATCGAAATTTTCATTCCCGGATTTCCCAGTATATGTAATTACAAAAACCTTCATTTGTCGGCTGGTGGGCCTTCCAAACCTTTAAATCGATTTATCTCCGTTAATATGGCTCTAATCGCGAAAAGAGGGGTGTTCAGATGATCGAAATTTTCATACCCGGATTTCCCAGTATATGAAATTACAAAAACCTTCATTTGTCGGCTGGTGGGCCTTCCATACTTTTAAATCGATTTATCTCCGTTAATATGGCTCTAATCGCGAAAAGAGGGGTGTTCAGATGATCGAAATTTTCATTCCCGGATTTCCCAGTATATGAAATTACAAAAACCTTCATTTGTCGGCTGGTGGGCCTTCCAAACCTTTAAATCGATTTATCTCCGTTAATATGGCTCTAATCGCGAAAAGAGGGGTGTTCAGATGATCGAAATTTTCATTCCCGGATTTCCCAGTATATGAAATTACAAAAACCTTCATTTGTCGGCTGGTGGGCCTTCCAAACCTTTAAATCGATTTATCTCCGTTAATATGGCTCTAATCGCGAAAAGAGGGGTGTTCAGATGATCGAAATTTTCATTCCCGGATTTCCCAGTATATGTAATTACAAAAACCTTCATTTGTCGGCTGGTGGGCCTTCCAAACCTTTAAATCGATTTATCTCCGTTAATATGGCTCTTATCGCGAAAAGAGGGGTGTTCAGATGATCGAAATTTTCATTCCCGGATTTCCCAGTATATGAAATTACAAAAACCTTCATTTGTCGGCTGGTGGGCCTTCCAAACCTTTAAATCGATTTATCTCCGTTAGTATGGCTCTAATCGCGAAAAGAGGGGTGTTCAGATGATCGAAATATTCATTCCCGGATTTCCCAGTATATGAAATTACAAAAACCTTCATTTGTCGGCTGGTGGGCCTTCCAAACCTTTAAATCGATTTATCTCCGTTAATATGGCTCTAATCGCGAAAAGAGGGGTGTTCAGATGATCGAAATATTCATTCCCGGATTTCCCAGTATATGAAATTACAAAAACCTTCATTTGTCGGCTGGTGGGCCTTCCATACCTTTAAATCGATTTATCTCTGTTAATATGGCTCTAATCGCGAAAAGAGGGGTGTTCAGATGATCGAAATTTTCATACACGGATTTCCCAGTATATGAAATTACAAAAACCTTCATTTGTCGGCTGGTGGGCCTTCCATACTTTTAAATCGATTTATCTCCGTTAATATGGCTCTAATCGCGAAAAGAGGGGTGTTCAGATGATCGAAATTTTCATTCCCGGATTTCCCAGTATATGAAATTACAAAAACCTTCATTTGTCGGCTGGTGGGCCTTCCATACCTTTAAATCGATTTATCTCTGTTAATATGGCTCTAATCGCGAAAAGAGGGGTGTTCAGATGATCGAAATTTTCATTCCCGGATTTCCCAGTATATGAAATTACAAAAACCTTCATTTGTCGGCTGGTGGGCCTTCCAAACCTTTAAATCGA
Organism: Ochlerotatus camptorhynchus; assembly: GCF_037179485.1. Taxonomy (NCBI): domain Eukaryota; kingdom Metazoa; phylum Arthropoda; class Insecta; order Diptera; family Culicidae; genus Ochlerotatus; species Ochlerotatus camptorhynchus. The sequence goes on along the minus strand of NW_027040727.1, from coordinate 1,083,955 downwards.
TTTATCTCCGTTAATATGGCTCTAATCGCGAAAAGAGGGGTGTTCAGATGATCGAAATTTTCATACCCGGATTTCCCAGTATATGAAATTACAAAAACCTTCATTTGTCGGCTGGTGGGCCTTCCATACTTTTAAATCGATTTATCTCCGTTAATATGGCTCTAATCGCGAAAAGAGGGGTGTTCAGATGATCGAAATTTTCATTCCCGGATTTCACAGTATATGAAATTACAAAAACCTTCATTTGTCGGCTGGTGGGTCTTCCAAACCTTTAAATCGATTTATCTCCGTTAATATGGCTCTAATCGCGAAAAGAGGGGTGTTCAGATGATCGAAATTTTCATTCCCGGATTTCCCAGTATATGAAATTACAAAATCCTTCATTTGTCGGCTGGTGGGCCTTCCATACCTTTAAATCGATTTATCTCTGTTAATATGGCTCTAATCGCGAAAAGAGGGGTGTTCAGATGATCGAAATTTTCATTCCCGGATTTCCCAGTATATGAAATTACAAAAACCTTCATTTGTCGGCTGGTGGGCCTTCCAAACCTTTAAATCGATTTATCTCCGTTAATATGGCTCTAATCGCGAAAAGAGGGGTGTTCAGATGATCGAAATTTTCATTCCCGGATTTCCCAGTATATGAAATTACAAAAACCTTCATTTGTCGGCTGGTGGGCCTTCCAAACCTTTAAATCGATTTATCTCTGTTAATATGGCTCTAATCGCGAAAAGAGGGGTGTTCAGATGATCGAAATTTTCATTCTCGGATTTCCCAGTATATGAAATTACAAAAACCTTCATTTGTCGGCTGGTGGGCCTTCCATACCTTTAAATCGATTTATCTCTGTTAATATGGCTCTAATCGCGAAAAGAGGGGTGTTCAGATGATCGAAATTTTCATACCCGGATTTCCCAGTATATGAAATTACAAAAACCTTCATTTGTCGGCTGGTGGGCCTTCCATACTTTTAAATCGATTTATCTCCGTTAATATGGCTCTAATCGCGAAAAGAGGGGTGTTCAGATGATCGAAATTTTCATTCCCGGATTTCCCAGTATATGTAATTACAAAAACCTTCATTTGTCGGCTGGTGGGCCTTCCAAACCTTTAAATCGATTTATCTCTGTTAATATGGCTCTAATCGCGAAAAGAGGGGTGTTCAGATGATCGAAATTTTCATTCCCGGATTTCCCAGTATATGAAATTACAAAAACCTTCATTTGTCGGCTGGTGGGCCTTCCATACCTTTAAATCGATTTATCTCTGTTAATATGGCTCTAATCGCGAAAAGAGGGGTGTTCAGATGATCGAAATTTTCATACCCGGATTTCCCAGTATATGAAATTACAAAAACCTTCATTTGTCGGCTGGTGGGCCTTCCATACTTTTAAATCGATTTATCTCCGTTAATATGGCTCTAATCGCGAAAAGAGGGGTGTTCAGATGATCGAAATTTTCATTCCCGGATTTCCCAGTATATGTAATTACAAAAACCTTCATTTGTCGGCTGGTGGGCCTTCCAAACCTTTAAATCGATTTATCTCCGTTAATATGGCTCTAATCGCGAAAAGAGGGGTGTTCAGATGATCGAAATTTTCATACCCGGATTTCCCAGTATATGAAATTACAAAAACCTTCATTTGTCGGCTGGTGGGCCTTCCATACTTTTAAATCGATTTATCTCCGTTAATATGGCTCTAATCGCGAAAAGAGGGGTGTTCAGATGATCGAAATTTTCATTCCCGGATTTCACAGTATATGAAATTACAAAAACCTTCATTTGTCGGCTGGTGGGTCTTCCAAACCTTTAAATCGATTTATCTCCGTTAATATGGCTCTAATCGCGAAAAGAGGGGTGTTCAGATGATCGAAATTTTCATTCCCGGATTTCCCAGTATATGAAATTACAAAATCCTTCATTTGTCGGCTGGTGGGCCTTCCATACCTTTAAATCGATTTATCTCTGTTAATATGGCTCTAATCGCGAAAAGAGGGGTGTTCAGATGATCGAAATTTTCATTCCCGGATTTCCCAGTATATGAAATTACAAAAACCTTCATTTGTCGGCTGGTGGGCCTTCCAAACCTTTAAATCGATTTATCTCCGTTAATATGGCTCTAATCGCGAAAAGAGGGGTGTTCAGATGATCGAAATTTTCATTCCCGGATTTCCCAGTATATGAAATTACAAAAACCTTCATTTGTCGGCTGGTGGGCCTTCCAAACCTTTAAATCGATTTATCTCTGTTAATATGGCTCTAATCGCGAAAAGAGGGGTGTTCAGATGATCGAAATTTTCATTCTCGGATTTCCCAGTATATGAAATTACAAAAACCTTCATTTGTCGGCTGGTGGGCCTTCCATACCTTTAAATCGATTTATCTCTGTTAATATGGCTCTAATCGCGAAAAGAGGGGTGTTCAGATGATCGAAATTTTCATACCCGGATTTCCCAGTATATGAAATTACAAAAACCTTCATTTGTCGGCTGGTGGGCCTTCCATACTTTTAAATCGATTTATCTCCGTTAATATGGCTCTAATCGCGAAAAGAGGGGTGTTCAGATGATCGAAATTTTCATTCCCGGATTTCCCAGTATATGAAATTACAAAAACCTTCATTTGTCGGCTGGTGGGCCTTCCATACCTTTAAATCGATTTATCTCCGTTAATATGGCTCTAATCGCGAAAAGAGGGGTGTTCAGATGATCGAAATTTTCATTCCCGGATTTCCCAGTATATGAAATTACAAAAACCTTCATTTGTCGGCTGGTGGGCCTTCCATACCTTTAAATCGATTTATCTCCGTTAATATGGCTCTAATCGCGAAAAGAGGGGTGTTCAGATGATCGAAATTTTCATTCCCGGATTTCCCAGTATATGAAATTACAAAAACCTTCATTTGTCGGCTGGTGGGCCTTCCATACCTTTAAATCGATTTATCTCTGTTAATATGGCTCTAATCGCGAAAAGAGGGGTGTTCAGATGATCGAAATTTTCATTCCCGGATTTCCCAGTATATGAAATTACAAAAACCTTCATTTGTCGGCTGGTGGGCCTTCCATACCTTTAAATCGATTTATCTCCGTTAATATGGCTCTAATCGCGAAAAGAGGGGTGTTCAGATGATCGAAATTTTCATTCCCGGATTTCCCAGTATATGAAATTACAAAAACCTTCATTTGTCGGCTGGTGGGCCTTCCATACTTTTAAATCGATTTATCTCCGTTAATATGGCTCTAATCGCGAAAAGAGGGGTGTTCAGATGATCGAAATTTTCATTCCCGGATTTCCCAGTATATGTAATTACAAAAACCTTCATTTGTCGGCTGGTGGGCCTTCCAAACCTTTAAATCGATTTATCTCCGTTAATATGGCTCTAATCGCGAAAAGAGGGGTGTTCAGATGATCGAAATTTTCATACCCGGATTTCCCAGTATATGAAATTACAAAAACCTTCATTTGTCGGCTGGTGGGCCTTCCATACCTTTAAATCGATTTATCTCCGTTAATATGGCTCTAATCGCGAAAAGAGGGGTGTTCAGATGATCGAAATTTTCATTCCCGGATTTCCCAGTATATGAAATTACAAAAACCTTCATTTGTCGGCTGGTGGGCCTTCCATACCTTTAAATCGATTTATCTCTGTTAATATGGCTCTAATCGCGAAAAGAGGGGTGTTCAGATGATCGAAATTTTCATACCCGGATTTCCCAGTATATGAAATTACAAAAACCTTCATTTGTCGGCTGGTGGGCCTTCCATACTTTTAAATCGATTTATCTCCGTTAATATGGCTCTAATCGCGAAAAGAGGGGTGTTCAGATGATCGAAATTTTCATTCCCGGATTTCCCAGTATATGTAATTACAAAAACCTTCATTTGTCGGCTGGTGGGCCTTCCATACCTTTAAATCGATTTATCTCCGTTAATATGGCTCTAATCGCGAAAAGAGGGGTGTTCAGATGATCGAAATTTTCATTCCCGGATTTCCCAGTATATGAAATTACAAAAACCTTCATTTGTCGGCTGGTGGGCCTTCCATACCTTTAAATCGATTTATCTCTGTTAATATGGCTCTAATCGCGAAAAGAGGGGTGTTCAGATGATCGAAATTTTCATTCCCGGATTTCCCAGTATATGAAATTACAAAAACCTTCATTTGTCGGCTGGTGGGCCTTCCATACCTTTAAATCGATTTATCTCTGTTAATATGGCTCTAATCGCGAAAAGAGGGGTGTTCAGATGATCGAAATTTTCATACCCGGATTTCCCAGTATATGAAATTACAAAAACCTTCATTTGTCGGCTGGTGGGCCTTCCATACTTTTAAATCGATTTATCTCCGTTAATATGGCTCTAATCGCGAAAAGAGGGGTGTTCAGATGATCGAAATTTTCATTCCCGGATTTCCCAGTATATGTAATTACAAAAACCTTCATTTGTCGGCTGGTGGGCCTTCCAAACCTTTAAATCGATTTATCTCCGTTAATATGGCTCTAATCGCGAAAAGAGGGGTGTTCAGATGATCGAAATTTTCATACCCGGATTTCCCAGTATATGAAATTACAAAAACCTTCATTTGTCGGCTGGTGGGCCTTCCATACTTTTAAATCGATTTATCTCCGTTAATATGGCTCTAATCGCGAAAAGAGGGGTGTTCAGATGATCGAAATTTTCATTCCCGGATTTCCCAGTATATGAAATTACAAAAACCTTCATTTGTCGGCTGGTGGGCCTTCCATACCTTTAAATCGATTTATCTCCGTTAATATGGCTCTAATCGCGAAAAGAGGGGTGTTCAGATGATCGAAATTTTCATTCCCGGATTTCCCAGTATATGAAATTACAAAAACCTTCATTTGTCGGCTGGTGGGCCTTCCAAACCTTTAAATCGATTTATCTCCGTTAATATGGCTCTAATCGCGAAAAGAGGGGTGTTCAGATGATCGAAATTTTCATTCCCGGATTTCCCAGTATATGAAATTACAAAAACCTTCATTTGTCGGCTGGTGGGCCTTCCATACCTTTAAATCGATTTATCTCTGTTAATATGGCTCTAATCGCGAAAAGAGGGGTGTTCAGATGATCGAAATTTTCATACCCGGATTTCCCAGTATATGAAATTACAAAAACCTTCATTTGTCGGCTGGTGGGCCTTCCATACTTTTAAATCGATTTATCTCCGTTAATATGGCTCTAATCGCGAAAAGAGGGGTGTTCAGATGATCGAAATTTTCATTCCCGGATTTCCCAGTATATGAAATTACAAAAACCTTCATTTGTCGGCTGGTGGGCCTTCCAAACCTTTAAATCGATTTATCTCCGTTAATATGGCTCTAATCGCGAAAAGAGGGGTGTTCAGATGATCGAAATTTTCATTCCCGGATTTCCCAGTATATGAAATTACAAAAACCTTCATTTGTCGGCTGGTGGGCCTTCCAAACCTTTAAATCGATTTATCTCTGTTAATATGGCTCTAATCGCGAAAAGAGGGGTGTTCAGATGATCGAAATTTTCATTCCCGGATTTCCCAGTATATGAAATTACAAAAACCTTCATTTGTCGGCTGGTGGGCCTTCCATACCTTTAAATCGATTTATCTCTGTTAATATGGCTCTAATCGCGAAAAGAGGGGTGTTCAGATGATCGAAATTTTCATTCCCGGATTTCCCAGTATATGAAATTACAAAAACCTTCATTTGTCGGCTGGTGGGCCTTCCAAACCTTTAAATCGATTTATCTCCGTTAATATGGCTCTAATCGCGAAAAGAGGGGTGTTCAGATGATCGAAATTTTCATTCCCGGATTTCCCAGTATATGAAATTACAAAAACCTTCATTTGTCGGCTGGTGGGCCTTCCATACCTTTAAATCGATTTATCTCTGTTAATATGGCTCTAATCGCGAAAAGAGGGGTGTTCAGATGATCGAAATTTTCATTCCCGGATTTCCCAGTATATGAAATTACAAAAACCTTCATTTGTCGGCTGGTGGGCCTTCCAAACCTTTAAATCGATTTATCTCCGTTAATATGGCTCTAATCGCGAAAAGAGGGGTGTTCAGATGATCGAAATTTTCATTCCCGGATTTCCCAGTATATGAAATTACAAAAACCTTCATTTGTCGGCTGGTGGGCCTTCCAAACCTTTAAATCGATTTATCTCCGTTAATATGGCTCTAATCGCGAAAAGAGGGGTGTTCAGATGATCGAAATTTTCATTCCCGGATTTCCCAGTATATGAAATTACAAAAGCCTTCATTTGTCGGCTGGTGGGCCTTCCATACCTTTAAATCGATTTATCTCTGTTAATATGGCTCTAATCGCGAAAAGAGGGGTGTTCAGATGATCGAAATTTTCATACCCGGATTTCCCAGTATATGAAATTACAAAAACCTTCATTTGTCGGCTGGTGGGCCTTCCATACTTTTAAATCGATTTATCTCCGTTAATATGGCTCTAATCGCGAAAAGAGGGGTGTTCAGATGATCGAAATTTTCATTCCCGGATTTCCCAGTATATGAAATTACAAAAACCTTCATTTGTCGGCTGGTGGGCCTTCCAAACCTTTAAATCGATTTATCTCCGTTAATATGGCTCTAATCGCGAAAAGAGGGGTGTTCAGATGATCGAAATTTTCATTCCCGGATTTCCCAGTATATGAAATTACAAAAACCTTCATTTGTCGGCTGGTGGGCCTTCCAAACCTTTAAATCGATTTATCTCTGTTAATATGGCTCTAATCGCGAAAAGAGGGGTGTTCAGATGATCGAAATTTTCATTCCCGGATTTCCCAGTATATGAAATTACAAAAACCTTCATTTGTCGGCTGGTGGGCCTTCCATACCTTTAAATCGATTTATCTCTGTTAATATGGCTCTAATCGCGAAAAGAGGGGTGTTCAGATGATCGAAATTTTCATACCCGGATTTCCCAGTATATGAAATTACAAAAACCTTCATTTGTCGGCTGGTGGGCCTTCCAAACCTTTAAATCGATTTATCTCCGTTAATATGGCTCTAATCGCGAAAAGAGGAGTGTTCAGATGATCGAAATTTTCATTCCCGGATTTCCCAGTATATGTAATTACAAAAACCTTCATTTGTCGGCTGGTGGGCCTTCCAAACCTTTAAATCGATTTATCTCCGTTAATATGGCTCTAATCGCGAAAAGAGGGGTGTTCAGATGATCGAAATTTTCATTCCCGGATTTCCCAGTATATGAAATTACAAAAACCTTCATTTGTCGGCTGGTGGGCCTTCCATACCTTTAAATCGATTTATCTCTGTTAATATGGCTCTAATCGCGAAAAGAGGGGTGTTCAGATGATCGAAATTTTCATTCCCGGATTTCCCAGTATATGAAATTACAAAAACCTTCATTTGTCGGCTGGTGGGCCTTCCATACCTTTAAATCGATTTATCTCTGTTAATATGGCTCTAATCGCGAAAAGAGGGGTGTTCAGATGATCGAAATTTTCATACCCGGATTTCCCAGTATATGAAATTACAAAAACCTTCATTTGTCGGCTGGTGGGCCTTCCATACTTTTAAATCGATTTATCTCCGTTAATATGGCTCTAATCGCGAAAAGAGGGGTGTTCAGATGATCGAAATTTTCATTCCCGGATTTCCCAGTATATGTAATTACAAAAACCTTCATTTGTCGGCTGGTGGGCCTTCCAAACCTTTAAATCGATTTATCTCCGTTAATATGGCTCTAATCGCGAAAAGAGGGGTGTTCAGATGATCGAAATTTTCATACCCGGATTTCCCAGTATATGAAATTACAAAAACCTTCATTTGTCGGCTGGTGGGCCTTCCATACTTTTAAATCGATTTATCTCCGTTAATATGGCTCTAATCGCGAAAAGAGGGGTGTTCAGATGATCGAAATTTTCATTCCCGGATTTCCCAGTATATGAAATTACAAAAACCTTCATTTGTCGGCTGGTGGGCCTTCCAAACCTTTAAATCGATTTATCTCCGTTAATATGGCTCTAATCGCGAAAAGAGGGGTGTTCAGATGATCGAAATTTTCATTCCCGGATTTCCCAGTATATGAAATTACAAAAACCTTCATTTGTCGGCTGGTGGGCCTTCCAAACCTTTAAATCGATTTATCTCCGTTAATATGGCTCTAATCGCGAAAAGAGGGGTGTTCAGATGATCGAAATTTTCATTCCCGGATTTCCCAGTATATGTAATTACAAAAACCTTCATTTGTCGGCTGGTGGGCCTTCCAAACCTTTAAATCGATTTATCTCCGTTAATATGGCTCTTATCGCGAAAAGAGGGGTGTTCAGATGATCGAAATTTTCATTCCCGGATTTCCCAGTATATGAAATTACAAAAACCTTCATTTGTCGGCTGGTGGGCCTTCCAAACCTTTAAATCGATTTATCTCCGTTAGTATGGCTCTAATCGCGAAAAGAGGGGTGTTCAGATGATCGAAATATTCATTCCCGGATTTCCCAGTATATGAAATTACAAAAACCTTCATTTGTCGGCTGGTGGGCCTTCCAAACCTTTAAATCAATTTATCTCCGTTAATATGGCTCTAATCGCGAAAAGAGGGGTGTTCAGATGATCGAAATATTCATTCCCGGATTTCCCAGTATATGAAATTACAAAAACCTTCATTTGTCGGCTGGTGGGCCTTCCATACCTTTAAATCGATTTATCTCTGTTAATATGGCTCTAATCGCGAAAAGAGGGGTGTTCAGATGATCGAAATTTTCATACACGGATTTCCCAGTATATGAAATTACAAAAACCTTCATTTGTCGGCTGGTGGGCCTTCCATACTTTTAAATCGATTTATCTCCGTTAATATGGCTCTAATCGCGAAAAGAGGGGTGTTCAGATGATCGAAATTTTCATTCCCGGATTTCCCAGTATATGAAATTACAAAAACCTTCATTTGTCGGCTGGTGGGCCTTCCATACCTTTAAATCGATTTATCTCTGTTAATATGGCTCTAATCGCGAAAAGAGGGGTGTTCAGATGATCGAAATTTTCATTCCCGGATTTCCCAGTATATGAAATTACAAAAACCTTCATTTGTCGGCTGGTGGGCCTTCCAAACCTTTAAATCGATTTATCTCCGTTAATATGGCTCTAATCGCGAAAAGAGGGGTGTTCAGATGATCGAAATTTTCATACCCGGATTTCCCAGTATATGAAATTACAAAAACCTTCATTTGTCGGCTGGTGGGCCTTCCATACTTTTAAATCGATTTATCTCCGTTAATATGGCTCTAATCGCGAAAAGAGGGGTGTTCAGATGATCGAAATTTTCATTCCCGGATTTCACAGTATATGAAATTACAAAAACCTTCATTTGTCGGCTGGTGGGTCTTCCAAACCTTTAAATCGATTTATCTCCGTTAATATGGCTCTAATCGCGAAAAGAGGGGTGTTCAGATGATCGAAATTTTCATTCCCGGATTTCCCAGTATATGAAATTACAAAATCCTTCATTTGTCGGCTGGTGGGCCTTCCATACCTTTAAATCGATTTATCTCTGTTAATATGGCTCTAATCGCGAAAAGAGGGGTGTTCAGATGATCGAAATTTTCATTCCCGGATTTCCCAGTATATGAAATTACAAAAACCTTCATTTGTCGGCTGGTGGGCCTTCCAAACCTTTAAATCGATTTATCTCCGTTAATATGGCTCTTATCGCGAAAAGAGGGGTGTTCAGATGATCGAAATTTTCATTCCCGGATTTCCCAGTATATGAAATTACAAAAACCTTCATTTGTCGGCTGGTGGGCCTTCCAAACCTTTAAATCGATTTATCTCCGTTAGTATGGCTCTAATCGCGAAAAGAGGGGTGTTCAGATGATCGAAATATTCATTCCCGGATTTCCCAGTATATGAAATTACAAAAACCTTCATTTGTCGGCTGGTGGGCCTTCCAAACCTTTAAATCGATTTATCTCCGTTAATATGGCTCTAATCGCGAAAAGAGGGGTGTTCAGATGATCGAAATTTTCATTCCCGGATTTCCCAGTATATGAAATTACAAAAACCTTCATTTGTCGGCTGGTGGGCCTTCCAAACCTTTAAATCGATTTATCTCCGTTAATATGGCTCTAATCGCGAAAAGAGGGGTGTTCAGATGATCGAAATTTTCATACCCGGATTTCCCAGTATATGAAATTACAAAAACCTTCATTTGTCGGCTGGTGGGCCTTCCATACTTTTAAATCGATTTATCTCCGTTAATATGGCTCTAATCGCGAAAAGAGGGGTGTTCAGATGATCGAAATTTTCATTCCCGGATTTCCCAGTATATGAAATTACAAAAACCTTCATTTGTCGGCTGGTGGGCCTTCCATACTTTTAAATCGATTTATCTCCGTTAATATGGCTCTAATCGCGAAAAGAGGGGTGTTCAGATGATCGAAATTTTCATTCCCGGATTTCCCAGTATATGAAATTACAAAAACCTTCATTTGTCGGCTGGTGGGCCTTCCATACCTTTAAATCGATTTATCTCCGTTAATATGGCTCTAATCGCGAAAAGAGGGGTGTTCAGATGATCGAAATTTTCATTCCCGGATTTCCCAGTATATGAAATTACAAAAACCTTCATTTGTCGGCTGGTGGGCCTTCCATACCTTTAAATCGATTTATCTCCGTTAATATGGCTCTAATCGCGAAAAGAGGGGTGTTCAGATGATCGAAATTTTCATTCCCGGATTTCCCAGTATATGAAATTACAAAAACCTTCATTTGTAGGCTGGTGGGCCTTCCATACCTTTAAATCGATTTATCTCCGTTAATATGGCTCTAATCGCGAAAAGAGGGGTGTTCAGATGATCGAAATTTTCATTCCCGGATTTCCCAGTATATGAAATTACAAAAACCTTCATTTGTCGGCTGGTGGGCCTTCCATACCTTTAAATCGATTTATCTCCGTTAATATGGCTCTAATCGCGAAAAGAGGGGTGTTCAGATGATCGAAATTTTCATTCCCGGATTTCCCAGTATATGAAATTACAAAAACCTTCATTTGTCGGCTGGTGGGCCTTCCATACTTTTAAATCGATTTATCTCCGTTAATATGGCTCTAATCGCGAAAAGAGGGGTGTTCAGATGATCGAAATTTTCATTCCCGGATTTCCCAGTATATGAAATTACAAAAACCTTCATTTGTCGGCTGGTGGGCCTTCCATACCTTTAAATCGATTTATCTCCGTTAATATGGCTCTAATCGCGAAAAGAGGGGTGTTCAGATGATCGAAATTTTCATTCCCGGATTTCCCAGTATATGAAATTACAAAAACCTTCATTTGTAGGCTGGTGGGCCTTCCATACCTTTAAATCGATTTATCTCCGTTAATATGGCTCTAATCGCGAAAAGAGGGGTGTTCAGATGATCGAAATTTTCATTCCCGGATTTCCCAGTATATGAAATTACAAAAACCTTCATTTGTCGGCTGGTGGGCCTTCCATACCTTTAAATCGATTTATCTCCGTTAATATGGCTCTAATCGCGAAAAGAGGGGTGTTCAGATGATCGAAATTTTCATTCCCGGATTTCCCAGTATATGAAATTACAAAAACCTTCATTTGTAGGCTGGTGGGCCTTCCATACCTTTAAATCGATTTATCTCCGTTAATATGGCTCTAATCGCGAAAAGAGGGGTGTTCAGATGATCGAAATTTTCATTCCCGGATTTCCCAGTATATGAAATTACAAAAACCTTCATTTGTCGGCTGGTGGGCCTTCCATACCTTTAAATCGATTTATCTCCGTTAATATGGCTCTAATCGCGAAAAGAGGGGTGTTCAGATGATCGAAATTTTCATTCCCGGATTTCCCAGTATATGAAATTACAAAAACCTTCATTTGTCGGCTGGTGGGCCTTCCATACTTTTAAATCGATTTATCTCCGTTAATATGGCTCTAATCGCGAAAAGAGGGGTGTTCAGATGATCGAAATTTTCATTCCCGGATTTCCCAGTATATGAAATTACAAAAACCTTCATTTGTCGGCTGGTGGGCCTTCCATACCTTTAAATCGATTTATCTCCGTTAATATGGCTCTAATCGCGAAAAGAGGGGTGTTCAGATGATCGAAATTTTCATTCCCGGATTTCCCAGTATATGAAATTACAAAAACCTTCATTTGTCGGCTGGTGGGCCTTCCAAACCTTTAAATCGATTTATCTCCGTTAATATGGCTCTAATCGCGAAAAGAGGGGTGTTCAGATGATCGAAATTTTCATTCCCGGATTTCCCAGTATATGAAATTACAAAAACCTTCATTTGTCGGCTGGTGGGCCTTCCATACCTTTAAATCGATTTATCTCTGTTAATATGGCTCTAATCGCGAAAAGAGGGGTGTTCAGATGATCGAAATTTTCATACCCGGATTTCCCAGTATATGAAATTACAAAAACCTTCATTTGTCGGCTGGTGGGCCTTCCATACTTTTAAATCGATTTATCTCCGTTAATATGGCTCTAATCGCGAAAAGAGGGGTGTTCAGATGATCGAAATTTTCATTCCCGGATTTCCCAGTATATGAAATTACAAAAACCTTCATTTGTCGGCTGGTGGGCCTTCCAAACCTTTAAATCGATTTATCTCCGTTAATATGGCTCTAATCGCGAAAAGAGGGGTGTTCAGATGATCGAAATTTTCATTCCCGGATTTCCCAGTATATGAAATTACAAAAACCTTCATTTGTCGGCTGGTGGGCCTTCCAAACCTTTAAATCGATTTATCTCTGTTAATATGGCTCTAATCGCGAAAAGAGGGGTGTTCAGATGATCGAAATTTTCATTCCCGGATTTCCCAGTATATGAAATTACAAAAACCTTCATTTGTCGGCTGGTGGGCCTTCCATACCTTTAAATCGATTTATCTCTGTTAATATGGCTCTAATCGCGAAAAGAGGGGTGTTCAGATGATCGAAATTTTCATACCCGGATTTCCCAGTATATGAAATTACAAAAACCTTCATTTGTCGGCTGGTGGGCCTTCCAAACCTTTAAATCGATTTATCTCCGTTAATATGGCTCTAATCGCGAAAAGAGGAGTGTTCAGATGATCGAAATTTTCATTCCCGGATTTCCCAGTATATGTAATTACAAAAACCTTCATTTGTCGGCTGGTGGGCCTTCCAAACCTTTAAATCGATTTATCTCCGTTAATATGGCTCTAATCGCGAAAAGAGGGGTGTTCAGATGATCGAAATTTTCATTCCCGGATTTCCCAGTATATGAAATTACAAAAACCTTCATTTGTCGGCTGGTGGGCCTTCCATACCTTTAAATCGATTTATCTCTGTTAATATGGCTCTAATCGCGAAAAGAGGGGTGTTCAGATGATCGAAATTTTCATTCCCGGATTTCCCAGTATATGAAATTACAAAAACCTTCATTTGTCGGCTGGTGGGCCTTCCATACCTTTAAATCGATTTATCTCTGTTAATATGGCTCTAATCGCGAAAAGAGGGGTGTTCAGATGATCGAAATTTTCATACCCGGATTTCCCAGTATATGAAATTACAAAAACCTTCATTTGTCGGCTGGTGGGCCTTCCATACTTTTAAATCGATTTATCTCCGTTAATATGGCTCTAATCGCGAAAAGAGGGGTGTTCAGATGATCGAAATTTTCATTCCCGGATTTCCCAGTATATGTAATTACAAAAACCTTCATTTGTCGGCTGGTGGGCCTTCCAAACCTTTAAATCGATTTATCTCCGTTAATATGGCTCTAATCGCGAAAAGAGGGGTGTTCAGATGATCGAAATTTTCATACCCGGATTTCCCAGTATATGAAATTACAAAAACCTTCATTTGTCGGCTGGTGGGCCTTCCATACTTTTAAATCGATTTATCTCCGTTAATATGGCTCTAATCGCGAAAAGAGGGGTGTTCAGATGATCGAAATTTTCATTCCCGGATTTCCCAGTATATGAAATTACAAAAACCTTCATTTGTCGGCTGGTGGGCCTTCCAAACCTTTAAATCGATTTATCTCCGTTAATATGGCTCTAATCGCGAAAAGAGGGGTGTTCAGATGATCGAAATTTTCATTCCCGGATTTCCCAGTATATGAAATTACAAAAACCTTCATTTGTCGGCTGGTGGGCCTTCCAAACCTTTAAATCGATTTATCTCCGTTAATATGGCTCTAATCGCGAAAAGAGGGGTGTTCAGATGATCGAAATTTTCATTCCCGGATTTCCCAGTATATGTAATTACAAAAACCTTCATTTGTCGGCTGGTGGGCCTTCCAAACCTTTAAATCGATTTATCTCCGTTAATATGGCTCTTATCGCGAAAAGAGGGGTGTTCAGATGATCGAAATTTTCATTCCCGGATTTCCCAGTATATGAAATTACAAAAACCTTCATTTGTCGGCTGGTGGGCCTTCCAAACCTTTAAATCGATTTATCTCCGTTAGTATGGCTCTAATCGCGAAAAGAGGGGTGTTCAGATGATCGAAATATTCATTCCCGGATTTCCCAGTATATGAAATTACAAAAACCTTCATTTGTCGGCTGGTGGGCCTTCCAAACCTTTAAATCGATTTATCTCCGTTAATATGGCTCTAATCGCGAAAAGAGGGGTGTTCAGATGATCGAAATATTCATTCCCGGATTTCCCAGTATATGAAATTACAAAAACCTTCATTTGTCGGCTGGTGGGCCTTCCATACCTTTAAATCGATTTATCTCTGTTAATATGGCTCTAATCGCGAAAAGAGGGGTGTTCAGATGATCGAAATTTTCATACACGGATTTCCCAGTATATGAAATTACAAAAACCTTCATTTGTCGGCTGGTGGGCCTTCCATACTTTTAAATCGATTTATCTCCGTTAATATGGCTCTAATCGCGAAAAGAGGGGTGTTCAGATGATCGAAATTTTCATTCCCGGATTTCCCAGTATATGAAATTACAAAAACCTTCATTTGTCGGCTGGTGGGCCTTCCATACTTTTAAATCGATTTATCTCCGTTAATATGGCTCTAATCGCGAAAAGAGGGGTGTTCAGATGATCGAAATTTTCATTCCCGGATTTCCCAGTATATGAAATTACAAAAACCTTCATTTGTCGGCTGGTGGGCCTTCCATACCTTTAAATCGATTTATCTCTGTTAATATGGCTCTAATCGCGAAAAGAGGGGTGTTCAGATGATCGAAATTTTCATTCCCGGATTTCCCAGTATATGAAATTACAAAAACCTTCATTTGTCGGCTGGTGGGCCTTCCAAACCTTTAAATCGATTTATCTCCGTTAATATGGCTCTAATCGCGAAAAGAGGGGTGTTCAGATGATCGAAATTTTCATACCCGGATTTCCCAGTATATGAAATTACAAAAACCTTCATTTGTCGGCTGGTGGGCCTTCCATACTTTTAAATCGATTTATCTCCGTTAATATGGCTCTAATCGCGAAAAGAGGGGTGTTCAGATGATCGAAATTTTCATTCCCGGATTTCCCAGTATATGAAATTACATTTGTCATTTGTCGGCTGGTGGGCCTTCCATACCTTTAAATCGATTTATCTCCGTTAATATGGCTCTAATCGCGAAAAGAGGGGTGTTCAGATGATCGAAATTTTCATTCCCGGATTTCCCAGTATATGAAATTACAAAAACCTTCATTTGTCGGCTGGTGGGCCTTCCAAACCTTTAAATCGATTTATCTCCGTTAATATGGCTCTAATCGCGAAAAGAGGGGTGTTCAGATGATCGAAATTTTCATACCCGGATTTCCCAGTATATGAAATTACAAAAACCTTCATTTGTCGGCTGGTGGGCCTTCCATACTTTTAAATCGATTTATCTCCGTTAATATGGCTCTAATCGCGAAAAGAGGGGTGTTCAGATGATCGAAATTTTCATTCCCGGATTTCCCAGTATATGAAATTACAAAAACCTTCATTTGTCGGCTGGTGGGCCTTCCATACTTTTAAATCGATTTATCTCCGTTAATATGGCTCTAATCGCGAAAAGAGGGGTGTTCAGATGATCGAAATTTTCATTCCCGGATTTCCCAGTATATGAAATTACAAAAACCTTCATTTGTCGGCTGGTGGGCCTTCCATACCTTTAAATCGATTTATCTCCGTTAATATGGCTCTAATCGCGAAAAGAGGGGTGTTCAGATGATCGAAATTTTCATTCCCGGATTTCCCAGTATATGAAATTACATTTGTCATTTGTCGGCTGGTGGGCCTTCCATACCTTTAAATCGATTTATCTCCGTTAATATGGCTCTAATCGCGAAAAGAGGGGTGTTCAGATGATCGAAATTTTCATTCCCGGATTTCCCAGTATATGAAATTACAAAAACCTTCATTTGTAGGCTGGTGGGCCTTCCATACCTTTAAATCGATTTATCTCCGTTAATATGGCTCTAATCGCGAAAAGAGGGGTGTTCAGATGATCGAAATTTTCATTCCCGGATTTCCCAGTATATGAAATTACAAAAACCTTCATTTGTCGGCTGGTGGGCCTTCCATACCTTTAAATCGATTTATCTCCGTTAATATGGCTCTAATCGCGAAAAGAGGGGTGTTCAGATGATCGAAATTTTCATTCCCGGATTTCCCAGTATATGAAATTACAAAAACCTTCATTTGTCGGCTGGTGGGCCTTCCATACTTTTAAATCGATTTATCTCCGTTAATATGGCTCTAATCGCGAAAAGAGGGGTGTTCAGATGATCGAAATTTTCATTCCCGGATTTCCCAGTATATGAAATTACAAAAACCTTCATTTGTCGGCTGGTGGGCCTTCCATACCTTTAAATCGATTTATCTCCGTTAATATGGCTCTAATCGCGAAAAGAGGGGTGTTCAGATGATCGAAATTTTCATTCCCGGATTTCCCAGTATATGAAATTACAAAAACCTTCATTTGTAGGCTGGTGGGCCTTCCATACCTTTAAATCGATTTATCTCCGTTAATATGGCTCTAATCGCGAAAAGAGGGGTGTTCAGATGATCGAAATTTTCATTCCCGGATTTCCCAGTATATGAAATTACAAAAACCTTCATTTGTCGGCTGGTGGGCCTTCCATACCTTTAAATCGATTTATCTCCGTTAATATGGCTCTAATCGCGAAAAGAGGGGTGTTCAGATGATCGAAATTTTCATTCCCGGATTTCCCAGTATATGAAATTACAAAAACCTTCATTTGTCGGCTGGTGGGCCTTCCATACCTTTAAATCGATTTATCTCCGTTAATATGGCTCTAATCGCGAAAAGAGGGGTGTTCAGATGATCGAAATTTTCATTCCCGGATTTCCCAGTATATGAAATTACAAAAACCTTCATTTGTCGGCTGGTGGGCCTTCCATACTTTTAAATCGATTTATCTCCGTTAATATGGCTCTAATCGCGAAAAGAGGGGTGTTCAGATGATCGAAATTTTCATTCCCGGATTTCCCAGTATATGAAATTACAAAAACCTTCATTTGTCGGCTGGTGGGCCTTCCATACCTTTAAATCGATTTATCTCCGTTAATATGGCTCTAATCGCGAAAAGAGGGGTGTTCAGATGATCGAAATTTTCATTCCCGGATTTCCCAGTATATGAAATTACAAAAACCTTCATTTGTCGGCTGGTGGGCCTTCCATACCTTTAAATCGATTTATCTCTGTTAATATGGCTCTAATCGCGAAAAGAGGGGTGTTCAGATGATCGAAATTTTCATTCCCGGATTTCCCAGTATATGTAATTACAAAAACCTTCATTTGTCGGCTGGTGGGCCTTCCAAACCTTTAAATCGATTTATCTCCGTTAATATGGCTCTAATCGCGAAAAGAGGGGTGTTCAGATGATCGAAATTTTCATACCCGGATTTCCCAGTATATGAAATTACAAAAACCTTCATTTGTCGGCTGGTGGGCCTTCCATACTTTTAAATCGATTTATCTCCGTTAATATGGCTCTAATCGCGAAAAGAGGGGTGTTCAGATGATCGAAATTTTCATTCCCGGATTTCCCAGTATATGAAATTACAAAAACCTTCATTTGTCGGCTGGTGGGCCTTCCATACTTTTAAATCGATTTATCTCCGTTAATATGGCTCTAATCGCGAAAAGAGGGGTGTTCAGATGATCGAAATTTTCATTCCCGGATTTCCCAGTATATGAAATTACAAAAACCTTCATTTGTCGGCTGGTGGGCCTTCCAAACCTTTAAATCGATTTATCTCCGTTAATATGGCTCTAATCGCGAAAAGAGGGGTGTTCAGATGATCGAAATTTTCATTCCCGGATTTCCCAGTATATGAAATTACAAAAACCTTCATTTGTCGGCTGGTGGGCCTTCCAAACCTTTAAATCGATTTATCTCTGTTAATATGGCTCTAATCGCGAAAAGAGGGGTGTTCAGATGATCGAAATTTTCATTCCCGGATTTCCCAGTATATGAAATTACAAAAACCTTCATTTGTCGGCTGGTGGGCCTTCCATACCTTTAAATCGATTTATCTCTGTTAATATGGCTCTAATCGCGAAAAGAGGGGTGTTCAGATGATCGAAATTTTCATACCCGGATTTCCCAGTATATGAAATTACAAAAACCTTCATTTGTCGGCTGGTGGGCCTTCCATACTTTTAAATCGATTTATCTCCGTTAATATGGCTCTAATCGCGAAAAGAGGGGTGTTCAGATGATCGAAATATTCATTCCCGGATTTCCCAGTATATGTAATTACAAAAACCTTCATTTGTCGGCTGGTGGGCCTTCCAAACCTTTAAATCGATTTATCTCCGTTAATATGGCTCTAATCGCGAAAAGAGGGGTGTTCAGATGATCGAAATTTTCATTCCCGGATTTCCCAGTATATGAAATTACAAAAACCTTCATTTGTCGGCTGGTGGGCCTTCCATACCTTTAAA
Organism: Ochlerotatus camptorhynchus; assembly: GCF_037179485.1. Classification (NCBI taxonomy): domain Eukaryota; kingdom Metazoa; phylum Arthropoda; class Insecta; order Diptera; family Culicidae; genus Ochlerotatus; species Ochlerotatus camptorhynchus. The sequence continues at coordinate 1,065,065 of NW_027040727.1, read as the reverse complement.
TCGATTTATCTCTGTTAATATGGCTCTAATCGCGAAAAGAGGGGTGTTCAGATGATCGAAATTTTCATTCCCGGATTTCCCAGTATATGAAATTACAAAAACCTTCATTTGTCGGCTGGTGGGCCTTCCATACCTTTAAATCGATTTATCTCTGTTAATATGGCTCTAATCGCGAAAAGAGGGGTGTTCAGATGATCGAAATTTTCATACCCGGATTTCCCAGTATATGAAATTACAAAAACCTTCATTTGTCGGCTGGTGGGCCTTCCATACTTTTAAATCGATTTATCTCCGTTAATATGGCTCTAATCGCGAAAAGAGGGGTGTTCAGATGATCGAAATTTTCATTCCCGGATTTCCCAGTTTATGTAATTACAAAAACCTTCATTTGTCGGCTGGTGGGCCTTCCAAACCTTTAAATCGATTTATCTCCGTTAATATGGCTCTAATCGCGAAAAGAGGGGTGTTCAGATGATCGAAATTTTCATTCCCGGATTTCCCAGTATATGAAATTACAAAAACCTTCATTTGTCGGCTGGTGGGCCTTCCATACCTTTAAATCGATTTATCTCCGTTAATATGGCTCTAATCGCGAAAAGAGGGGTGTTCAGATGATCGAAATTTTCATTCCCGGATTTCCCAGTATATGTAATTACAAAAACCTTCATTTGTCGGCTGGTGGGCCTTCCAAACCTTTAAATCGATTTATCTCCGTTAATATGGCTCTAATCGCGAAAAGAGGGGTGTTCAGATGATCGAAATTTTCATTCCCGGATTTCCCAGTATATGAAATTACAAAAACCTTCATTTGTCGGCTGGTGGGCCTTCCAAACCTTTAAATCGATTTATCTCCGTTAATATGGCTCTAATCGCGAAAAGAGGGGTGTTCAGATGATCGAAATTTTCATTCCCGGATTTCCCAGTATATGTAATTACAAAAACCTTCATTTGTCGGCTGGTGGGCCTTCCAAACCTTTAAATCGATTTATCTCCGTTAATATGGCTCTAATCGCGAAAAGAGGGGTGTTCAGATGATCGAAATTTTCATTCCCGGATTTCCCAGTATATGAAATTACAAAAACCTTCATTTGTCGGCTGGTGGGCCTTCCAAACCTTTAAATCGATTTATCTCCGTTAATATGGCTCTAATCGCGAAAAGAGGGGTGTTCAGATGATCGAAATTTTCATTCCCGGATTTCCCAGTATATGTAATTACAAAAACCTTCATTTGTCGGCTGGTGGGCCTTCCAAACCTTTAAATCGATTTATCTCCGTTAATATGGCTCTAATCGCGAAAAGAGGGGTGTTCAGATGATCGAAATTTTCATTCCCGGATTTCCCAGTATATGAAATTACAAAAACCTTCATTTGTCGGCTGGTGGGCCTTCCAAACCTTTAAATCGATTTATCTCCGTAAATATGGCTCTAATCGCGAAAAGAGGGGTGTTCAGATGATCGAAATATTCATTCCCGGATTTCTCAGTATATGAAATTACAAAAACCTTCATTTGTCGGCTGGTGGGCCTTCCAAACCTTTAAATCGTTTTATCTCCGTTAATATGGCTCTAATTGCGAAAAGAGGGGTGTTCAGATGATCGAAATTTTCATTCCCGGATTTCCCAGTTTATGTAATTACAAAAACCTTCATTTGTCGGCTGGTGGGCCTTCCAAACCTTTAAATCGATTTATCTCCGTTAATATGGCTCTAATCGCGAAAAGAGGGGTGTTCAGATGATCGAAATTTTCATTCCCGGATTTCCCAGTATATGAAATTACAAAAACCTTCATTTGTCGGCTGGTGGGCCTTCCATACCTTTAAATCGATTTATCTCCGTTAATATGGCTCTAATCGCGAAAAGAGGGGTGTTCAGATGATCGAAATTTTCATTCCCGGATTTCCCAGTATATGTAATTACAAAAACCTTCATTTGTCGGCTGGTGGGCCTTCCAAACCTTTAAATCGATTTATCTCCGTTAATATGGCTCTAATCGCGAAAAGAGGGGTGTTCAGATGATCGAAATTTTCATTCCCGGATTTCCCAGTATATGAAATTACAAAAACCTTCATTTGTCGGCTGGTGGGCCTTCCAAACCTTTAAATCGATTTATCTCCGTTAATATGGCTCTAATCGCGAAAAGAGGGGTGTTCAGATGATCGAAATTTTCATTCCCGGATTTCCCAGTATATGTAATTACAAAAACCTTCATTTGTCGGCTGGTGGGCCTTCCAAACCTTTAAATCGATTTATCTCCGTTAATATGGCTCTAATCGCGAAAAGAGGGGTGTTCAGATGATCGAAATTTTCATTCCCGGATTTCCCAGTATATGAAATTACAAAAACCTTCATTTGTCGGCTGGTGGGCCTTCCAAACCTTTAAATCGATTTATCTCCGTTAATATGGCTCTAATCGCGAAAAGAGGGGTGTTCAGATGATCGAAATTTTCATTCCCGGATTTCCCAGTATATGTAATTACAAAAACCTTCATTTGTCGGCTGGTGGGCCTTCCAAACCTTTAAATCGATTTATCTCCGTTAATATGGCTCTAATCGCGAAAAGAGGGGTGTTCAGATGATCGAAATTTTCATTCCCGGATTTCCCAGTATATGAAATTACAAAAACCTTCATTTGTCGGCTGGTGGGCCTTCCAAACCTTTAAATCGATTTATCTCCGTAAATATGGCTCTAATCGCGAAAAGAGGGGTGTTCAGATGATCGAAATATTCATTCCCGGATTTCTCAGTATATGAAATTACAAAAACCTTCATTTGTCGGCTGGTGGGCCTTCCAAACCTTTAAATCGTTTTATCTCCGTTAATATGGCTCTAATTGCGAAAAGAGGGGTGTTCAGATGATCGAAATTTTCATTCCCGGATTTCCCAGTATATGAAATTACAAAAACCTTCATTTGTCGGCTGGTGGGCCTTCCATACTTTTAAATCGATTTATCTCCGTTAATATGGCTCTAATCGCGAAAAGAGGGGTGTTCAGATGATCGAAATTTTCATTCCCGGATTTCCCAGTATATGAAATTACAAAAACCTTCATTTGTCGGCTGGTGGGCCTTCCAAACCTTTAAATCGATTTATCTCCGTTAATATGGCTCTAATCGCGAAAAGAGGGGTGTTCAGATGATCGAAATTTTCATACCCGGATTTCCCAGTATATGAAATTACAAAAACCTTCATTTGTCGGCTGGTGGGCCTTCCATACCTTTAAATCGATTTATCTCTGTTAATATGGCTCTAATCGCGAAAAGAGGGGTGTTCAGATGATCGAAATTTTCATACCCGGATTTCCCAGTATATGAAATTACAAAAACCTTCATTTGTCGGCTGGTGGGCCTTCCAAACCTTTAAATCGATTTATCTCCGTTAATATGGCTCTAATTGCGAAAAGAGGGGTGTTCAGATGATCGAAATTTTCATTCCCGGAATTCCCAGTATATGAAATTACAAAAACCTTCATTTGTCGGCTGGTGGGCCTTCCATACTTTTAAATCGATTTATCTCCGTTAATATGGCTCTAATCGCGAAAAGAGGGGTGTTCAGATGATCGAAATTTTCATTCCCGGATTTCCCAGTATATGAAATTACAAAAACCTTCATTTGTCGGCTGGTGGGCCTTCCAAACCTTTAAATCGATTTATCTCCGTTAATATGGCTCTAATCGCGAAAAGAGGGGTGTTCAGATGATCGAAATTTTCATTCCCGGATTTCCCAGTATATGAAATTACAAAAACCTTCATTTGTCGGCTGGTGGGCCTTCCAAACCTTTAAATCGATTTATCTCTGTTAATATGGCTCTAATCGCGAAAAGAGGGGTGTTCAGATGATCGAAATATTCATTCCCGGATTTCTCAGTATATGAAATTACAAAAACCTTCATTTGTCGGCTGGTGGGCCTTCCAAACCTTTAAATCGTTTTATCTCCGTTAATATGGCTCTAATTGCGAAAAGAGGGGTGTTCAGATGATCGAAATTTTCATTCCCGGATTTCCCAGTATATGAAATTACAAAAACCTTCATTTGTCGGCTGGTGGGCCTTCCATACTTTTAAATCGATTTATCTCCGTTAATATGGCTCTAATCGCGAAAAGAGGGGTGTTCAGATGATCGAAATTTTCATTCCCGGATTTCCCAGTATATGAAATTACAAAAACCTTCATTTGTCGGCTGGTGGGCCTTCCAAACCTTTAAATCGATTTATCTCCGTTAATATGGCTCTAATCGCGAAAAGAGGGGTGTTCAGATGATCGAAATTTTCATACCCGGATTTCCCAGTATATGAAATTACAAAAACCTTCATTTGTCGGCTGGTGGGCCTTCCATACCTTTAAATCGATTTATCTCTGTTAATATGGCTCTAATCGCGAAAAGAGGGGTGTTCAGATGATCGAAATTTTCATACCCGGATTTCCCAGTATATGAAATTACAAAAACCTTCATTTGTCGGCTGGTGGGCCTTCCAAACCTTTAAATCGATTTATCTCCGTTAATATGGCTCTAATTGCGAAAAGAGGGGTGTTCAGATGATCGAAATTTTCATTCCTGGATTTCCCAGTATATGAAATTACAAAAACCTTCATTTGTCGGCTGGTGGGCCTTCCATACTTTTAAATCGATTTATCTCCGTTAATATGGCTCTAATCGCGAAAAGAGGGGTGTTCAGATGATCGAAATTTTCATTCCCGGATTTCCCAGTATATGAAATTACAAAAACCTTCATTTGTCGGCTGGTGGGCCTTCCAAACCTTTAAATCGATTTATCTCCGTTAATATGGCTCTAATCGCGAAAAGAGGGGTGTTCAGATGATCGAAATTTTCATTCCCGGATTTCCCAGTATATGAAATTACAAAAACCTTCATTTGTCGGCTGGTGGGCCTTCCAAACCTTTAAATCGATTTATCTCCGTTAATATGGCTCTAATCGCGAAAAGAGGGGTGTTCAGATGATCGAAATTTTCATTCCCGGATTTCCCAGTATATGAAATTACAAAAACCTTCATTTGTCGGCTGGTGGGCCTTCCAAACCTTTAAATCGATTTATCTCCGTTAATATGGCTCTAATCGCGAAAAGAGGGGTGTTCAGATGGTCGAAATTTTCATACCCAGATTTTCCAAAATATAATATTAAAAAATTCTTCATTTGTCGGCTGGTGGGCTTTGCAAACCTTTAAATCGATTTATCTCCGTAAATATGGCTCTAAACGCGAAAAGAGGGGTGTTCAGATGATCAAAATTTTCATACCTGGATTTTTCAGAATATATTACTACAAAAACCTTTATTTGTCGGCTGTTGGGCCATCCCAAACTTTAAATCGATGTATCTCCGTTAATATGGCTCTAACCGCAAAAAGAGGGGTCGAAATTTTCATACCCGTAAATATGGCTCTAATCGCGTATAGAGGATCGAAATTTTCATACCGGGATTTTCCAGAATATAATATTTCAAAAACCCTTATTTGTCGGCTGGCATGCCTTCCAAACCTTTAAATCGATTTATCTCCGTAAATATGGCTCTAATCGCGAAAAGAAATGTGTTCAGATGATCGAAATTTTCATACCCAGATTTCCCAGAATATTATATTTCAAAAACCTTCATTTGTAGGCTGGTGGGTTTTGCAAACCTTGAAATCGATGTATCTCCGTAAATATGGCTTCAATCGCGAAAAGAGGGGTGTTTCAGATGATCGAAATTTTCACATCCAGATTTTCATGCATATAATATTACAAAATCCTTCATTGGTCGGCTGGTGGGTCCTCCAAACCTTTAAATCGATTTATCTCCGTAAATATGGCTCTAATCGCAAAAAGGAGAGTGTTCAAATGATCGAAATTTTCATACCCGGAATTTCCAGAATATAATATTACAAAATCCTTCATTTGTCGGCTGGTGAGCCTTCCAAACCTTTAAGCCGATTTATCTCCGTAAATATGGCTTGTTTAAAAGGTTTGGTCATATTTTCCGAGAAAATTCGAGTACGATAATTTCGAACTTTCAAACACCCCTCAAATTTCGTTTTGAGGCGTGTTTCCGGAGATAAATATGTATAAAGATTTGTATACTCGCCAGGCTTAAATAATGGGTTATGTTATAAATAATTAGATCACCTAAACACCCCTTAAATCGTGATTAGAGCAATATTTATGGAGATAAATCAGTTAAGAGGATTGTAAAACCTGCCAGCTCTCAAATAGTGGATTATGTCATCCGGGTTTGCAAATTTCGATCATCTAAACACCCCTCAAATCACAATTAGAGCCATACAAATGGAGGTCAAATTAATTTGCACAAGGGAAACCAATCGGCTGCGTTCTCTGTGCTTTGCTGTGTATAGACTAGAGAACCTCTGCTATTATCTATAGATACTATAGATTCCATAGATAAGCAGAGGCAAAGTATAATGTAGCCAAACGAACTGTCAGTTAGTGTAGCCAAACGAGCATGACGTAATCATGGTGTTGTTTGAGGGAGAAGTATTGTAATATTATGAGCACAAAACGCTTTCCACACTTCCGATTTATTTCGCGGACAACGGAAGAAGGAAAGATAAAACAAACCATTCCTCGATACATTGTTGTAAAGATTTGCTTTGCATATTAATTTTGAACTTTTACGCACGAAACAAAACAAAACTGCACAACGAAGAGCTCTATGATGGCATGAACTTTTTTCACGGATGCCAGTAAGATCAATTAATTTTCATGGTTGCTAAAACAACTTTATGTGCCTCCGCTTATCTATGGAATCTATAGTATCTATACTATTATCTAACTCATTTTAGTGAGCGAGCACAAGTGGCTTCCAGTTTTCGGCCTATCTGTGGGTACACCTACTGTTAAGGGTGTATTGATAAAAATGGCACACGCATGGATTGTTCAATTTTTAACAGATTATTAATTGAAAATACAGTTTTCTTTTCTGGGGTAAAAGTATTGATTGTCAATCTAAATCCTTAAAAGATTTTTTTGTGTCAAAATGAGCCGAATGAAATATAATATTTGAAAATCGAAAATTGGTTTAATTCATGAAGTCAATAGCATCAATGATGGAAGAATTTTCATGCATAACCGCTCATTTTTTAGACAGCATGTTGTTATCATGACTATTATTCGAGATTAAGCACCTCTTAGACCTTCATAGAAACTACATGTCCACGTTATAGACTAAACAATATTCAATAGTTAAAAATAACAGCTGTTTACTTGAGTTTCATTTTTATCGAATACACCCTTTATGCATTGGCTGCGCATAGCATAGCACACGGATCGATTAATACGCGAATAATTCTCAGCTACCCACCGTTGTTGTTTTTGTTGGCTAGTTGCGTGATGATACACTTGTTGAGTTTGTCGAGAGTGTTTAAGCTGGAAAGCTAACTTGTTTCCATACTACACCTAGTGCCGGAGTGTAGTTGAAAACTACTCACGACAAAAAGCAATAAACGGGAACAAATGGGCTGTGGGGGCCGTGATTTTGATGTGGTTCCAGTACAACATGCAAGAATTTTCAATTACCAAACGGGAAGTGACCAAGTAACATGGTAATTACCGCAGCAAAAATTATCGTAACATTTAACTGTCGAGCCTTCGTTGAAAATTTAGACTTTAGGGATAGCTGTTTAGCGACGGAGTTGTCACCAAATGTGTTTAATAGTTCCCTGAGGAAGCCGATAAAAATTCAAATTTTCAGCGCCTATGTGTGGGTAATTTTCCCTGCTGGGGATGACACTTTAGAAGAAAACGGTTTGTGCTTCTTCTCCGGAACGTGTGTTACATTGTATCGATCCCACAGAAGACAAACCATGATGCGGGGATAAGTAAACTTGATACGTGCCAAGATGTATGCTCGAGGATGAGTTCTCGCAATCCCTCCGAGAGTAGAATAAACCAGAAAACAGCTGCACTGAATGTGAATTCAGATTGCGGCGAGCGACACATCTTCGGAGAGGTGTGTGATGGCGGATGGTGCTTATAAGATGCTCTTGCTGAAAATTTGGTGGTTTTTGGCGAATTGGACCGGTGTTCGCGTGACAGTTCTGCTCTCGTTTCAAGAAAACTGAGGACGAGCAAGGCAAACGATGGCACATGGTTGAAATTTATTGTCTTTGGAATTCCTTTCGTTCGTTTCTGTGGAGGGAGGGATATGGTTGGGAAATCCTTGGCGAGATTTGATTTTATGAGGTTTCGCCCGGTAGCTTTGCCGAAACGTATTTTATGTCATGCTCTGAAGATGCCAATGACAAGTTTAGCTCTGGAGCGGAGCTTCAGGTACTCACAAGTTTTGCAGGTATTTCGCGCCTCGCAAGAATGGACCAACTAGAACTTTAGTCGTTGAGCACTTCGACGGTACATGGTGATTGAGGGCTATTTAGTTAACATTTACAAACATGTTGTATCTGCATTCACAACTTATTTTGCTGAACGACATGCACAATAGGAAAGTGCATGACATTTCATCCTCACTTTTTGTCCGAGCCTTCGGTCACCTAATTGCATATCATTCCCATATGGATTTTCGTCAATTTTGAGATAACAACGCTATCCACTATCAATTGGTATCTACTTTCACATTATGTGATAAAACTACGGACTATAATAATGAATTTGCAAGCCCCGGGAGGAAATCAACCACCGCAGAGCTCTACACGTCGGCAGCAGACGAAGCTGTCTCAGGAACAGCTGGCAGCCCAACAGGGTGTGTCCAAGAATTTGCCGGTTTTCAAGGGCGAATCAGAAAAGTGGCCAATGTTCATCAGTTGTTATGCTTGTGGTTTCTCCAATTTTGATAACCTAAATCGGCTTCAAGATTGCCTTCAGGGCGATGCTCTCGAAGCTGTCCGGAGCCAGTTAATCTTTCCAGAGTCTGTTCAGGATGTCATCAATGAGATCATTCGCATTTTTAGCAGACCGGAGAAACTTCTTAAGACGCTTCTAACGAAGGTCCTAAATGCACAAGCGCCGAGAGTCAATCGCCTGGAAACTTTCATGCAGTTCGGAGTAACAGTGAAGCAGCTGAGTGATTACTTGGAGGCTGCCAAATTAAAGGACCACCTCAATAATCCTATGTGGCCCTGAGCTTAGATGTGGATCGGGGGTCTTCCAACTTGCTATGTCAGGCAAGTACAAATATTATTCTGAACATTCGCTGCCTGAAGCCGAGTTGAATTTCAGCACTCTGGATGTCACCGATCGAGGAAATGCTTCTACTCCTGTTAATTGGAACCTGGGACGCGCTGTAGAAAGCATTGTGGAAGCCCCCAATCCCTCTGACCCAGTCCTGCCGCCTCCGATCTTCATAGTCGTTCCGGGCCTGTGGTTGGATGTGGAGAGGGGGTCTCACTACGGCGAGTATCAACTTGAAATTGTTCTTGTCCATTCGCCACCTGATGTTTCCATGACTTCCAGGGAAAACGCCTTACCTCGTGCGACCACCGACCGTAGTAAACACGGCGTCATTTTCTACTACCAAAACGTAGGCGGAATGAATTCTGGTGTTCTTGACTACCACCTAGCTGTATCGGATCGGTGCTACGATGTCATCGTTTTTGTCGAGACTTGGCTCGATTCTCGAACGCTTTCCATCCAGGTGATCGGATCCGAATACGAGGTTTTCCGCTGCGACAGAAATCCGAAAAACAGTCGGAAATCTACTGGAGGTGGTGTTCTCGTGCCCTCGCAGTTCGTTCCGGGTTAAAGGCGAGAGCTATTGAAAACGTCTTGTGGAACTGTGTGGAACAAGTTTGGGTGGCCGTAGAACTGAGCGATCGCACACTGTACCTATGTGCGGTGTATATTGCACCTGACCGGGTTCGTGACAACGAACTTATCGATACCCATTGCCGGTCCGTTTTCACCATAATGGAGAGTGCGACACCAACTGATGAGATAATCGTTCTGGGTGACTTCAATCTACCCGGCGTTTCCTGGAAACCATCTCACAGCGGTTTTCTCTACCTAGACCCTGTACACTCTGTATTTCATACAGGATCAGTTAGCCTTCTCGACTGCTATAGTACAGCAACACTATCTCAAATAAACCACGTAGTCAACGAAAACAACCGTAGCTTGGACCTCTGCTTCGTTAGCGTTCAGGACACCGCTCTTTTCATCTCCACGGCACCTTCCTTGGAATCACCCTCCCTTGGTTGTCACTGTTGCTGACAATCACGATCAGGTCTTTGACGACATTTCCACGACCGTGTCATACGATTTCCGGAAAGCCGATCACCGTAGTATCGTCAACGTGCTATCTAGTATAGATTGGGAGAGCATCCTAGATCCTGATAATGTTGAAACCGCTGCGCAAACATTTTCACATGTCTTGGCTTATGTCATTGACAGGCACGTTCCGAAAAGAGTTCACCGTAAAATTTCTCATCCTCCCTGGCAGACGAGTGAACTGCGTAGGTTGAAGTCGACCAAGAGAGCCGCATTAAGAAAATTCACTAAGTATCGTACGCTTTCGCTGAAACGTCACTACGTTAGGCTCAATTATGAGTTCAAGCGAGTTAGCCGTCGATGCTATTCGCGATATCAACGAGGGATTCAGAGGAAACTCAAGTCGCACCCGAAGTCATTCTGGAATTACGTAAATGAGCAGCGCAAGGAATCCGGCCTACCTTCTTCAATGGTGTTTAATGGAGCAGTTGCTTCCACTCCTCAGCAGATCTGTCGCTTGTTTTCTGAGAAGTTCGCCAGTGTTTTCACGAATGAGAGATTAACTGACGAACACGTTACCCTAGCAGCTAGTAATGTTCCACTGTACGGTCAAACACTGGGTGCGATGGATGTCAACGTCGAGATGATTTCCACTGCCGCATCACAACTCAAGTCGTCCTTCAATCCAGGACCCGATGGCGTTCCATCCGTATTCCTGAAAAAGCATATCGCCAGCTTGCTGATGCCCATGCTTCACCTATTTCGATTGTCCATCTCGAGTGGTACATTTCCATCTTGTTGGAAATTTGCACATATGTTTCCTATCCACAAAAAGGGCAGCAAACAGGATGTGGACAATTATCGTGGAATTACGTCGTTGAGTGCAGTTTCGAAGTTATTCGAGTTAGTCGTCATGGAGCCTCTACTCTCTCATTGTAAGCAGTATCTAAGTGGTGATCAACACGGCTTCACTTCCGGTCGTTCTACTTCCACAAATCTGCTGTGTTTGACGTCGTATCTTACGGAAAGCATGGCAGAGAGGACTCAAACAGACGTCATATACACCGACTTGTCAGCTGCCTTCGATAAGCTAAACCATGCCATCGCGATTGCGAAGTTGCATAGACTTGGGGTCAGCGGCAACCTCTTGCGATGGTTTCGTTCATATCTCACTGATCGGCAACTGATGGTTGCCATTGGTGACAACCGGTCCAATATCTATCTAGCTACGTCAGGAATACCTCAAGGAAGTCACCTGGGACCTTTGATTTTCTTACTCTACTTCAATGACGTGAACTTGGTCATCGAAGGCCCACGACTATCTAAAAAAAAAAATCTACCCACGAATTCGCTCGATTGATGACTGTCACTTCCTTCAACGTCAGTTCGAAGCCTTTGCCAGCTGGTGTAATTTGAACCGAATGGTGGTTAACCCCACTAAGTGTTCAGTGATCACTTTTACTCGGAAGAAAGAACCTTACTTACCTTACCAATCAGGCTAAGGCCTTGTTGTCCTCTGCTGTCCGAAGAAGTCGCCTCCACTCTACTCGATCCATGGCCACAGTTCGCCAGCCTCGTAGTCTGCGAAGGGTCCGCAGGTCACCTTCTACTTGGTCGATCCACCTTGCCCGCTGCGTGCCTCTTTTTCTTGTTCCTGTTGGGTCGCTTTCTAGAACCATTTTCACTGGGCCGTCGTGCGGCATTCTTACGACGTGCCCAGCCCACCGTAGTCGCCCAATTTTTGCAATGTGGACGATGGATGGTTCTCCCAGCAGCTGGTGCAATTCGTGGTTCATTCGCCTCCTCCACGTTCCGTCATCCATCTGCACTCCACCGTAGATGGTACGCAACACCTTTCGTTTGAAAACACCAAGGGCGCGTTGGTCCTCCACGAGCATAGTCCAGGTCTCGTGGCCGTAAAGGACCAGACCGGTGGATCAGCGTCTTGTAGACAGTCAACTTCGTGCGGCGGCGAATTTTATTCGACCGGAGCGTCCTCCGGAGTCCAAAGTAGGCACGATTCCCTGCCATAATGCGTCTTTGAATTTCTCTGCTGGTATAATCACCAGGCGGTCACCAGTGAGCCCAAATACACGAACTCATCGACCACCTCGATTTCGTCACCGTCAAGCTGAACTCGGGGTGGGAGGCTAACATTGTCTTCCCTAGAACCTCTTGCTTTCATGTATTTTGTCTTTGATGCGTTGATGGCAAGTCCAATCCGTCTAGCTTCAGCCTTCAGTCTGATGTACGTTTCCGCCATCATCTCAAAGTTCCGTGCCATAATGTCAATGTCATCGGCGAAACCAAGGAGCTGGATGGACTTCCTGAATATCGTGCTGTTCTATTCGGGGGCATTCGGAGGTTATGTAGTGAAACACACTCGTACGATCTAGCACTTTATTCTTACCTATATTTACAGTGGTGTTATCTGCTCGAGAGCGGTCAAGGAAAAAGAGACCGATACAATGGGTTGTTCTGCTTTTATATAATTTACATTAGTGTTGCCTGATAGGACCTCTATCAACCTAACAGGAAATACATGATTGTTTCGTTAACTTTCGTTAATGTTATCTAGATATACTACAACTTTCACCTTTTTTAACATGAAATTACTTTTTTCAGTAATCTTCAAATCTAAACCTGTCCGGAAATCTTTTTGGTCTTATTGATCTTCTGAGGAAAATTTCATCGTTCATGGATTCACTTCTTTCTCGTTTCATATCGATTTGAATTTTACTTGGTGGTGAATCTCCTAGTGATTCACTTCGCTTACGTTTAGAAGTTACATTTTCTGTCATTTTCTCCGGCAATTTCGTTAGATGTTTATCAACATGTGAACTTGGATATCTTATCTGATTCTCATGTACATTTTTTATGCTTCCATTTTCAATCAACTTTATCTTATACATTAAACTACCAATACGTTCCACAATTATGGCTGGAATCCATCTCACGATTTCCTTCAAATGGTTTCTGTACATTATCTTTTCCCCTTTTTTAAAGTCTTTCTTGGGATTACAATTATCATTTTTGCGTTCACTGTTCCTCAAATCATATACATATTCTTCGTTTTTGGATTCATCAAATTTCACACTTTTACTGTTCTTCACTTCTTGTTCTTCTTTGTCATACGATACAAACTTTGGATTTATGGTAGTTAAAACCGTTCTAGGTTTATAACGAAAAATTAATTCACTTGGGGATTTCCCTGTAACAGTTGTTGGTGTACTGTTGTACCAAGCAAGTATTTCGTTTAGTTTTCGTGACAATGATTTTTTCTTCAACTGTTGATCTAATAATCGTTTTTTCAAAAAATTCTTCACCGTTTGAACTCCTCGTTCAGCTGCTCCGTTTGATTGCGGATGGTACACTGGTGATTTTGTTACCTTGACATTAAGCGATTCCCAATATCGTACAAATTCACCCGAATTAAACGGTGGTCCATTATCGGACAAAATTTGTTCTGGCAAACCAACAAATTTGAAAAAATCGTCCAACTTCTCATTCACCTGACTAGCGTTAGTTCCGTTCATTACTGTAGCCTCAATAAATTTAGTGAATGAATCAATAATCAATAGCACCTTTTTACCTTCAAAGTCAAAAAAGTCAATATGGATTCTTTCCATGGGGCTCGCACAACTTGGCCATTTGGACACGACCGTTTCCTTTGGAACACTTCGTCTTAGATCACACACTTCACATTGCTTAAAATAATCCTCAACGTCATTTTGCATTCCTTTCCACCAAAATAAACCATCATGATTAGTGTGTAACATCTTTAGTATAATATTTTGCAAAATCTTCGGAATAATTAATCGATCACCGTAAAATAAACAATTGTCTTGGCAGCTTAACGACTTACGCAAATTAAAATAATACTTCAATTTTACCGGAACTTGATTAGGCCATCCCGACAGTACAAAATCCAACACTTGAGCAAGAGTTTCATCTCTCGCCGTAAAATCCGCTACATCACTTGTTTTCAAGGGTAATTCAGGACATTGCTCCAACACGTTTATGGACAGTTCCTCAATATCTGTTCCGTCAGATACTGGTAATCTGGACAAAGCATCAGCATTTGCCAAACATCGACTTGGTCTGTACTCAAACTCATAGTCGTACATGGACAAAATCACCGCCCACCTTTGTAGCCTAGACGCCGAAATCACTGATGTTCCTTTCCGAGGGTGGTAAATTTCCTTCAACGCCTCACAGTCTGATACCAGCTTGAAGCGATGCCCGTAAATGTATTTGTGGAATCGCTTTACAGCAAAAATTATTGCTAAAGCTTCCCGGTGAAGCTGTGAATAATTCTTTTCAGCAGGAGATAACGTACACGAGGCAAAAAGAACTGGTTTTTCTTCTCCGTCTACAATGTGGGATAAGACAGCACCCACACCATAAGGACTTGCATCTGCTGCGACTACAATCGGTTTTTGAGGATCATAGAGCTGTAACAAGTTATTCTCTAAAATGAGCTGTTTGCTTCTTGAAAAACACTCTTCACAATCCGCGTCCCAGACAAATTGTACATCTTTCCGCAGCAATCTGTACAGAACTCTCAACTCTGCTGAGATATTTGGTATAAACTTCGAGTAGTAATTTAACAAGCCAAGGTATGATTGCAGTTCACTAATGTTTGTCGGAGAGGGGGCATTAACAATTGCATCTACTTTTGATTGGTTTGGCCTAATGCCATCTTTGCTAATAGTGTGACCTAAATAATCCACTGATTCCAAGAAAAACTTGCTTTTTTCCATGTTAATCTTCACATTATACCGGCTCAAAATTTCTAGCACACGATCCAAAATACGCCTACACTGTTCTAACGTGCTTGCTCCAATTAGTACATCTAGATAGGACACGCAACCCTCTACGTTCCCCAAAATCTGATCCATAAAGCTTTGGAAGATCGATGGCGCACTTGCCACACCGAATGGCAATCGAACATATTGGAAAAGTCCAACGTGGGTATTAATCGTAAGAAACTGCCGCGAATTCTCTGAAACATTCAGCTGCTGATATGCACCCCGAAGATCAATCACGCAAAAGAATGTGCAATTCGCCAGTCGAGCGAAAATATCGTCGATTCTCGGTAACGGGTAATGTTCTGATCGTAAATATGGATTAATCGTCACTTTGCAGTCAATGCATAACCTCAAACTCCCGTTGGATTTGGGTACAACTACTATGGGAGAAGCCCACTTACTATGTGAGACTCTCTTCAAAATATTTTCCTCACAAAGCCGGTTCAACTCCGCTTCAATGGCAGGGCGTTGTTGAAAAGGAGGTGAATATGCCACGTGGAAGATAGGACTTACATTATCTTCCATGATAACCTCCGCTTCGAAATCTCGAATGGGAGTATTGTCGTTACAAATAACGTTTGGATATTTCAATCGGATGGAATCAACAAGGGAACTTTCAACATGGTTCATACTCACGATACTCTCCTTGAACTTACTCCTCCATCCGGGCCACATGACGTCCATCCATGTACGTCCAAGCAGCGGTCTGAAAGCCTTGTTACTTTCGATCACCACTAGCACTAGCTTTTCACTCGGACCACGTTGATTCTTCGACACATTTGCACTAAATCCTCCGATCACCTTGATACCCTGTCCCGTCACGGTTGAAAATTCATCGTTTATCTTGAACAGCGGTAAGTTCGAAAAGCACTTCTGATACAACCGATCGTTTATCACTGTAGCACAGGCCCCGCTGTCTATTTCGAATTCAATCGGTTGACCTTCAACGAATAACACTTCCGTCACCACACTGCTTTTTCTCAATGGAGTTTCATTCTCCACCAAGTTCAGCTGCATCCGGAGGTTGGCAATTTCTGCTGCGAGCTCCTCACCAGCATCAACCGTACCAACGGTTTGGTTCCTCCTGGGTTCTCGACTACCACTACGATACTGATTTGAACTTTTGCTGTAACACACGTTTGCCGTATGGCCCTGCTTACCACACGCGTAGCATTTCCAGCTTTTCGCTGGGCACTTGCCTTGTTCATGATCACGACCACATTTGTTACAGATTTTTCTTCGGAAATTTTGATTTTTCTGACCGCCATTGCCACTAGCAAATTTCGAACGACTTTTGCTTCTATTTCGGTTGGGCTTACCCGATCGCACCACGTGGGCACTTAACACGTTTTCACGCACTTTATTATCTCTTTCGGCCAGTTCCCAGTTCAGCGCATCTTCCACCGCTTTGTCGAACGTTAAATCTTTCTGCTTTAGCAGATGAGTACGAAGCCTGCTGTCGTAAATACCGAACACGAATCTATCACGTAACGCTTCTTTCAAAAACGCATCGAACTCACACTTTTCCGCGAGAGCTTTCAGCTCCACTACATATTCAGTCACCGATTGACCCGCCTTTTGATCCGCTTGATGAAACCGGTAGCGCTCCGAAATCTTATTCACATCTGGCCTGAAGTGTTTTTTCAGTGTCGTCACTAACTCGGCGTACGATTTCGCACTAGGACTCACTGGTTGCAAGAGCTTCTTTAGAATAGCATAAGTGTCCATACCTAAATGCGTCAAAAGAAACGCCACTTTTCTATTTTCCGGAATGTCGTGCAAAAGAAAGTGTTGAATCATCCTTTCCTCATACACCTCGAAATCGTCACCAGCGACGTAATTCTCGAACGATCCGAAATTCGTCACTACGGGCTTGTTTTCTTCGGTCATTTTTAACCTCACTTATCGCGTCTCACTCGTATTGTACAAACGGTAGCTTTTCACTCCACTCCGTTACACGACACACGACACGTGTCTTCAAAACTGGATACGAATTTGTACGCGGACGATACTGTTCACGATTCACTTGTGCTTAACAAACGGTAGCCCTGTCTTCAACTCCGTTACTATCGGTACGCAGCACGTGGTCTTTTCAATTCACTACACTTGTGCACGCTTTCAATCCTACATCCTTCGTCGCCACAATTGTTCTATTCGGGGGCATTCGGAGGTTATGTAGTGAAACACACTCGTACGATCTAGCACTTTATTCTTACCTATATTTACAGTGGTGTTATCTGCTCGAGAGCGGTCAAGGAAAAAGAGACCGATACAATGGGTTGTTCTGCTTTTATATAATTTACATTAGTGTTGCCTGATAGGACCTCTATCAACCTAACCGGAAATACATGATTGTTTCGTTAACTTTCGTTAATGTTATCTTGATATACTACACGTGCCACTCGTGTCTATCCCAGCTCTTCTGATCACACCTTCTAACGCGATGTTGAACAGCAGACACGAAAGTCCATCACCCTGCCGTAACCCCCTTCGAGATTCAAAGGGACTCGAGAGTGTCCCTGATACTCGAACAACGCACATCACTCGATCCATCGTCGCCTTGACCAATCGCGTCAGTTTATCCGGAAATCCGTACTCGTGCATAATCTGCCATAGCTGATCTCGATCGATTGTGTCGTATGCGAATTTAAAATCGATGAACAAATGATGTGTGGGCACGTTGTATTCGCGGCATTTCTGCAGAACCTGCCGAATCGCGAAAATTTGGTCCGTGGTAGCGCGGGCACCCATGAATCCCGCCTGGTATTGCCCCACGAACTCTCTTGCATATGGTGACAGACGGCGGCATAGAATTTGGGAGAGTACCTTGTAGGCGGCGCTCAGCAGTGTGATCGCGCGGTAGTTGCCGCAATCCCACTTGTCGCCCTTTTTGTAGATTGGGCATACGGCACCTTCCATCCACTCCTCCGGTAATATATTCTCCTCCCAAATCTTGGCAATTACCCAGTGCAGCGCTCTAGCCAGTGCTTCACCACCGTATTTCAATAGCTCACTTGGTAGTTGGTCTACACCAGTTGCTTTGTTGTTCTTCAACCGACCGATCTCCTCCTCAACTTCTTGAAGATCAGGGGCCGGTAGCCTGTCGTCTTCTGCGCGTGCTCCAAGGTCTGTTGCCGTGCCACCTTCGTTTTCTGCTGCTTCACCGTTGAGGTGCTCGTCATAGTGTTTTCGAACGGAAGGTGTTGCGTACCATCTACGGTGGAGTGCAGATGCATGACGGAACGTGGAGGAGGCGAATGAACCACGAATTGCACCAGCTGCTGGGAGAACCATCCATCGTCCACGTCGCAAAAATTGGGCGACTACGGTGGGCTGGGCACGTCGTAAGAATGCCGCACGACGACCCAGTGAAAATGGTTCTAGAAAGCGACCCAACAGGAACAAGAAGAAGAGGTGCGCAGCGGGCAAGGTGGATCGACCAAGTAGAAGGTGACTTGCGGACCCTTCGCAGACTACGAGGCTGGTGAACTGTGGCCATGGATCGAGTAGAGTGGAGACGACTTCTTCGGACAGCAGAGGACAACAAGGCCTTAGCCTGATTGGTAAGGTAAGGTATCTTCCTGATGGTACCAGTTACCCTGTACTTCCAGGACTACGCACTAGAGATTCTGGCATTCTTGGACGACGGATCGTCGATGAAGATGAGGTTGCTAGAGAGTTAGATGTCTAAGGTTATATGGAACCGCTGGTTGTTACGTGGAGACGAATCTTCAAGAGAGTTGAAGATTCTTCCAAAAGAGTCAATGTAATGATTTCTGCACGGGGCTCAAACGAAAGATTGCCGTTGAAGGATGTCTGCACGGTTGCTGAGTTAAAACTGCCAAAACAAAGCTTGCAGTACTGAAAAATAGCTGGACAGTACCCACATCTACACACTGTGTGGTGGATCTTGCCGAGTTTGGTGGCCAACGACTATACCAGCGAACGGAACAGGAGACAAAACGGTGGTCTGGGTGTATTAGACACTTTTCGGGCAGTCGATGATAAAATGAGTGTGGTTTGCTTGATGTACTTTTCAATTCTGATTTTCATTTATTCTCTCTCCGTATATGTCGTGTTAGGTAAGTATTCGTGTGCGTGTTTCGTGTTTCATTTCAGCGTTCGTGTACCAAAGGTAAGGTAAGTATAACAGTTTTGTTCTAATAGAGTACAGTGGGCTCAACGGGTTTACAAGCTAATTCAAATGTTCAACTGTGTTTAATTTCAAATGCAAAGAATTCTAATTACACGATCAAGTGAGTATCAAGATCCGCAACACACTGTGAGCTATGGGCTCGAATAACCAAGGATTATTCTTAAACTGGACAACTTATCGTATCGGCGTATAATCTAAGCTGGAGTGGACGATTTACGGCCCTCAATAGACCGGAGCCGTAGTATCAGTGGTGAGAGTCAACTTCCACTCATTGAAACCGTTGAGCAACCAAGACCTCCACGACGTTATGCGTAACCAGTTCCTGTTGGATGAGCCCTCAGTAACATCAGTTGCGGTATCAGCCGAAGACGCACGAGCTCAAAGAATTATGCAAGCGACGACAATACGAGTTGATGACCGGTACGAAACCGGATTGCTATGGCCACAAGAAGAGCGAAGGTTTCCGGACAGCTATCCAATGGCGATGTCACGACTGAAAGCTTTATAGATAATTAATACGTAAGCCGGAGCTTCCATCGGTGGTCCTTCAACCGGTAAAAGGTTATGCGCATAAGGCTACAGTGGAAGAGTTGGCAGAGATGGCAGATGGAAACGTCAGGTATCTTCTCTTGACCGTGGTTATCAATCCTCGAAAATCAGGGAAAGTCCGTATGGGACGCAAAAGCGTCCGTCAATGGCATATCGTTGAACACTAGTTCCACTACCATCGGTAATCAGTAAGTTCCGTGAAAGAAGCGTGGCATTTGGTGGTAACATCCAAGAAATGAACCACCTGTTTCTGATATGAGCGGCTGATAAGAAGTTACAAAGCTTTTTCAACGTCTAACAATGCCATAGCATATGTTTTTGAAACAGCCTTGTTCCGTCTAAGAATGTTTGTTACTCGGGTCAGTTGGTGGACTGTTGATCGACCTTTTCGAAAACCAAACTGCTCCTCCAGTAAGATGTTGTTTTTTTTCGGCAGATGTTCGAAACCGGCTGTAAACTCCCCTTTCGAAAAGCTTGGATAACCCTGAGAGAAGGCTGATGGGTCGGTAACTTGAAGGAGAGGAAGGATCCTTCCCAGCTTTCCGAATAGGGATGACCTTAGCTAACTTCCAGCACGAGGGGAAGTAGCCAAGTCGGTTGATGGTTGTAGCCAAGATGGTTGTAGAGTCTGGAAATCAAGTGCTTGAGCTCCAGATTCAGGATGTTGTCTGGGGCTTCATGTTTTTGGAAGTTTTGATATAAGCCAACAGTTCGTCAGCCGTGGTCTCGGATTCCTCGGGAAAGATGTTAGGAATCTGGTGGAGATTTGTTACATTTTCAGCAACCTCAGCTTCGTGATGGCTGGTGATGTTTTGTCCGAGATTGTGGGAGCTGACGAAATGTTGACCTAGCTTTCTCTTCAGGTGTTATCAGGTGAACCGCTGAACCGTCGGGACAATTCAGTGGAACCAGCGGTGGAATAGGCCGCGGTTTAGTTTTGAGGACTTTTGTTAGTTTTCAAAGGGGTTTTGCACAATCTGGGAGAAAACGGATGTTATTGGAAAAATTCCCATTTCTGAGGTCAACCATTTTGGCTTTGATAAGTTTGGTTAGACATTGGAGCGGGTCTTCAAGGTAGGCAGTCCAGTTCTCTGGTATTACCTACGCATGGTGCTACGGAGTCTGATTAGACTTTTAGTATTCTGATCAAGGTTCAGAGAATTACTCACCCGTCTGAAAGCTGACACGTGTTGTTCGCTGGCTCGGGATACCGCCTCCTCGACGGCGCACAGAGACCTATCGATGTCATCAGTCGTCTCCAGTAGGGCGCCGAAATCGATGGCTTCGTCGACGACTTGTTGAACCGATCCCACCTTACCCCATGGTAATTCCGACGGGAAGTATGAAATCGATTAAAGGAGGAGCCCAGCTCGGCCACCACCGTAAAGTGGTCCGAGCTTAACTCTTGATGGGATGGTGCCGTTCTGATTCCGCCTTTGGTTGCCCCAAGCTTGATGTTTGGCGTTCAGGTCGCCAGCGATGATGAACTTTCCACGGCGTCGTGTTATCTTGATAATATCCCTCCGCAGGTCTGCCGCGGATCCATCCCTGGCGTTAGCTTGTTTCGGGCAATAGGCCGACTCCCACTCCCAATGCTTCAATCATTTTCAGCTGAAAACTGGGTAGCAGCCGGCAGCAGATGTTGTTCTTGGTAGCGATGGCCATTCCACCACCCCCAGAGCTTGTCCGATCCAACCTCACGAGCCGGAATCCAGGAATAAAAACGTTCATCTCGGGTCTCAGGTGAGTTTCGGTGATAATGGCGATGTCGATGCTATGTTCGTTGAGTAAGTCAACGAACTCGATAATTTTGCTCCTGAGCGAGCGAGCGTTCCAGTTTGTGATTTTGATGAGCTCACGGTCCATAACTGAGCATGAAGGAAGCTACAGTTGGAGCTGGTTGGATTTGTTCTTGATGGTGTTGGCAATGTCGTGCATCTTGAGGAAGATGATCATCAGTTCCGCTGCAGTGAACCACGAACCATCGTTGATTTCTGGCTGCGGTAGGGACTGTCCATCGTGACATCAGTTTAGGCCTGGGGCTGAGGGGAGATCCTGCAGCTGTGGAGCAGCAGTCGTCTCTTGACCTAAGTTTGCGGAGACTCCGACAGTTTGAACGTGAGCGGTGGCGACCGCCGCAGCAGATGAGCAGAGGTACGACAGCAGCGCTGTTTTATAACTTTTCAGGTTCAAGCAGCACGATGTGCAACCAAGTGGTACTCGCTTATTTTATGAAAACAGTGATAAAATTATCATGCACATTTTGAACGATATTTAAAAAAAAACTCTTCATTATGAAAATTCGAAAGTGTATTTATTTAAGCAAATTTGTAGAGTTATTTCCTATTGATTGACGTATTTGGATTTTAATTTCGTCTATATATGACAAAGTTACAAGCGCTCATAACCTAACACTATTTCGTCATACTTTTTTTTTTATTTGCACCCCAGTATAGTCCACAATGACGTAGTTCTACGTAAAAAAAGCTGCCTATAAGAGAGTCAAATTAAAATATTTTCGAATCTCATGAATGGCCATTGGAACCATCCATCTGTAAAGGGTGGAGTCAGTTCTAAAATAAAGTGCGTGTAGTAATTTCAATCGTAGCATTTACTTACAGCATGGTAAAATACGTGATTGTGTCTCTCTGAAAGCAAAATTTATAGGTTTTATGTGTCATACCCAAATTTTACCTCCTCTTCTTGCATCTTACATATAAAAAAAATATTATTATAATATCTCATAGTTTTATAATGTCTAAAAATTGAATTTTCAGCTGTAATGAACAATTCCAAGCCTGACTGTTACCATCAGTTGTGACGATGTCGTTTATTGAAATTTCATTCTATAGTAAAGTTACAAAGTGATTAATTTGTCCCCGGATTGCGGTGTAACAATTTCGTAGAAAAAATTATCCAAACTTCGAACACATTCAGGAACACATAACTCTGTAGTAACTGGAGCATAAAATCACATTAATTCTCGAGATCCTTATTGACCTACTGGGAAAGGAGATCGAAAGCAATCAACTGCGTAAAAAATACATTCATTATTCCGCTCTGGCGCCACATCAACGTTCAAGCAAATTATAACAAATGGTCTTCCTTTCAGCTTCCTTTTCCACATTACTGGTCTAGACTTGAAAGAGCTTCCTAGATATTTTTTTTGGTAGGTACTATACCGTTTATTGATACAACGATACATAACAACAACAACAGAAACTGAAAAACATCCCATTAAAAGCAAACAAGCCAGAAAAAAGCTGCTTATCACGAGTTAAACGAAACTAAATATACTCTCTCAGTCCCAGCAACGTGCTCCGATTGGTTTTCGACTATAGAATAGAGAAATAGAATGAACATTTCTGACGAAAAAGGAACTTCCATTCAGCGAACGAGAATTAGAAAGTCATTTATCATACAACGGTCGTGATTTTCCTCGTTTGTGATTGCTTTATGCATTTTTCCTACTGAATGTCGGAATGGCGGAACGTGAGTGTGTTACCATCGCACGGTGAGGAGTATGGCGTGGGAGTAAAATGGCATTATCATCGTAATTACTCACAAAAGACATATTTTCCAGGGAGATGGAGGCCACTAAATGCCACGGAAAGAAAGTGTCCGGGGGGATCCCTTTGTGTTGCTTCTATTCACGTGCGTATCAATATTAATTTGAAGGTCTTACACAAAGACCGTTGCCAAGATGGAGAGCGAAAAGGCGATTGTAGGTACGTGGTACGTTAATAATGCCACGGTTTGCCTCCTGTCAAAATGCGTGAAATTGTGCATCATTCTTTTGGGAGCTTTTGGAGAATGATTTATGTTGCCTGCTGCGTGCGATTCTCGCTTTTGGAAACCTACTGTCGTACAAAGGTATATCGTATAGCCGTTGATTTGTACATACTTAGTTTTTTTTTTCTATCGAGCTCGGCCTAGGGGCAAGACAGCTGTACTCTTTATTACAAATTAGGTTTTCGATATAAACACAGTTTTCAAGCATTAAAAGATTCAAGGCAAACCAGGGATCGATTGCTTAAAGTGTTGTCGTTGAAGATTTTTGATGATGTGGGGGTGTTATTTCAGGACTACATATTGGTAGTCGACCACATATTTGAGAATTTTCTGCCCTGTGAACATAAATAGCCTGCACAGTCTGTAAAAGATCCCTCTTATTTTGTTGAACTAATTTCAGACATGAGGAAATCCAACATAAATAGGAAATGAGGAAATGTCTCTAATGTTGGCCTATGGATCTTAAGATTGGGCCCATCGCTAAAAATCAGCTATTTATCAATTTTATCTAGATGAAAGCGTTATTGGGGCGTTGCTAATGGATATTTTTGGTTGCTATTGAAAATTTAGTCGATTGCTGAATTTATGTATGGGCCCAAATTAGGGACACTTAGGCCGACATAACCTGCATTTCCCCTATATAGTGAAAAGTACAACTAGGTTCTAAAGTTATAACGTTTAACTATTCGTTCGTACCGGCAAGTGCAGTAGCAAGAAAATCCTCGAGCAGCGTCTCAGGGATTACTTATTACTTGGTAGTCCAAGGGACTTCGTGAACAAGATGTGCAGTGTACGGTCACCTGACTAGATATCATTGCGGAGTATGAACTGAAAGATAAGATATATGGATTGGCGGGGAAACTACTGTTTGTTTTTGTTGGGGTTTTCTTCGGCACGTAGCACTGCTAAATTGCTGCTGATGCCGACGATCTGGCGACGAACTGCAACTACTCGCTGCTACTGCTGTCGACGAACGGTGACTGGTGTCTTCCGAACCGATGGGCAATGGTGGTTTGACTGCACGCCGGTTTGACGGGGCTTGTCATTCGTGTGTGACTTGTAAGCCTTCCAGGCGTCTTTCCTCGCTGGCAAAAATTGACACGACCTATGACGATATCGGAGTGACCGTGTCAAAAAGGGAATGCTCCTTTTCGGTTAGAGTTAACTTCTCCGAGTTTCAAACCTCCTTCGTGGTCAGTCGGACCAGAGGTTGGAATTGGTCTTTGACTGTTAGGCGAAGTGAAGCTTGATCTGAGGTCCTGATCAGTCCAACATGGAGGTATCTGGTGTATAACACACGAACGCCTGATACATGTAACTGTTCTGTTACAAACCTTCAATTCGATGTTTTTTTAATTGTAACATGAGAAGGAGATCACTGCCAGGCTTGATAGGGTCTCACTCACGAGTCTGATATAAGCCGAGCGTAGCATTTTTCTGAGGAGTAGAATTCCTACTCTCAAATCATAATATCGAGTCTCACAGCTTGTGCGGGAAGGGAGATGAAACGGGAGTGAGGTTTGCTGCCACTCATTGTCATGTTTTCTATCACACGCTCTTGCTCTCATCCTGGGTGAACTCTGAGCTTTTTGCCTTGAACAAAAAAGTCAACCGGAGCATCTCACGTCAAATTATCCTTCGCTTGAGTGTCTCACCCTCTCTCTCGAGGAGTTTTAGTATACATCTTCCATATTCCTGGTGCCACTCACTCTAGGCGAGGGCTGGCCAAACTTATGAGGCAAGAGTATTTTAAAACCTCCAGTGAGTTTGAGAAATTTTATCAAGTCTGGACACCGCTCTCGAGCAGACGGCCCTAATCGCTAGGGAGAGATTCCCTTCCCGGTTTGACAGACTGCCCGAGCAAAGTCCAGCATCAAAATGACAGCATAATGAAATCAAGCTTTGATATCAACGTCAAACTGAAATCATAATTTGATTTCAGTTTACGCAATGGACAAATTTGATACCAAATTTTGTTTTCATTTTGCTGTACATTTGCTCTTCAAAAATATGTTGTTTGTTTTCATTGCCTTAGCATAACATCAAATTGAATACTTGTTTTGTTATCAACCGGAAAAAATGATAACAAATTTAATTTTCAGTTTGCTTTCACTGATAGCAGAAATAATTTTCAATGTGATGTCACAGGAAGATGTGTTTGCTCTCAATTTTGATATTTTAACCGTTAAAACGGTCAAAACGACAGCAACTTGCGAAATCACAACATCAAATTTAGATTTCAATTTGATCTCAGACTTTGCTCGGGTGGGGCCTTGACGTCGTCGACCGGCTTTGTCTGAAGGCAGCGCCTGTGTGTCGGGACCAGCTCCACAATCCATAATACCAGCCAATTACCAAAACACCACACCGCTAAACCAAACCGCCATTGCACGACAGCCAACGAACGGTAGACGCGCTAGTCAGACCGCCATTCGCTGGTAGACTAGTCAGCCTTTCATCGTCCACTATCGCCAGAATCGTTCTGAAGGTTCAGTGAGCACTCGCTGGACTGCATTTGTCGTAGTTGTCGTAAAGTATCCAACACACGACACTACTCACTCCTAAGTGTATTGAGGAATGTTGAGTTGATCCACTCCTGGTTTTAATTCATTTGAAAGCTTGAGTACACGAAGCCCCTCCAGTTTTCCCGGTAGTGCGCCGACTCTGCGACACAGTTCGCAGAGTTTCATGCTGCTGAGTCGTTGTCGAGCAGAACATTAGTTTCATACAGTATAAGGCAATGGTGGCTTATCTAGGTGGCCATCTACGACGTTCATCTTCTCCTCATCTCACTTCATGGATTTTGAGTTTGTTGTCACTTTTTTAGATTCTTCCACCCAGGATATAGTCCTTTGTCCATTTCAACTGTTACACACATTCTGCTTCCACCAACTGGCTTGCATAAGACACCCATACAGTCGAAAGTTATATCTCTGAAAGATTAAAGATTATAGATAATAGTTTATAATTTTCCTTTGTATTAATTAACATACATCGAGGTTCATCATTGAGAACTGGAAAGCACGTCAACTTACTTTGCTTGACAGCATCGGTATCAACATTGTTTTCAATATAACAATCAGGTTGCTATGTGAATAAGGTATTGCGCAACGCGAGTTACTCAGAGTTACTCAAAATTAACTCCGATTTTACTCATGATTGATAGCTGTCTTACCCCCAGAGCTCGGCTGTGCAAATCTCGGCAAAATTTTTTTTACTGAGATTTCAGCAAACATTAAGTATTATCCGAGACTCAGCAATCAAATGTCATTTTTGCTGAGATCTCTGTGAAACTTATTTTTGCCGAGATTTTCGCAGCCGAGCTCGGTAGAAAAACTAAGTGTGTACCTATAAATCTCGGTTGAATAATGACAAAACGGAGATACAAACTTCTTATATCTGGTTTAAGACCGTGATAAACTGATTCCGATACTGAATTTTCCCAGAGATGGCGCTGATTCAGTGGTATTCATCGTTGAAATGCAGCATAAGAAGAAAATTAAGCAGCAGCAAGCAGTAATTAAGAATTCACGTGTTAAAGTACAAAGAGGTCAAAAAGATTTACTCTAAATGATATTTATTTCTTGAATTGGTGCGGCTTACATGTGTCATGTGCATCCCCACACTGGGTTGCCTTTGTTCAAACAATGTATGAAGATTTGTGGCCCACTTAGTAACAGCGCTCCTAGTGGACATTTTCGAAAGCTTTTGACGTCTATTTGTTAACAATAACAGTGTATTTTTTGGTCCTGGAAACTTCACAGTATACGACGGCCGCAACACCACGCCGTCGAGCTGGTGCGATAAAGTTGGGTAATGTTGTGGCTAGGCAACCAGAAGCTGTTGCTCTTACATGCATGCGTTGCAGGTGACGATAGATAGCGGTTTACTGGATGATGAACTTACCGAAAACTTGGATCTGTTCGGCTTATTGCGGCACTTACTTAGGCTGTGTTCCATTTGGTGAATTTTCACTTAAATTTGACAGATGGAAAATTTTCAAATAAACCTGCTATTGTACCAGACTTATTTCTGACAGACCAGGAATCAATTTTGACAAAAACCTTCTCGAAAATCGGATGATCAACAACAGAGGGTTTTTCGAACATTATAATTTATTTTCGAAGTGTCAAATTTAAGTGAAAATTCACCAAATGGAACACAGGCTTAGTTCATCCGCTGAGAACAGATCGGGGTTGTTGTTTTGAATCCAGAGTGGATGGAGAGCTTTGTCCCGTAGGTGATCCAGACGTTTCTTGAGAGGGAGCGGATCGCACCGGTGAATTCGCTTGTCCACGAAGAGGCGGAAAGTCCTCCGCCCTAAAAGCCGGGGCTTTTCCTTCCTTTGTCCTGGTTGATTGTTGGTGGACGCCTGTTTTCGGATGTGCTTGGAATACTCGCGCTTAAGGCACTGCTTGTCGGATCCTTGGTAAGCACCATTACAGTTTGCGCATTTGGAATCCACAGCTATACCCGCAGCACATTCGGAGGTGGCTTGATGTTACAGTTGCGAGTGCCGTATCCAAAGCTCAGACACCGTTGGCACTGAGTCACATCGCGATGGCCGCCACGGTATGGCTCCCAGCGGACGATGATGGAATTGATGGTGCCGAAGGGGTTTCAGTGCGTTGAGCGTTACGATGCTTCCATTCGCCAATATCAAGGCAGTCATTGAAGTAAGCATGGTTGGTGCGGACGTTCTAAACACCATTCACGCTCGTCTTCAGAGGGAATGAACATCATTTTCATTTTCACGACCCGCTTATAAGCCATGCGCCAATTCTGTGCACAGTGCCGTTCTCTGGAAGTCTGTAATTTTTTTACAGAGTTACGCGACAGACCGATATAGAATTTACTACCGTACTGACAAACGACGAACAACTCACCGTAGAAGAAACCGGACTGATTGAGAGCCGATTCCGCACTACCGAATGGTGCAAACAGAACGTGCTGAAATGTCGACGTTGAACGGTACAATTGCGAAGCATTGACTGATCTTGATGGACTGGATTTAACAGCTGAGGATGCTTTCGCAGTTTACAGCAATTTCCAGTTCTCGCATAAAGCTGTACAAGATGAGTGTGGTCGAGAACGGTTGCTTGCCTTACATGGTACGCCTCGTAGTGGGAATGCCGTACATGGTCACCATGAACGTCGACGTTGAAGATGGTATTGTCAATGGAGCGATTGGTGAACTGAAATATGTGGAGCATAACATCGATGATCCTCAACAGAAAATTATCAAACTGTGGCTCAAATTCGACAGCGTGGCAATTAAATCACGACTGACTGTATACTCGAAACCCGGAATCTTGCGACCTGATTGGGCCCCCCTGTCGGTAAGCATATGCAAGCGTATCTAGTTTCCAGTTGTTATAGTGCAAGCGCGATCACAGTTCATAAGTCGCAAGGTGAATGTTCACTCGGCTGTCGACAGAAGCAAACCACTCTCAATGTGTGTCACGCGATCGTCTGTTTACTCGGTAGCAACCATTGTGTGGTCCTCCTCATTGTTCTTCATCAGCAGTTCTTTCGGTCAATGCGTCGTCGACTTTGGAAAGCAACCGTTTCGTGATGAATGTGTAAGTGTGTAACGTTGTTTTGAACCCTATTATTTTCTATTAATGTTTATCCGTTCGTTCGTACTACCTAAATATACAAGTAAAGATAAGCTTCATGAAAGCTTTGGATGTCCATGAATTCTTAGAGCATGCTATCAGTCTGTATGCTATCTTAGACACCCACCTTTTGTAGACGCCACCTAGTTTTTGACACGGCAGTTAAAATACCATTTTTAAAATTTAAAACCATTGCGTCGTAGAGAATTCAATAGATTTGGCTATTGTGCTTAACACCTTTTTTTTTCCTTTGGTTTGTTTTTTTCCGTCGATCTTGTTTTCCGTGCTGAGCACCAATGCTACCGACGTGCCAGGAAGGCAGCTCCCACACCTGGACCCTACCTATCGACCCATCAACTCATGAACCGGGGACCAACGGCTTTACTTCCCATCCGAAGGAAGGCGTGATCAGAGATGTTATGCCTTAGAACATCGCGGCGGCGCCGTCTGGGATTGAACCCAGGCCTGCTGGGGTGAGAGGTAATCACGCTTACCACTACACCACCGGCGCCGTTTGCTTAACACCTTGTACAACTTCGTTTATTCTCCCGAATCTGCCAATAGCAAGAAATTACGCAGTAGTTTTTAGGCACAACCCAAGCTACTCCGCGTCTATCAAATCATTTGAGTGGAGTGCTTTGAAATTATCAGAAGTTGATAATTGCTGATTTAAGTTGAAGACAATAGATTGAAATTTACTGCGCAACATCTAAACTTGAAGTAAGTTCGGGCGGTTTGTGAATTTTGATGATTTAAATCCATTTAAATAATTTTCCACAGTTTTGAATTTGTCGAGTGCAGGATCATATTTTGATCAAAATAGAAATTGATATTGAATATATATTGTGAAGTTGGTGAAAGTGAAATTCAGGTAAGCCTAATTAGTTAGTAGTAAATTGGTGAGCAAATTATGTGAGATTTCCGCGTTAACAGGCCCTCCTTGCCCAGTCAACGCGGGCGGCTTGTATCGGCTTGTATTGGCTAGTGCTAGAATTGGCAAATATCGTCGAAACTGGAGCGGGCTGTTTCAAGCAGCTAGGACATCCACCGTCTTATGCTGGCTGTTAGTCGGACGGCCATTACGCCCACCCGTTACTGCTACTGCGCATTTTCTCGTAGCACAACCGTTCGGCTACGACGCACTACCACCATAGAGGTAACTCTAAGACTAGAAGGTCCCGAAATAACGTGCTCAACTTTTTGGCTCAGCTCTGGTACTCTCTTCGGTCCTAAGCTAATCGATTCACCCCTCGAAACATACGAAAAACCAATAACCCCTCATTGTATCTGTCAAACTTTCATAGCGAATCAAAACAAACATTGCGTAGTACTAGAATTTCGACTAGAATGGGGTACGTTAATCGTTTGCTTGGGACCAATAGGCTAGTCAAGTAGTGAGTCAATTTAAAATCGTTAGTTGCCACCGGTTGCTACCACTGCTACTGCGCAATTGGTAGCCTTTGTTGGAACGACTCGTCTCGCCAAGTCGTACGGCGTAAACTGCGTACCGCTACTACAGCTCATCACTCCACTACGCTTGGGGACGCCTGCTATACCCCTTACTTGCCCACGGGCGAGTCATCTTGGTGCGTAAGCTTTTGGTGACCAACTGATCCTGTTTGAGTTCGCGTACTAGAACGTCGCGGGACATCCGACGAGGGACCGGACGCTGAAGGAACCAGGTCAGAACTGTCCGAAAACTGCTCACATTAGTTTTATTTGATCTTGAATGGATATGCTAACATACATGAAATAGAAACGTGACGTCACAGTAGGAAACTGTTTAATTAATAAATCGCTAGTTTAGTATAAATTTAAGTTTAGTATATTCGGGTTTCGTCCAATTAAATTGAATAAAATAAAACTTACTTCTAGTTTAGATTAGTTACTCCACACATCTTTTGCGTCCCGTTATTTGTATATGTTTATATTTGTTAGATTGGTTTGGATTTAAATAACTATTGCATATTTCCCCTTGGCTGATTTTAAAGAATTATTTCATTTTCGCGGTTTGAATTGATGTTTTTAAATTTGAGTATCCTAATCTGATTGGTTGGCTTTAGACGTTTGGGTCAAAATAAGTAAGTTCGTTTGTGTCAACATCTGAGTGACCTGCCCTGAGAAGGGAAGTTTCTTGCCGGGTAATTAAGAACGAGTTGACGGTCCTTCTTTGACAGGTGGCGCTTAAGCCGTCAGCTTAGCGTAACACGGAGAACGTTACAAGTGCTGACCACGTTTTGCGTCCATTGCTGCAATGGAAGCGCTCTGACCCCCGTTGGCGAATCTGCCATACAATGAAACCAGTGGAAGCGGCTCCCGTTCTGGTGGAGGAGGCTTATTGGATAGCGGAAGATAAAATGAGATAAATTATGTTGTACCTTTTGACTATAGTTTTAAGATGTATTGTATAGTGAACAAGAATACTCGGCACTGTAAAGTTTATTCGGTTGAGCCTTATCTAATAAATTAATAATAAAAAAGTCGCAAGGAGCAACGTTCGGCGAAATAGTGTACGGTTATGACAAGAGCCAATATCAGCAGGTGATGTACATTGGTCAATCCCGAGTCGATGGTCTCTATTCGACAAACTCTGCCAATGTATTCAAGTTTCATCATGCCAAAGGCAGCAATGCGCCGAAAATGGTTGAGTTGCGTAGTGAAACGCAACGTTTAACTAACCACCGATTGCAGACACTTGGCGACGATATCATGGGTGCAGTAGAAACTAGTGCACTCCTTGGACATTGAGCGAAACATGGCAGGATAATGAATCGCTCATTGGAATTGACGGCTTCAATTGCGTCGTTCAGTCTGGGTGGTTTAGCCATCTACAAGAAAATAACCGCCATCTGCCATGACCAGTTCTCACGCGATCGAGAGGCTTAGCGAGCAGTATGACGAGCAACTCCGAGTGGCTGCTGATTACGGCGATATCTGCGCTGCTGAAGTTGTTATCATGGGCACTCCAACATTGTTGGTATCGGTGTATATTATGCCAAGTAAACTATTTTCCAAATATTTAAACTATATATATTCAACAGGCACTACGATGATACAGAAAGAGTATTTCATTGCACGTACCTTGATGACATACTCCAGATGGACCATGCCCATGATTGTTACCGGAGATTTCAACATTGATGTGTCCAAGTCAGAGAACTCGAGTTCATGAAGACGCACCTTCGATTGATTCTTGCCACTGATCCCACCCAAGTGACCACTCTTGGCAGTTTGTGCCTGCACTTGACGTTCATCCGGAACATTCGTGCGGAATGCAGGAGATACTTTTCGTACTTCTCATATCTTAGACCGATACATTCAATACTAAAGATTTGAACACGGTGCGTTTTACAAAAACAGCTTCACCAATATTAAATAGACTACTCTTCTAGGACAGAACTTCATCCAATCGATGAGTAGAAGATCATCATGTGACTTTCATATACTTGGTACTTCAAGAACTTCTCCTATTAACAAACGACGAACTATCAGGCCCACGAACATGTTAGGAGGGACAAATATCATCAACATTACCTAAACGGTTCTTTCAAAGAGTTGATTTTGAAATTTATTTGCATATAATTGTATAGGGGAAAGTTAGAAGATACTGAGAAGTAAGCACATATTATCGGTAAGAGACGTGTGTGTGAGAAAATTTGCGAAAACATGCGAAATTTGCGGTGGGATCTGAATGAAAATTCAAACAGCTATATAATGATGATCCCACCGCTCAACCCTGCAAAGGTTTGAGCTGAACGATTTATCTTTAGCTGGACGATTTATCTACAACGGATTGTTTAGGACCCCACATTTGAATTTTCATATTTTTTTGCATTTCAGGAAAAATACTTGAACCAACATTGAAGCTTCTTCTTCGCATTTCAAGCTTATTGCGCATCGCATATTAGCTTATTGCGTGCTCTCAACTTAGTGTTCTAGATGCACTTGCACAGTTATTAATTGAGAGCTTTCGATGCCTGTACCATATTTGCATTGGTATAATTCAGTGGCAAGTCCAATCATACTTCTATGCCCAGGGAAGTCGAGAAATTTTCCAACCCGAAAAATTCCTAGACCGGACCGGGAATCGAACTCAGCCACCTCCAGCATGGTCTTGCTTTGTAGCTGCGCCTTTACCGACTGAGCTAAGTTACAATACAAAACTGTTAAAAAATCGTGGATAAATCCAGAATGTGTCATATACATAAATAAGGTTACCGAATCCAGGGGCAAATTGATCACCGGAGTGAAATTAATCATACTGCCATGTGCTTATAGTTTTCACATTGGGGAGATGGGTGTAAAATGCCGATTATAAGAAAGATCGCAGTGTAATCCACCATGTGAATACGTATATATAAGTGCAATGACAGCTATTTGTTGGATTAGCTTGATAATACAATTGATATGCTTAACGAAAATTGTTAAATTCTTGGTTAGATCATTGAGATGAAAAAGGCTGTTTTCGAAGCGCAGCGGGGCAAAATGCGCGTAGATTTCTTGTCATAGAAGCATACATTTAGGCTATACGTATGTTCTTTCTCTATTAAATCTCAAAGTTCACGCCTGATGGTCATGCTTACCACATTACATTACAATCATACCGCACTTGGAGGAACCAACAGTAATGATGAAAATAACTACTAACTATTCGACCTGAAGACCTAAAGATGAAGGTTACGTCTATCAATTTACATCAATTAAACCTTAAATTTTTGAAATATTAAGAGATACCATTTTTTTCTCCAGGATTTACATATTTTGCGTGGTTTTGACGCAGGACTACGTCTTTGATTTCTATATGGGGGTACACTTTGTGAATACCGAAAATGGAACATGTAACAAATTAAGAAAGATTTTGAACGTTAATAACTCAGCTGCCCCTGGCCCAATTTCAATAATTTTATCACCAATCGAATGTTGATTTTCAAAAAGAAACTATTGAAAAAGTGGTAAATGTCCTGCATTGTCCAACAGCGTAGAATTAACTAACAAATCCACCAATTACCTACATGCATATGGTGCTTCCCCAGCACAGTCGTCAGATAGTAGTAAGTAGACGAAACGCTTCAACGTGCTTGCCACTGTCCAACGCTTTAATAATGAAAGATACATATTCTAGAAGATTAGAGGTAGTTGAGCGACCTTTAAAAAAGCCGTGCTGTTTACTTGTAATTAGATTTTTCAACTGCTGAAAAATATTGCCGTTTACGATTGATTCAAAAAGTTTTGGAATGCAAGAAATAATTGCAATTCCACGATAATTTCGAATGTCTGATTTTGCACCTGATTTGAAAATAGGTACCAAATAAGATGATTTCCAAATTTTAGGGAATTTTCCATTTTTCAGAGACATGTTGAAAAGACGCTCTAGAGGAAATGCGAGTTCTTCAGAAAGGTTTTTTCAAAAATATGGGTGCGATGCCGCCAGGTCTAGACCCTTTCGACGCGTTTAAATTTTTTAGTGCATTGAGGACTTCATGTTGAGAAAGTTGGTTGACAGAGATGTTTTTAGAAATTTCAGGAATGAATGCAAAGAAATCGCGGTCACGATCTTCTTCGGAAAATGTGGTGTATACTTCTTGGAAGAAATTTGCAAAGAGATTGCAAATTTCAGAAGAATTCTCACCTTCATTTGCATCCAAATTCATTCGCGAAGGTAAATTGCTGCTTTTTAATTTCGTGTTTACATAATTAAAAAAGTTCTTAGGACATGATTTGACTTCATTTTCGACTTTGCGGTTATAGTCCTCATATGCAGAGTTGATGGCTGTATTTAATTGGTTGCATAAGTTGTGATAGTTTTGAAATTGGTTTCAATTGGATAGTTTCAAATTGGTTTCAGTTTTTTCTTTTTTGTATAGTTTATGAGCTTTCTGTTTTTTATTCTTCAAATTTTTCAGTTGTGGATTGAACCATGCGGGTAGTTTATTGTTTTGTGTTCGTCTTCTTTTTTTGATGGTACAGTTTCTAAAATTAGGCTTTGAAGAATTGAGTGAAATTTTTCTACTTCAGTATCGACATTTCCTTCAATACTTATTAAATTTTGCCAATTTATTGTACTTAGTCTACGTTTGGCTTCTTCGTAATTTGCTTTATGGTATTCCGGCACTTCCTCGTATTCCCAGTCGCTGGAGGAAGAAGAATTTTGTACGAAGATTGAGTATTCAATTGCTGTGTGAAACACTTCATTTTTCCATAAAGGTGCTAATGATGTATCCACACAGAAGTCTTCAGTACAATTTGTAAATAAAAGGTCTAAATATGAGTTTTGTTGATTTTTACATGGTTTATTTGATTAAGACCAGATATAGGATAGGACCTATTAAAAAGTGACGCGAGATTTGCTACCGACGCCAGGGAGGCAGCTCCCACACCTGGACCCTACCAATCGACCCATCAACTCAACCGGGGACCAACGGCTTTACTTCCCGAAGGAAGGCATGATCAGAGATGTTATGCCTTAGAACATGCCGGTGGCGCCAACTGAGATTGGACCCAGGCCTGCTGGGGTGAGAGGTAATCACGCTAACCACCGGCGCCGATATCTTTCAAGGAGATATCACGGCGAATGAGATTGACCCAAATTTAAGTATAGTTATCTCAGAAATAAGAAATACAGTGCAGGAACTCAGCGATGAGTAAATTTGCCTCATGTTTTCCCAGGTTTTTACCGGTTTTTCCAGGGAAAAATTCCCGAATTTGAGAAAAGTAAAGATTGGATTCACTCAGCTATTGGTAATACTCCGAGATTGAATAAAATTTTCGTCAATTTCCTCATTTTCTGGCAGATTTTTTATGTTTTCCACAGGAAACCATGAGACAAATTTACTCATCGCTGAGTTCCTACACTTTTGGCGATTATGAGTGAACTAAACTCAAATTTGGATCTCATTCGCCGTGTACGCAAAAGGAAAAGAGTCAGTGTCGCTACTTGATATCAAACTACTCATAATGGGAGGAGTCTTTGTAGATTTTATACCACTTGGTTGCACATCATTCTGCTTTAACCTGAAAAGATATAAACGAGCGCTGCTATATGGCATTAGCTCAATCATTCGCTGCCAGACTGTTGAGCAGTTCAGTCGATTTGAATTCTCTCTAGTTTCGTTCGTTCGTTCGCAAGTCGAATTAGCTCCGCGTTGTATAGTGACGCTCTCGCTGACCCAGCCATGGGTAAGAAATCGCGCGGTAACGCGAGTGCCGGCTTACCGGGAAAACAGACTCTCCCAGGAGACGGCGCGACCACCGAGCCAGCTCAGAAGAAGCAGAAGAAAACCCCATTGCCCGTCCCGACAGGCGTTGCGGACCCGCAGCCGGGGCCTCCCGGAACTAAACGACCCAGACCTGAAGACATCAGCGCCACCGCATCGGCAGCAAAAAAGCTGCTGAGCAACAATCCGTTCTCCGCCCTGCAGAACGGAGCCCAGCCGCAGTCGGACCCTGAGACGGTGCCTAAAAAAGTTAAGTTGCCACCCTTCTATGTGAAGGGCTTCCCTCCCGGGCTATGGGAGCAGCTGGATTTCTACATTAAGCAGGGCCTTCGCTGCACCATTCAACGGTGCACGGAAGGCTACAAACTGATGGTCTCGGCCGAAAATCACTACAACGCAGTCCAGGCCCTCTTGGACAGGATGAAGCTGGAGTACTTCTCCCACGACGTCGAGGCCACCAAGCCGCTGAAAGTGGTGCTGCGCGGGCTCCACGACATGGACACCACCACCTTAATGGACGAGATTAAGGCGAACGGCCTCAAGCCGGTCGAAATCCACAAGATGACCCGCAGCAAGGCCATCAAGTATCGTGACCAGCTCTACTTGGTCCATCTGCAGAAGAACTCCACAACCGTGAAGGATCTCCATACGACACGCACACTGTTCCACATCGTAGTGAAGTGGGAGCGGTATAAGCCAACCCACCGTGGCGTCACTCAGTGCTCGAACTGCCTATTGTTCGGGCACGGCACCAGGAACTGCCGCATGGCCAGCCGCTGCATCAAATGCGGCAAAAACCACAAGATCGACGACTGCGACAGCATCGAGGAAGCCGCTCCCACATGCGCCAACTGCGGTGCTGCCCACAAGGCCACGAGTAAGGCCTGTCCGAAGCGGGCCGAATACGCCGAGATCCGGAAGAAGGCCTCGTCCAACAACCAGCCCGGTCGCAAGAAGGTCCCGGAAAACAACGCGCAGAACTTTCCTCCGTTATCACCGGTCCAACCACGGCCAATTCCAGTGTTGGCGCCGCTCCCGCTCAACCAACAGTTGGCTGCTGCCCAGTCGGCTGCCGCTGCAGTACCCAGTCAAGCCTCCGGCCCATCGACGGATCCCCCTGCTCCGGGATTGGCCGGTACAACCGGTGAAGCTACAGACGA
Source organism: Ochlerotatus camptorhynchus (assembly GCF_037179485.1). Taxonomy (NCBI): domain Eukaryota; kingdom Metazoa; phylum Arthropoda; class Insecta; order Diptera; family Culicidae; genus Ochlerotatus; species Ochlerotatus camptorhynchus. Next base: position 1,027,602 of record NW_027040727.1, on the reverse strand, counting down.
TTCTCCGCTGTCAACGGATGAGATCGTCACACTGTTGGCCCAGGCCATCATCATCAAGCGCACCTGCGCAACAAGAACACAACAGCTCCAAGCTATCATCTCCTTCGTCGCTAATTATGGACCGTGAACCCATAAAGATCGCCAACTGGAACGCTCGCTCCGTAGGGGCGAAAAACATTGAGCTTGCAGACTTCCTCCGCAAGCACGACATCGACGTGGGCCTTCTCACCGAGACTCACCTCAAGACCGGTGACAGCTTCTGGCTGCCCGACCACAGCATTGTCCGGCTTGATCGCACCAGCTCCAGGGGGGCGGTGTCGCGGTCATCATCAAGAAAGGCATCAAGTACTGCACCCTACCCCACTACCGCACTTCCATCATCGAGGCCGTTGGCATAGAGGTGGAAACATCGACCGGAAACGTCCGGTTCATCGCCGCCTACTGCCCCCGGCAATGTACCGTTAGCAATGGTACAGCACAGCAGTTCAAGAACGACCTTGCCATCATAACCCACACCAATGCCCGCTTTGTAATCGGAGGGGACCTGAACGCCCGGCACGAGGCCTGGCGGAACTACCAGCAGAACCAGAACGGCCGCCTGCTATTCGACCATTCCCAGCATGGTCTCTATTCCGTCTGGTTTCCGGACGAACCAACCTTCACATCACCGACGGGCAACCCATCGACGCTGGACCTGTTCTTGGCAAACACCAGATTAGCCAAGCCGGTTGCCGTCAACGACCTGAGTTCGGACCACCAACCGGTGCTGACCGAGCTGGGCTACAACGTGGCCCCTGCACCGTGCCAGCGGAAGGACTACCATCGAGTCAACTGGGTTCAGTTTCGACGCGTGGTCGACCGCCACATCGACGACAACCCACCGCTCGACACAGTGGATGACATCGACCGGGCCCTGGAGGGTCTCCATCAAGCCATATCCGTGGCTGACGAAGAGTGCGTTCGACGAGTTCCTGTGAGGGGTAAGTTTCAAGCAATTGATTCCCACACCAAACTCTTGATTCGGCTCAGAAATGTTCGTAGACGCCAGTTTCAGCGGACTGGGGATCTGCAGCGTAAATACGAAATGGTCGATCTGAATCGGCAGATCGCTTCCAGAATGGTCTCAATCCGGAACGAGAGTTTCGGGCGGCTCGTTCAGAACCTGGACGACCGTTCCAGACCATTCTGGAAGGTTGCCAAGGTGCTGAAGTCTCACCCCAAGCCCATTCCACCACTTAGAGTCAATGACGAACGGCTTATCACCAACGAAGAGAAGGCCAATGCGATTGGGGAGCACATTGCCCAGTCGCATTTGCTTGGCTCTAAAATCCCAAGTCCACTCGAGAACCAGGTTGCGCAGTGCGTCCTGACGTTAGATGCCTCCCCTTGTGCCGTCCCTCCAGAAGAACGGATTACAGAGGAACAAATTTGCTCAGCGCTGAAATACAGTAAGAACATGAAGGCTCCCGGGTTTGACGGAATATTCAACCTAGCGTTGAAAAATCTCAGCCCGAGGGTGCACTCGCTGCTAGCTGCCACCTTCAACAGATGCTTGGAGCTGCACTACTTTCCAAGCATCTGGAAGGTGGCAAAAATCATCCCGATCCGCAAACCTGGGAAAGACCCTTCACTACCGTCAAGCTACAGACCGATTAGCCTGCTCTCAGCGCTGAGCAAGCTGTTCGAAAAATTGATCCTCAGCCGACTAAACAAGTTTGTGGAGGAACATGACATTCTTCTTCCGGAACAGTTCGGGTTCCGCAAGGGGCATTCCACCAATCATCAGCTAGTGCGGGTGATGAATAACATCCGAAGTAACAAAGCTGTATCCAAGTCCACAGCCATGGCCTTGTTAGACGTCGAAAAGGCGTTTGACAATGTCTGGCACGACGGACTTATATACAAGCTTTGTAACTCTAACTTTCCACCATACCTTGTGAAAATCACCCGTAACTATCTCCAGCAAAGGTCGTTCAGGGTGTCGTTGAATAGTTCCCTTTCGGGACAATTTCCGATCCCAGCAGGTGTTCCGCAAGGGAGTCTGCTGGGACCACTGCTTTACAGCATCTACACGTCGGACATCCCTCCTCTAGGAGATGGTTGCGTGTTCTTTCTGTTTGCAGATGACACCGCGATAGCTGTCAAGGGTAGGATGCCTCGTGAAATTACGAACAAGCTCCAACGATGCCTTGACACCTTTACTGATTATGCCACCACGTGGAAAATCAAAATCAACGCCTCGAAAACCCAAGCGATCATGTTCCTTCACAGACAATCACCAAAACTTAAACCGTCTCCCTCCTGTACCGTAATAATGGATGGTACAAGGGTCGAGTGGTCCACTGATGTTACTTATCTCGGGATGTTGTTCGATGAGAAGCTCCTGTTCCGCTCGCACATAGAGAAAACCCTAGTTAAGTGCTCCGCCTTGGTTAGGTGTTTGTATCCGCTCATTTGCCGCAGATCCCGCCTCTCAAGGCAAAACAAACTGGCTGTTTACAAGCAGATCATAGCCCCCGCGATCTTCTATGGCGCCCCGGTGTGGGAATCGTGCGCTCAGACCCACAGGAACAAAATCCAGGTTGCACAGAATAGAGTGTTGAGGATGATCCTAGATCGTCCATTCGACACAAGAATAGCAGACCTCCATCAAGAGGCAGAAATTCCCAAAGTAGATTCCAAAATTGATGATATGACAACTAAATTTATTCAAAAATGCAATCTTTCTGAACATGCTTTAATAAGCAATTTGTACATAGTAGGTTAAGTGTATATAGTAGAGTAGGTTAGTTTTAAGCTGTAAATAGTAGTATTAAGTAGTTTCTCTTCAAATTCTAAAAACAAAACAAACCAATCCCACCAAGGTGGTCGACCGTGTACTAAGTCTAGGACTAATTCTGTAAAACAAATTTTGAATTTTGCCCATACCTAAAGATGAAGAAATCATTAAATCACTTAGTAAAAATTTATATGGTAATCGTCCAAGTTAAACTAAAATAAAGATCATTTAAACTAAATGGCATTAGCTCATTTTTGCTTCCGACGGCGTGGCGAACAGCAATAGCAGCAGTAGGAAGGTGGTGGCTAGTCCACTTCTTCACACCTAACAAGCAACAATTGACTGTGACTGGTCGTGGCAAAGGAGGAAAAAGTCTGGTAAAGGAGGCGCCAAGCGTCATCGCAAAGTTCTTCGAGATAACCGCCATCGGTCGTCTGGCTCGCCGTGGTGGTGTCAAACGTATCTCCGGTCTGATCTACGAGGTGTGCTGAAGGTGTTCATGGAAAATGAGGTCCGTGAAGCTGTCACCTACACTAAACACGCCAAGCGTAAGTGGCCATGGATGTCGTCTTCATTAAAACGGCCCTTTTCAGGGCCATCAAGCTTACATCAGTAAAGAGTTGGAATAGAATTTATCTGTGCTTGTTTGTCCATATTCAGAACCACAAGCCCCCAACGACCACACAAAATACTCTCCAGAGTTGTAATCTTGTAACCAAACTTGGAAGCAGGGGTGCAAGTGATTTTGATTGATTCTCTTAATCAACTTTCTCTTTGAAAAAGATTGCTACAAATTTGATACGCCTACAATTCAAAAACGGAAAGAGTTTCATTTTGCATAAGAAACGGACGTCCCTGATGTAGGAAAAGAGTGGCCTTTCACAGACATCATAATTCACTACCTAGCTATGAAATGTTGCCCTACTCACGCACGCTGACTCAGCTGACCAATAAACAACGAAAAGGAATGCCTTTCAAAACACTTGAACATAAAATATGACTTCATTAAAAAAAAACTGTTTAACTTATTCTTATAACTAACATATTTTTTGACGTAGGACTACGTCTTTGATTTCTATATGGGGGTACACTTTGTGAAAACCGAAAATGGAACATGTAACAAATTAAGAAAGATTTTGAACGTTAATAGCTCAGCTACCCCTGGTCCAATTTCCATAATTTTATCACCAATCGATCAGAAATATGGCTACGCATTGATAACAATGCTTCCGAATGTTGATTTTTAACAAGAAACTATTGAAAAACTGGTAAATGTTCAGCATTGTCCAAAAGCGTCGAATTAACTAACAAATCCACCAATTACCTACATGCATATGCTGCGTGCGAATAGGGAGGATGGAATTGCGTAATATTTTACACACTCATCGCCATGTTCAGAACCAAACGCAAATTCTTCGAGATAACCACCATCCGTCGTCTGGCTCGCCGTGGCGGTGTCTGACGTATCTCCGGTTTGATTTACGAGGTGTGCTGTAGGTGTTCCTGAAAAATGAGATCTGTGATGCTGTCACCTACACTAAACACGCCAAGCGTAAGCGGCCATGGATGTCATCTACGTTTTTGAAGTGACAGAGACGCACTCTGTTTGGTTTCAGAGGTTAAATCATCACCAACATTGGAAACAAAACGGCTCTTTTCAGGGCCACCAAGCTTATTACAGTAAAGAGTAGGAATAGAATTCATCTGCCTGTTTGTCCATATTCAGAACCACCGACCACACAAAATGCTCATGTAATCAAACTGGAAGCAGGGATACAAATTATTTTGATCAACCTTGATCAACTTTGAATCGCCACGGTCGGATATTTTCGATGGAAGAAGCAACAATCTAGCATCTAATTCGACGAAGACGTCAGGAAACATTTCTGGATCATCATTAGAATAGGGCCCATCAGCATTTGTAAACAAACCGTTCCAAAGCCTCACAAATCGAAGGCCGCTCACACAAACCAACACCAACATCTTGCAGGTAGAAGTTTCCCCTATCCGATGATGGTGTTGGTTTGTGTGGGTGGCCTTCGCTTTGTGAGTAAAGGGCTTTGGAACGGTTTGTTTACAAATGCTGATGGGCTCTTTTCTATTGTTGATCCAGATTTGTGAAGCCGAGTTATTTACGAAAGAGAGTGTCGATGAAGAGAATCGATCAATGTAGATAGGACCTATTGAAAAGTGACGCGAGATTTGTTTTCCGTACTGAGCTCCAATGCTACCGACGCCAGGGAGGCAGCTCCCAGAGATGTTATGCCTTAGAACATGCCGATGGCGCCGACTGAGATTGGACCCAGGCCTGCTGGGGTGAGAGGTAATCACGCTAACCACCGGCGCCGATATCTATCACGGCGAATGAGAACGACCCCAATTTGAGTTTAGTTATCTCAGAAATAAGTGCGGGAACTCAGCGATGAGTAAATATTCCTCATGTTTTCCCAGGTTTTTCCAGCATTTTCCAGGGAAAAATTCCCGAATTTGAGAAAAGTAAAGATTGGATTCACTCAGTCTATTGGTAGTACTCCGAGACTGAATAAAATTTTCGTCAATTTCCTCATTTTCTGGCAGATTTTTTTAGGTTTTCCACAGGAAATCATGAGACAAATTTACTCATCGCTGAGTTCCTACACTTTTGGCGATTATGAGTGAACTAAACTCAAATTTGGGGCGTTCTCATTCGCCGTGTACGCAAAAAGAAAATAGCCAGTGTCGCTACTTGATAGCAAACTACTCATAATGGGAGGAGTCTTTGTAGCTTTTATATTTTTGTGCAACCAATCATTCTGCTTTAACCTAAAAAGATATAAAGCAGCGCTGCTGTCTGGTATCAGCTCATTTTCGCTTCGGACGGCGTGGTGAGCTATAGTAGCAGTAGGTCGTGGCAAAGGAGGTGCCAATCGTCATCGCAAATTCTTCGAGGTAACCACCATCCGTCGTCTGGCTCGCCGTCGCAGTGTCTGACGTATCTCCGGTCTGATCTACGAGGTGTGCTGAAGGTGTTCTTGAAAAATGAGGTCCGTGATGTTGTCACCTACACTAAACACGCCAAGCGTAAGTGGCCATGGATGTCCTCTTCAATAAAACGGCCCTTTTCAGGGCCATCAAGCTTACATCAGTAAAGAGTTGGAATAGAATTTATCTATGCTTGTTTGTCCATATTCAGAACCACAAGCCCCCAACGACCACACAAACTTGGAAGCAGGGGTGCAAGTGATTTTGATTGATAACAGGGTGGCCAGCAAACCGGGAAATCCGGGAATACCGGGAAATATCCGGGAATTTGGAAAGTAACCGGGAAAACCGGGAAAAACCCGTGAATTCTGCAAGAGAACCGGGAAAATAAATTAACCATATCATAGGAACAAATTTTTACATCAGAATTTCAGAATAAACCAATAAAACAGAGTGATCCTTTAGCAAATGAATGTCTTACTCTATTTGTTGCATAATTTTCTTCAGTATACCGTCTTATTGTTTTTAGAATTTAATCACTCAGCAATATTGCAAATTAATTTTTGTCGTTTCAATTTCAGATGTAAAGTGCATGGTCCTCTAAATAAAATATTGAAGATGCTGGAGTTTGGAAACAAATATTTGTAAAAACTGAAACTGAATTATTCTTTTCCGGGGTTTTAATTTTTCGTTATTCAGAATTCTCATGATGAATTCCAGAATTAACTTGGAATTCTGCTCTGAATTATCTTGAAATTGTTCTGAAATAAACCAGAAAACACTCCGCGTAATAATTACCGTTGAATTCTTTTAGGAATTTTCTTCCAACCCCTTCTAAGAATTTATTGGAATCCTTCATATAATTCCCGTTCCCGCCTATCCGGAGACTTTGATTCCTTTAAAAATCTTTTCAAACATTTCTTTTAACTCTATTCAAAACAAAAGAAATCTTTCGAAAATTAATTTATAAACCCCTTGGAGTATTTTAAAGAATTTCTTTCTAATTGTCAGCAAATTTTTTGGAATCAATTTTGTTTGGGTTATGTGATGAATCATTCGCACTAGGGTTGAAATTATTGCCAGAACATTTTAAGAACTCTGTTTCTTGTTGAATTCCGATCATAATTCTCTTGGAATTCTTCTTAAAATTCATCTGTCATGTTCCTCACGATGCCCATACAAATCTCATCAGAACCACGTAGGAATTTTCTGCAATGTTTTATTTTTATTTTCACAATTCTTTTTTAAATCTACTAAAATTACCTAACAGTTTAATTTAGAACTTGCATTCTTCTCCAAAGAAATCCTTCCAAATTCATCTAACAATTTCTATGGATTTCATGTAAGAATAATTCTGGAAACCTGCTCTTCTCCTTCGAAAACTGTGTGGGAATCCTTCTCAATATTGTTTTTTAATCAACACTTTGAATTCTTTTAAATTTTACTAAAAATTCCAGGGTTTGTCCGCCAGATTCTACAGATTGGTATGTAATTTGTTATTACCCTTAAAATGCTTCCAAGTCTCAGAGCGTGACAATTATGACTCCACGACTCATAAGTATGATGTTTTTTTTTTTATAAATCTGTGATCTTGAAAAAAATTCAAAATTTCACATTTTAATTATTGTTTCTCCATATCTTGCATCACGAAGCATGTTATTAATCACAAATTTTGAAGAAAAGTTCTAGTTTCAGACTCTACACAAATTTCAAAGCTCCAGAATCTTGGGAATCTTCTTAAATCACATTTTTTATCCTATCAGTAAATTTTGTTTTTTTTTTTTTTTGTTGCATATTAACAACCGGGAATTTTTAAGATTTGGACCGGGAAAACCGGGATTTTCAAAATAAAAATTCACTGGCCACCCTAATGATTCTCTTTATCAACTTTCTTTTTGAAAAAGATTACTACAAATTTGGATCGCCTACAATTCAAACCCGGAAAGAGTTGAGATAATAGATATTTCAGGCATAACATTTGATAACGGCACAAAAGCATTTGTAAACAAACCTTCTTAGGCCCTTTACACGCGAACCAAAGTACGCCCACGCAAACCAACAACATCATCGCATAGGGGCAACTATCACCTTTCTGTAAGTGGTATTGGTTTGCGTGGGCGTACTTTAGTTCGCGTGTAAAGGGCCTTAGAATGTATGTTTACAAATGCTTTTGTGCCGTTATCAAATGTTATGCCTGATTTGATCAATTAAAAGAACTTAATGCTCTTCACATTTATTCCGTCCACTAGCGGTCCTACGCCAAGCTTCCGTTTGTGCCCCTAGGCACAGACCCTTCTACTTTTTTTATTAAATAGATCTTACGCTGAGTTTCAAAATTGTTTCCAACTGCTCGATAGTTCTGAAATTTGAAACTGTCAAAAATGAAACTGCCACACGATCCCTACATATGTGTGCGTGGGCTCAGATTGCTTGCTTCGGTGATTTTAGCGAGGGGGACGATTCTATCTACGATGCAAAAAAGATTGTGTTTTGATGTGGCTAGCTGCGCGCACGTTGAGTAGATAGAAAGAAGATTGATGACGATTCTGAAGATTTCCTGCAGAAAGATAATGCGCGATGCAAGTAGATGCGGCAAATGAAAGAAGATTTTTCGAAGATTGATTAGCTAGTGTGAGATTTGTTGAGCATCTAAACGGATTTTAGCACGAACGGAAAGTGATTCTGATTCAAGAATGCAATAGAAGCAGGCTCCGGATTTTGTGAGGCGACAAAGGGTAAACATTGGTCAAGTCTTGTGAAATGTGATCTAAGGAGTAGTGGAGGGCGTTATGTTCGCCCCTCTTCCTTGCTCCTTAGGTAACAATTGGTTTCCATCTTGTTGCTAATTTAGTGGTTAAAAGTAGACACGCTAAACCTATATTAACTCAAATTTGTATTATAAGCTGGAATCACTTGAAAATCTCAGTTTGGTTCGTATTCCTATGAGGTTCAAATAGGCTACCCATGCTCAGAAAGATGAGCACCTATACCACTATTCTTTCAAAGAGTTGGCCTTTGTGTGGTCTCGAGGCATTTATAGCCTTAGGGGGCTTAGCCGCAATAGATTCGTGTATTTGCGTTCTCACCCCAGCTAATTTTGCCCACCTCGGCACGAACCACCAGCTAGATTTGGGCACTTCCAATCATCCAGGGAGCGATATGAGTCCCTTCAAACTTCTCCAACGCAATTAAACGAGACTACAGGCGGTGTGACAAAACATGGAAGTACCTACCATTGATATTTCATCAAATATAATCAGGTGTCGAAGATTATAACATACATCCATAGGTAAATCTGGCATGGTCAAACCCTCCGTCAGTGGAAGAGAAAATGCTGAATGTATCGTGTTTCCGTTGATCAAAAATGCAGCTGTTCCGGAAAAAGCACACAGTAGTACCTTAATTGAATCCAGTTGCTCCCTTGTGGAATTGTCTAACGTGTATTCTTAATGGTAAGTTATCGACTGGTTAATTGTAGATATGACCATGCTTTTCCAACACTAGCAGACATACGTAAACATGTCAAACTAATGGTTATTCAGTTTCTGCATAGTTTCAAACAGTTTTATTCTGTTTATCTCAGGTGGTCCTGAGTGAATAAATGAAACACTATCTTTGGAACGTTCCGTACCATCTTGAACTAAGATATCAATTTCATGATCATTATCAGAATGTTTTATTTCTTCATCACCGTCATTTCTACATTCAATGAAATTACTCCTCCACAAATTGTTCAAAACTGTTTGTTATTGTTCTGGATGGCTTCAAGATGTGCTTTGTACTGTTTTTCCCAGTTGACGGAAGCTATTTCTGTTTCCTCGTTCCTCCTGGGGACAAAAACTAACTATTGCTCCCGATAATAATTATCTTATTTTGATCCTTTTTGAATCCAACAAATCGTATTATCCGAGCTTTTCGCCGTACATAGTGGGATTGTTCAGCAACATCTTCCTCATATGTACATATCCACGGTTAGAAGATTCTTGTATCGATTATAGTATGCAACATATTTAGCAAAGCATACATCTGATAGGTTTTCTCTACGAATAATATGTTATAGCTTCCTTTCCAGTAATATCCCTTGAGTCGGAGGGATGTTTCTTCAGCTGTTTTCAAGACCATTTTCTTCTCTATTCGTGTTTATGGAAACCACTACCCGAATTTTGTGGATTATGGAACTTCTAGGATCCGGTGGTACACAGCTTCTAAAGATGACTTGACATTAGCATTCTGAAATTTATTTGCAATGCAAGGGAACTGGAATATTATTATTCTTAAGTTCCAGCTGTAAATGCTTTAATCATTTTGGTTAATCTGCTTCAAGTTCAGCTATGTAATCCACAATACATTATGCAACACTGTATTCATCTAGAATCGGTTGAAAATCCATATTTGATTCTATAATGTTCAAAAGACCAGGATCCACCTCGCAACATCTGATTTTATGACATACGGATAACTTCGAAATGTATGATCTTATAGCTCTTATGTAATCCTTCTTTGTAAGCTTTAGCTCAAGCAGTATTTCATCAAATGCCTAGTCGATTTTTGTCTTTTCTGTTGAAGAAAGTGGTTCCCATATTTCCGAAAATTAAATCGGCATACCTGCTTGTTCTTCCTTCCTTTACTACATGTATCGATATGCTTGAGACGCAAATATTAACCGAAAGAATGTTTAACATCATATGTATCGACATGAAATGATAGAATCACAAAATATAATCACTGCATCAACACTTGCAGGATCGTTTGGATCAATTTTAGGCGCACCATCTATAAATAGCATGATGTGATCATGTGGTGAATCTCGCAGTTGAAATTCTCTCCTTCTGTAACTTTGACGCCACTTTGCGTTAAAGGGCCATAAAACTAGTCACCACTTTCGTGAGCTAGTTGAATTTGTAATCGTAATCTTGCTGTAATTATGGGGTTCTCTTTGACCAATTTAAATTTTTGATCTACTGGAAGAATCATTGCGTAAACCAAAGACAACTTCTTCGCTGATATTCGCTGTTCTTAAAATTGAATCCATTCTGACCAGTTTGTCAGAAAGAGAGTGGTTGCTCCGAGCTACCGAATGTATGATATATTGTTTTTAATTTTGTTCATATAACTTGGTGAACTTCTAAACATTAGACCCTCGTTATGTGGAACATTTCTTCAGTGAATTCAGACTTTATACCTTCTGCTGCTGTTATTCCTTTAGACATATTTTTGACATAGGACTACGTCTGTGATTTCTATATGGGGTACACTTTGCGAAAACCGAAAATGGAACATGCAACAAAATTATGAAAGATTTTGAACATTAATAACTCAGCTGCCCCTGTACCAATTACAATAATTTTATCACTAATCGATCAGAAATATTTCTACGCTTCAATAGCAATGCAGTGATTTTCATCAAGAAACTATTGAAAAAGTAATAATGTCAAGCATTGTGCATTATCACTGTTTTCATGAAATAAACGGTCTTCCCAAACCCAGTCGTCATAATCGAGCACCACTTGGTTGCACATCATTCTGCTTTAACCTGAAAAGATATAAAAGAGCACTGCTGTCTAGCCTGCACTCATTCTCTGCTTGTTCGTCAAGCAGTACAGTCCGGTATTTGCTCACTCTGTCGAGTTGTTCGATAGTTATTCCAAACGTTTATTCGCGTCGTCAGTAGTGTCGGTCGCATCGTGTGATGGGAAGACAGCGCTCCCGGAGCAGGCTCCGTGAGAAAGCGGAAAAGAACAGTGGTGAGTGTAGCACGAGTGTACCTATTTCAAATAGGTACGCTACTCTTCCCACCGATGTTGGAAATACCACCTCCGCCACGGTGAAGCGATCCAAGAAGAGGAAGAAAAACCAAGGCCAGTCCGATGGTGCGAGTGGACGTGATGACGTCACAGCAACGAACGCCAGCGACATCGGTGATTTCGGCGACACCATCGACAACGAAAATTCTGCCGGCCCGAGTGCGGAAAAAGTGAAGCTACCTCCATTGGTGGTAAAAAATGCTCATCTTAATGAGCTCATCGCGGATCTAGCGACGCTGGGCGTTAAAGCCGAATACAAGTTGGGCAGAGTCGGCACCAAGGTGGTGCTCCGTACCAAAGCGGAGTATGACTTGGTCGTCGCCCACCTGAGGACTTCCAAGGTGGAATTCTTCACCCACGGTCGTCATCAGGGGCCTACCAAACTTCGACCCGAAGTTTATCGAAGCTGAAATCAGGGACCGGTACAAGCTGGCCCCAAGTGCCGTCTATCGGATGACAAGAAGAGACGAGAATGTGAAGGCGTATCCGGATTGCCTTTTCCTGGTACACTTCCAGAAGGGAACGGTGACGCTCAACGCGCTGAAAGCCATCCGCTCCATTAATTGCATCATCATAGTCCGCTGGGAGCCATACCGTGGTGGCCATCGCGATGTGACTCAGTGCCAACGGTGTCTGAACTTTGGACACGGCACCCGCAACTGTAACATTAAGCCACGCTGCGGCAATTGCGCTCAAGACCACGCCACTTCCGACTGCCCTGCGGATGAAGCCGTGGCGTTAAAATGCGCCAACTGTGGTGGTGCTCACCAAGGTTCCGACAGACAGTGCTCCAAACGCGAGGACTTCAAACGCATCCGAAAACAGGCGGCAGTTAACAACCAACCAGGACGCAAGAAGGACAAAGTCCCGGCATTTCGGACGGAGGATTTCCCGCCTCTTCGTGCTCCTCAGCAAAGGCAAGCAAATTCGCGGGTGCATTCCGCTCAAGCAACTTCTGGTGATTCTGCTGGCCAAAGCTCTCCATCCCCCCCTGGATTCTGGAGACAACCAACAGCGCAAAACAACAACCCCGATCTGTTTTCAGCGGATGAACTGGTGGAAATTTTCGTCAACATGACCGGTGCTCTACGTAAGTGCCGCAATAAGCCCGAACAGATCCAAGTGCTCGGTAAGTTCATCATCCAGTATGGCGTCTAAACCGCTAACCATCGCTACTTGGAACGCTTGCTCTGTAAGAGCAAAACAGATTGAGCTTGCCGACTTCCTCCGCAAGCATAGCATCGACGTGGTTCTTCTAACCGAGACCCACCTAAAGTCCGGTGACAGCTTCTGGTTGCCTGACCACAACATTATCCGGCTTGATCGCACCAGCTCCAGGGGGGGTGGTGTAGCGGTCATCGTCAGAAAGGGAATCAAGTTTTGCACTCTGCCCCACATCCGTACTTCTATCATCGAGGCCATTAGTGTGGAGGTGGAATCACCAACTGGAAACGTCCGGTTCATCGCTGTTTACTGCCCACGCCAGTGTACCGCAAGCAACGGATTAGGAATCCAATTCAAGAAGGACCTGACCGCCATCACCCGTACTAGCTCCCGATTCATCGTTGGGGGCGACCTGAACGCCCGCCATGAAGCTTGGAGGAACTATCAGAGGAACCGGAACGGATGTCTATTGTTCGACCACGCACAACATGGTCTGTACACTGTGCAATTTCCGGACGATCCAACTTTCATCTCTCCGGCGGGAAATCCCTCCACGCTGGACTTTTTCCTGTCAAACATCGGACTATCCAAGCCGGAGGCGCACAACGATCTCAGCTCCGACCACCAACCGGTGGTGACTGAAGTCGGTGTCAATGTGGTTCCTGCTAAAAGCTGCCTGCGTAAAGACTACCACCATGTCAACTGGGTGCAGTACGGACGAATGGTGGACAGCAACATCGATGAAAATCCACTACTCAACACCGTAGATGACATCGACCGGACGTTGGAAGGGCTCCAACAGGCCATATCCATGGCTGACGAGGCATACGTTCGACAAGTTCCTGTGAGGGGTAAGTTTGTTGCTATTGATTCCCACACCCATTTACTGATTCGGTTGAGAAATGTTCGTAGACGCCAGTTTCAGAGGACTGGAGATCTGGGCAAAAAATGTGAAATGGCCGATCTGAATAGGCAGATTGCTTCCAGAATGGACTCACTCCGAAATGAAAGTTTCGGGCGTGTTGTCCAGAATCTGGATGACCGCTCCAGACCATTCTGGAAGGTAGCCAAGGTCCTGAAAAATCATCCCAAACCCGTTCCACCTCTCAAAGTCGAAAATGATGACGATCGGCTTTTAATTACCCCACAGGAGAAAGCAAATGCGATCGGCGAGCATGTCGCTTCGTCGCATTTGCTTGGCTCGACTATCCAAAGTCCGCTCGATGATCAGGTTGCGCAATGCGTTCAAAACCTAGATACCTTCCCTTGTGTCGTGCCTCCGGCGGATATGATTACAGTACAACAAATTTGCTCAGCGCTGAAATGCACCAAGAACATGAAGGCTCCCGGGTTTGACAGTATATTCAACTTGATCTTGAAGAGACTCAGCATGAAAGTGCAGTCTCTTCTAACCGCTATCTTCAACAGATGTTTGGAACTGCACTACTTTCCAAGCATCTGGAAGACAGCGAAAATCATACCTATCCGCAAACCCGGGAAGGACCCAACGCTAGCTTCAAGCTACAGACACATCAGCCTCCTTTCAGCGCTGAGCAAATTGTTCGAGAAACTCATTCTCAATCGTTTGCTCAAGTTTGTCGAGGAAAATAACATTCTCCTTCCGGAACAGTTTGGGTTCAGAGAGGGGCACTCCACCAATCACCAGCTAGTGCGGGTGATGAATAACATCCGAAGTAACAAAGCTGTATCCAAGTCCACAGCCATGGCCTTGTTAGACGTTGAGAAAGCGTTTGATAATGTCTGGCACAATGGGCTTGTATACAAGCTCTGTAACTTCAACTTTCCATTACATCTGGTTAAAATCACCCGTAGCTACCTCCAGCAAAGGTCGTTTAAGGTATCGTTGAATGGTTGTCTCTCAGACACGTTTTCGATCCCAGCAGGAGTCCCGCAAGGTAGTCTGCTGGGCCCCTTGCTTTACAGCATTTACACTTCCGACATTCCTCCCCTCGGTGACGGTTGCGTGTTTTTCCTGTTCGCAGATGATACCGCAATAGCCGTCAAAGGAAGGATGCCTCGCGAAATAACGAACAAACTTCAACGATGCCTTAACGCCTTGGCTGATTATGTCACCACGTGGAAAATCAAAATCAATGCCACCAAAACACAAGCGATCATGTTCCTCCATCGGCAATCGCCGAAACTGAAACCGGCTCCATCTTGTACTGTAATCATGGATGGCACAAGGGTTGAGTGGTCTACCGAAGTTACCTATCTCGGGATGTTGTTCGATGAAAAGCTCCTCTTCCGTTCGCATGTAGAGAAAACAGTAGTCAAGTGTTCTACCTTGGTTAGGTGTCTGTTTCCGCTGATTTGCCGCAGATCCCGCCTCTCAAGGGTGAACAAACTGGCCGTCTACAAACAAATCATAGCACCTGCGATCCTCTACGCAGCTCCGGTGTGGGAATCATGTGCACAGACTCACAGGAACAAGATCCAGGTCGCTCAGAATAGAGTGCTGAGGATGGTACTTGATCGTCCTTTTGACACTAGAATAACAAATTTACATGAAGAGGCAGGCATTGCCAAAATAGATTCCAGAATTAACGAAATTAAGACTAAATTTGCACAAAAATGTAATTTTTCAGAACATGCTTTGATAAGCAATAAGTATATAGTAGATTAGGTGTATATAGTAGTTGTAGGTTAGTTGTAGTTGTAAATAGTAGTTATAAGTAGTCTCCTTTTTCAAATTTTCAAACAAACCAATCCCACCAAGGTGGTCATTCTCTAAAACAGGCCTGATAGGACTAGGAACTGTAATTAATAATAATTGAAATTTCACAGGAACTAAAGTTGAAAAGACGCATCTGTGTCACTTGTGTCACATGTAAACCACACAAATTCAAGAAATATAGATCATTTAAGTCAAAAAAAAAAAAAAAAAAAGTAGCCTGCACTCATTTTCGCTTCGGACGGCGTGGTGAGTAGACAGACAGCAGAAGCAGCAAAAGCAGCAGTAGGAAGGTGGTGGCAGGTTAGGTAGTCCACTCTTCTACCCAACAACAGGCTGGTCGTGGCAAAGGAGGAAAAGGTCTTATCTCCAGTCTGATCTACGAGGTGTGCTGAAGGTGTTCCTGAAAAATGTGATTCGTGATGCTATCACCTACTCTGAACACGCCAAGCGTAAGCGGCCATGGATGTCGTCTACGCTTTGAAGCGACAGACGCACTCTGTATGATTTCGGAGGTTAAATCACCACCAACTTTGGCAACAAAACGGCCCTTTTCAGGGCCACCAAGCTCATTACAGTAAAGAGTAGGAATAGAATTTATCCATGCCTGTTTTTTTCCATATTCAGAACCAAACGTCCCCTTTATTGGGGCGACCCCGGCGTAGTGGTTAACATCCATACCTATCACGCAAAAGTCACGAGTTCAATTCTCACCCCGGACAAGTCACAAATGACCCAAGAGTGTTAAAGTGACTGTTTACTGTTAACTTAGATTTAAGGATAAAATTGAATTACTGCTAACACAAACTAAAATTTATAACTGTTATACACATACACAATACACATTGAACACCCCTATAGTTTTTGTACAGATACGCTAACACTAATGGACACTGATAAAATTGATAACACGCACACAGGAATACAGCACGAAGTTAGGTTTAGGTATAGATAGATGTGGATAACAGAATCCCCAGTTAGTAGCCAACTGATCTCGTGGCAATAAATACTTTATAAACCGAATCGTCGCGCGTGCACATTAAAGCCAGTTTTGTTATTTAATAAAGTGTGGTATTTTTACGACAATATATCTAGTGTTCAGTGTTCACTCGGCTGTCGACAAAAGCAGGCCACTCTCGATGTGTGCTACGCGATCGTCTGTTTTCTCGGCAGCAACCATTGTGTGGTCCTCCTCATTGTTCTTCATCAGCAGTTCTTTCGGTCGATGCGTCGTCGACTTTGGAAAGCAACCGTTTCGTGATGAGTGTGTGAGTGCTGACCACGTTTTGCGTCCATTGCTGCAATGGACGCGCTCTGACCCTCGTTGGCGTACAACAATTTGCCATACAATGAAATTACTGGAAGCGGCTCCAGTTCTGATGGAGGAGGCTTTTTGGATAGCGGAAGATAAAGTGTTTATTGTGTTGTACCTTTTGACTATAGCTTTAAGATGTATTGTATAGTGACCATGAATCCTCGGCTCTGTTAAGTTAATTCGGTTGAGCCTTATCAAATAAATTAATATACAAAAAAAAAAAAAAAATATCTAGTGTTTTCTGGCAAAAATGGAAGAATAATAGGACGAGGAAAAAGGACACCCAGGATTAAGGAAGGATACGTGTGTCAAGGATATTGAGGAAAGGATATTTCTGGCATGGACTGAAACGGGAGTAGAAAGAACGGTGAGAAGCAACTTCATTCTGGTGTACCCTTGCGTGCTATTTTCTAATGTGGTTTCCGACCCACGAACCACGGAGTGGTCAACAATGACTATAAAAAAAACCCAAACGTCCCCAACGACCACACAAAATGCTCTCCAGAGTTGTAATCTTGTAACCAAACTTGGAAGCAGGGGTGCAAGTGATTTTGATCGATTCTCTTAATCTTTCGTTAATAACTCGTTAATTGCCCTTTGCTTTCAAGGTATTGTCATTGGCAAACTACGCAAAAGGAGAATTTCGCTACTTGATAGCAAACTACTCATGATGGGAGGAGTCTGTGTAGCTTACCGGCGTGTGCAAAAAGAAAGGCAATTAAAATTTCATTTTGTGATTGTTTCCCAAACACAGACATCATATTGAAACACCATCGTGATTATGCATTGTAGCATTTGTTACCTTACAATTGGTACAGTATGTGCTTCATGATAGAGTCAATATTCGAAGTGAAACAGAAATCTGTAGAAATCTTCAAAATGTCTCAACACATGGCTGCTAAATATCTCCGCGATTATCGGAAGCAAGTGAGAGACAAGGAGTCAGGGAAACCTGTGAAACCGACGCGGACCGTTGCTGAACGCGTTCGAATGTGTCGAGCCAACAAGAACGCGGCCAACGGTAATCCGAATTTTAGGATTTATTCAATGATTTGAATAATGAATTGTTCATTTTGGAGTTCAGTTTCTAAACCATTTATATTGTCATTAATATATTAGTGAATGGAGCATCAGAAACAATCTCGTAGTGCTAAAGTGTGTCCACGATGAAATTGCCACACTATGAAATTGCTCTAACTTTTTAACCGTTGGGTAGAATTTAATGAAAATTTGGGTGGATTTAGTTCATAGTGCATTATTTACATCCTGCAAGTTTTAAAGTCCTGTGATCAAAACTCGCGGAAATGGAGTCGAAAGAACAGCTCGTGCGTGATAAAATCTTGCGCATTCATCACGAGAACAAGGATCTCTCGCATCGTTCCATCGCTAAAACGTTGGGAATCGCGAATTCCACGGTGTCGCGAGTGATTAAGCGGTTCGAGGAACGGTTGACCACCGATCGGAAGCCCAGAAGTGAAGGAAAAAGTATTCCGTACAACACCAAAAATCACAACCGCGTAGTTGGGGCCTTCAACCAAAATCCGAACGCCTCCGTTAGGGATGTGGCTAAGAAGCTGCACCTAAGCCGAAGTTTTGTCCAGAAGGCCAAAACTAAGGCTGGGCTTCGAACGTTCAAGGTACAAAAGGCCCCTAATCGCGACGATAAGCAGAACAAGTCCGCCAAAACCCGTGCCAGGAAGTTGTACCTCAACATGCTGACGAAAGTTGAATGCTGCATCATGGACGACGAAACATATGTGAAGGTCGACTTCAAACAGGTCCCCGGCAACCTGTTTTTCACGGCCAAGGATAAGTTCAGCGTTCCGGAGCATGTCCGCACTCAGAAGATGTCCAAATTTGCGAAGAAATTCCTGGTTTGGCAAGCCATCTGCACGTGCGAGAAGCGGAGTGCACCTTTCGTGACCCAGGACACGATGAACGGACAGGTGTACATAAAAGAGTGCCTCCAGAAGCGGCTGCTTCCTCTCCTGAAGGCCCACAACGTCCCAACGATCTTCTGGCCGGATTTGGCCTCATGTCACTACTCCAAGGACGTGCTGAAGTGGTATGCGGACAACAAGGTCAATTTCGTGCCGAAAATGTTCAACCCTCCCAACACTCCGGAGCTCCGCCCCATCGAGAAGCACTGGGCGATTATGAAGCAGCACCTTCTTAAACGACCTAAGGTAGTGAAGACAGTCGAGGAACTGAAGAAAGTATGGATTTACATGCAAAAAACGGTTGATTCACAGGTTGTGCAGAATCTTATGGCCGGGATTAAGGCCAAGGTGCGGGCATTTGCGTATGGACTGTAAATAAAATACGAGTAAAATGGTAAAATGAAGTTTAATAGTTATTTCTCAATCCCTGAAAATTTGATGGCAATCGGATGCAAACTCGAATTTTGCGAATCAATTTTGTGTGTGGCAATTTCAACGTGGACACCCTTTATTGTACCAGATACGTTTTCCCGACTCCGACCTCGACGTCGTTATGCTCGCCGGCGTCGTCGTCGGGGTTGGTTCTCCTCGCTCTAGATCCAATTTAGGCTGAGACATTCGGAACTGCTGGACGCGCGCCGGCTTGTTTCGTTTAGTACCATTGATAAGATGGCTATGTTATGGAAGGCACCCACAGTGGCTTAAATTGCGAAGGGCAACTGTAGCGGTGCGACTTCTTTTCTTCGACTCCAGTGGCTGGAGCACTGGTCGCTTGGTGGTCTGAGTTGAGTTGCTTTGTGGTGCACGACGTGAATACGTGTTGTGATGTCTGTGTTAGGTTAGACACCTCGTGATCTAAGATAATGTATGGGAAAATTTGAAGTCCTGGTTTCGTTAAATTTCTTGATTGTTTCCATACCATACACCAAAGAATTGCTGGATCTATTCCCGCTCGAACGATATATTGCTTGACATATTTCATATTAAGCGTTTTGAGAGCTTTGTGATTAAAATCTCTACCATTTCGTTACATTTCCCTCGATTGGCACTCTTCCCAAAAGACGTAGTGGTACCGTAGGACTCCTACGTTATAAAAGCTTCAATAGAAACTAAACATTGCTCTAATAATACAATATAAGCCATAAAACATTTTATTTTTAAAGATCGTGCGCGTCGAAGTTGCTACTCAATTACCGATCACAACCAGTCAAATTGCACAGGGAACGACATAGTTTTATACATTGTCCGTACATTTCAATTGATTAGCCTGAAAGGCTTATCAATCTTTGTTTAATTTGTTATTCTTATTTACGTGTTAAAGTTTTTCAGCTAGTTTAAAGGATACCCCTTTGGGGTGCGTTTTGATTGAATGTTTAACATGAATGTGATAGCCTAGTTAACTACGAATTACATAACCTAGTTGGCAAGATCGTGTATGATCTGGTGATTTGATCTCAGACAGGCGTCTCTTATAATGATGAGCTTACTCCGCGCCTCAAGGGTATGAAGACCAGCCAGGTGGTGGTTCTCAGAACTTCGAGTCCGTGGGGGACTGTTGAGGATCATCCTATGGATCTTGTTCTGGATGCTTAGGAGTTTGAGATGATGGCACTTAGCACAGTTCTTCCAGATTGGCGTTCCGTACTCATTGGCGAGGATGATGTTTTTAAGGGAAACGGTGGACTTTCTATTGATAAGTGGATAGAGCGACCTAATCTTGGTGGATGTTTTGTCCACATGGGAACGGAACAGCAACTTGCTATCAAGGTGAGACCAAGTTAGAAGACTTCACTCGACCATTCAATGGGAATATTATCAAGATGGACTTGGAAGTTTTCAGACGGGATAAGCCGAGGTGAATTGGAGTGCGGAAATAGAATTGTCTGTGTTTTAGCTGTATTAATTAATACCTGAACTTCAATGATACTCCCTAAACCATTTTGTATAATACAATTTCCATGAAGTTTAGTGTTCTCTATGACGTTCTCCGATTTTTTTTGTTAAGCTCTTCGTAAATTTCTATTAGATCTTCTCAACTGCTATGAAGTTCTCTAAAAATTTACGAGAAACATCTATAAATACATCCAAAGATATTTGAAACAGAGTTCCAATAGATGGCTGTAGTGTATAAACGTCAAATGCAAGGAAATTGATTATGTGCGCCACAAATGGCGGTACTATCAACTAAGAAACATTTGAATTGACCGTAAAAAGCGATTTTGATGAACATTTTCAGAGTATTATGTCTGATTCTCTGTGAAGATTATGCACGAGTACATATTTCCGGATAAACTGACGCGATTGGTCAAGGCAACGCTGGATCGAGTGATGTGCGTCGTTCGAGTACCGGGGACACTCTCGAGTCCCTTTAAATCTCCAAGGGGGTTACGGCAAGGTGATGGACTTTCGTGTCTGCTATTCAACATCGCGTTAGAAGGTGTGAGCAGAAGAGCTGGGATAGACACGAGTGGCACGATCTTCAGGAAGTCCATCCAGCATCTTGGCTTCGCCGATGACATCGACATCATGGCACGAAACTTTAAGACAGAACGAAACTTTAACCTACATCAGACTGAAGGCTGAAGCCAGACGGATTGGACGTGCCATAACGCATCGAAGACAAAATACATGAAAGGAAGAGGTTCTAGGGAAGACAATATTAGCCTCCCACCCCGAGTTCAGATTGACGGTAACGAAATCGAGGTGGTCGATGAGTTCGTGTATTTGGGCTCACTGGTGACCGCCGAAAATGATACCAGCAGAGAAATTCAAAGACGCATTATGCCAGAAAATCGTGCCTACTTTGGACTCCGGAGGACGCTCCGGTCGAATAAAATTCGGCGCCGCACGAAGTTGACTATCTACAAGACGTTGATTAGACCGGTGGTCCTCTACGGCCACGAGACCTGGACTATGCTCGTGGAGAACCAACGCGCCCTTGGTGTGTTCGAATGGAAGGTGTTGCGTACCATCTACGATGAACGACGGAACGTGGAGGAGGTGAATGAACCACGAATTGCACCAGCTGTTGGACGAACCATCCATCGTCCACATTACAAAAATTGGGCGACTACGGTGGGCCCTGCACGTTTTAAGAATGCCGCACGACGACCCAGTGAAAATGGAACCATAAGAAGAGGCACGCAGCGGCCAAGGTGAATCGACCAAGTAGAAGGCGACATGCGGACCCTTCGCAGACTACGAGTCTGGCGAAGGGTAGGCCATGGATCGAGTAGAGTGGAAACGACTTCTTCGGACAGCAGAGGACAACAAGACCTTAGCCTGATCGGTAAGTAAGTCTGCTTCTCTGTAATCATACCTTCACTATCGCAACTTCGAAAGTACTTGCATTTTTCGCAGGCTCTTTTGATCTAACTATCTCATACTCGAAATATGCCACGACCAAATTGGCACAACGACGCCTTATGTGCTCTCTTACCAAAGCGCAGGGGGTTACAGCCGGAAGGACGTGTTGTATCCAAATTTTGAAACCTTGTGTTGTACAACAAGGTAACAAAGGTAATATCGCGATTTGAGGGATGTTTAGATAATCAACCTATTTTTTTTTGGCCACAAATTTAGCATATCCCCTTCCATCTACAATGCGACGTCAGTTATGCATGGTCCCTTATCTTCGCTTCGTCGAATAAGTCATATTCATTTCACCGAAACACATGTTGGAGTCATTCAATTTAAGGTACTATACTCTCAGTCAGCAAATTTTCGGATTGCATTTCCTCTTCCAATTCACAGTCCGTATCATACGGCTTTGTTCTGCTCAGAAGAACGTGCAATTTTCACCAATTTCGCGAAAGCCACAAAGGCCTCCCCGTCACAATTCCCACGTGGTCGACTACTGTTGGCTTCCGAACGCATGATGATGGGTGGCAAATAGACATCAAATCGACATCCCCATCAATGCAGGCACACAAGGCATCACTCTACCGACGACGACGTCGACAACCATCATGTTATGTTGGTTGTTGGCTTGTTGCATTCAGCACTGACAAATAAATCGCTCATACCGCAACTCTTCGACTTTGCTCCGTGGTTGGTTGATGAATGGACGGATTCGATTCGATGCTGACGACGCACATTCGAGGAGATGATCCCTCACCGATTCCAACACGCTTTATAACTATATTCTCTGTTGGATTGGACGGGGTTCTTGTTGGATGATCCAACCCGAATTGAAACCCCAAGAGTGTGGGGATTTGTTCGATACAACCAAATAAAATTGCAATCCGAGCCAAATTTGCACCCGTTGCAGATGCTGACTGCTGGCTGTCGCGATGAATAAACTGATTGCCGAATGGAAAATTATATATTTGCACAGCACTTGTCGGATGGAAATGATGGATCGCTCGTTCGTAAAAGGTGCAATTTATTGGGATCTTCTGTTAGATTTTGCGGAATTTTAACTACTAATATGAAAGTTTATCGAAAAACTTGTCTGACAAATACTGAATAATGCATGCAGCGAAATTACACCATACCAACCATCATCCTGAAAGAGAAGTAAAGATTATCCAAACCCACTCTTGAGTCCGCTGAGCGCAATAATTTACCAAGCAGTTTTATTTAAATCTCCACTCTGATTCTTGATGTCTCGTGGTGCTGTGCTGAGCCGGGCGCCCATTAACCCAAATTCAATTAAAATATTCCACTTCATCGCGTTCATCTTCTCTTAAAAACGATGACTTGGCAAATGTCCCAAAAAGCAGGAATATGATACGGTCCTTGTTCGCGTTGCTTCTCTGCTGTTAGATCCAAAAGTGTGCGAATTCCGGAAGCAGCCGGTTTCAAGGATCATCACAGCATTTGGGGAGGCATATAGTTTCTAGCCTGTAGGTCCTCTTGGAGCAGCTTGGTAAATGTGGAGTTTTCCGGGATTTACTATCTCTGCACTGGCATCGGAAAACGCTTTGGAAAATGGTTTTCATGGGTGGTAAAAATTCTTCCAACTTAGGACTGGGCCATAAAAAATAGATTAGGTGTGTCAGCGCTTGACTTGCTCGAGAGAACGTTGAATGCTATGGGCATCCTGATACTCTAGTCAGTAAAGGGGCTGCATATTACGAAGCGGGTTCGATTCCTGATTTGGTTGAAGAAATTTTCGGGTTTGTTTTTTTTTTGTCAACTTTAATGGGACTGGTCACTTTGATTTATCCACCTACCGGTGACAAGAACCTTTCACCTGTACCATTAAATTCTTGCACCTCTCAAGAACTCTTTGCTGGATGTTTAATTGTGTTCCAGATCTATCTATGAGAAAATGTATCGCCTATCTACCGGCCTTCGTTGAGTCCGAAGACAAAAGGATTCTTTGGAGTTTAAGTCTAAAATTCGTTAAAGCGCACTGTTTTTGCAATAGCGGACTCCGTTTCGAAGCTCTTCAAGTCAAACTTGTGTTTTTTATTGTGTGAGTTAGATTTTCAATACAATGGAGCTACTCTATAAGTTAATATATTATGGTAGTTAAAAAATATCTTTTTTGATCCACCAGGCTCAATTGATTCGAAATCAAATCCTGATCATTTTCCCAAAATATGAGTCTATTTAAATTCAAACTCATACTACACTGGGAAAGCTTGCTATATCTGCCAGCTTGCTAAATTGTGGAATTTTATCATCTACAACTTTGCTGGAGACCACCTTTTGATTAGACTTCATGCACATAACATATGTGGAACTCGATCATCAAAAATCGCCCCATTTCAGTGATCATCGATCTGTCAAATGAATAATACCAGCTGCAAAATGAGAATCAATGGGGTAGTCAATTCTATTGAAATAATTCTAACATTGTTTATAATTCTATGTCTTCTTAGCAAGGTTGCAAATACTCATTTCAGCTAAAATAATGTTTTTCGGAATAATAAAATCAAAAGATGGTATGATGACATTTTTTACTTGTAACTCACAAGAAGAGGTTACAAAGTATGCGTTTGAAACATAAAACCTGTAAATTTTGCTTTCTATGAGTCATAATCAGCGATTTGCTGATCGCTGAGTGAGTGAGTGGGTGAGTGTGTGAAAAATCGCTGATTGTGATTCTCATGAAGTGAAATAAACAGGTTTATTATGATAAACACATTCTTTACAACCTCTTCTTGTATCTTACCAATTCAAAATATGATCATAGCATCTAATTATTTCATAATTAAAAAAAAAAAACATTGTTTTAGCTGAAATGAGTATTTGCAACCTTGCTTCTTAGCACTTCTGAACTCATACCTATCGCCTTAACTATTTACGTTCTTTATTTATAATTATCGTTCTGCTTGTACCTGAAAAGATATTAAACAGCCGTGCCTCTGCTCATCATCATTCGGCTCGACTGTTGAGCTGTTCAGTCCGTATTTTCGCTCGAGTTCTCGTTTCGATTTTGTTTCGTTTTGTGCTGTCGCGTTGCGCCGTGGAAGTGTCGCCAGCTTTTGGCGTTCTGGCAAGTTTACTTGTACTTGGAAACCTCGAAACAAATGGTGCGTAAACGTGCCAATGAGACAGCAGCGGGTCCTTCAAAGAAGGTGGCTTATCAAGCCCAGCGCGCCGCAGGATGACGCCGGAAAACGGGTACTGCAAGCCAACCAGTTTGCAGTACTCCCGGAAGAAAATGGCGATGGTGGCGCCGCTCCCATTGCAAGAAAAGAACGAATTCCCCCGCTTTTCACGCCGGTTAAGGATGTTGCCAAGCTGAGTGCCGAATTGGCAAAACACAAGCTGCTGCCTCGCTTCAAGATTTGCAGCATCGGTACCAAAATCATGTGCTCCAGCCTGGAGAGTAAAAACAAATAGGATGTTTCCTGAAGGAAAACAACGTGGACTTCTTCACGCTTGATCTGCCATCGAGCAAGCCACTGAAGGCGGTTTTGCGAGGATTACCGTCGTTCGAGGTGGCTGCGGTGAAGTCCGAGCTGGAGCGGTTTGGGCTCCAACCTGAGGCCGTGTTCCAGATGAACCGCCGTTCCATCAACAATACCAGCTTCCGTGACCAGTTGTTCCTGGTGCACTTCACGAAGGGATCCACCAGTCTTGCGGCTCTGAGATTCAATATCCGGGAGCTGTTTCAGGTCATCATCAGTTGGGAGCATTACAAACCCCAACATCGTGATGTTACTCAGTGTATGAACTGCCTCTCCTACGGCCATGGCACCGAAAACTGCCATATGAAGTCTGTAACGGTAGACATTTTCATTAGATTATATTTTTGTTACTTGTTCTTATTTATTTTCAAATACCCATTCTTAGATTAATCGTCGTTCAATTTGTAATATTAACTTAAATGGACTGAAAGTAAGCTAAATGAAACGAATTGTAGTTTGCAACTTGTATGCAAGTCAGTTGCCTACGCGTAAAGAGGTTAGCAAAACGTATTGCTTACGTAGCTTCTCCGAAGAGTTTCACCATTCGTGTTTTTCGTTACTCGGATAGAGAAAACCGAATGGGATAGTTCTGAGAGTTGTTAGCAGTAGAAGGGAACAAGATAGACAGACCGAGTTCGATTGAAGAGGGAAAGAGATACTTCATTTGATCTCTCACGATCGTAACTAATGAAATCCGTTGAACTTCCATTTCCGGTAATCATGCCTTGGGACTTTTCTGAGGAAATTCAGTAATCGCCTCTTTCACTTTGATCCTGACTGTGATAGAAGAAGGGCGCGATTCTGTAGTTTTTTTTTTCCGCGGTGTGATTGGTTAGTAGTAGAAAACGTGAAGTGTCCTCAGATGTATTTTAATCGATTCTATGTTCCCCGTATAGGCTAAAGCTAGATAGCATTATAGTGTTGTAATTGTTGTGCGACAGTTGTGTAAGCGTTCCAGATAACTACAAGGTAAAACCAATTTACGAAATTTGTGTGTGCCGATAATAGGTTAATTGTGTCGTTTGCACGGTCAACGACTTTCCGCGTGTTCGCTTTCTAAATATAGGATTCAACAGCCAACAAAGCGACCGTTGATCAATAGCGCTGCCTCGCACCGCGGCTTTGCTTATTGTCGCCAACCCTTACCACGCTCGGGTATCAAAGCTTCCCGGTTGCCTATCCGAAGGGAGTTGCCTACGTTACCAAGGCACTCCGGCTAACGTCCAGCAAGCCACCATCCGCTGACTGAGTTCGGCAACTAAGAAACTTCAAGCGCAGTAGGAGGACATCAGCCGTCGTTGCAACGACGGCATCGGTCGGGCGAAAGCCCGTAAAGCTCGCCAACGTAAGCTTCAAATCCTATAAGTAGCGAACCCACACTTGCATGCAAGGCCGTTAGCACGGACACAGAATGATAGCGCGCTAGGCGAATAGTCCATCGACCGCACTAGTCAGATAGAAAGATAGAGGGGAACAGTAGTTAGGCCGGCCAGAACCAAGATTGTAGATATGTGAATAAAAAACCCTATAGATAAACTAAATAAAAGTAGAATGTTCACTCCCAAAATAAATCAGTGTTCAGTGTTAGAAAATTTTGATTGAGAGAGTCTGAAGGTTATTTCACGTTTCGTTCATCATGTTTAGTCTTTTTCCGTTGAATTTGTTGTGTTACTCGTCTTCTAAATCAAGCTCGAGTTGATGGGTCTGAGGGATTGCTTCCTGTGATGATACCCCTGTTCGGATTGGTTTTCGGGATTGGAAGTTTTTCGGACTCGGTAGTTAGGATCTTGGGATTTCGGTGGGTATGCTCTCTCCTTTCTTGAGTCACTCGGCTCAGTTGGTCTTGTTCCCGACACTGCTGACGAATTTGAGAACTGGCTCATTTGGCCAGTATCTAGCCGGGCATCGTGAAACACGACAGGTGGTCCTCTTCGGAGGTGGCGCTTAAGCCATCCGTTTATGAAACCTATCGGGAACAAATAACAGCACCGTAGCTGCCTCGGGGCCGCTACAAGTCAAACTGCGGAAAGTGTTTTGAAACTCACTCAACTGCGTCCTGTGAGCAAGTTGATGACATCGAGCCAATGTGTGTCAACTGCGGTGGGTACCACCAAGCCTCCAATCGTGGATGTCTCAAGCGAGTGGAGTTCATGAATATCCGTCGGAAGGCAACAATCAACAACCAGCTCGGTCGGCACCGTAATCATCGTTCGCCTCCTGTACACATGGAAGTCCAGTACCCAGCTCTCCAGCCCCGTTGACATGTTCCGAACCTAGCCCCGCTTCCGTTCAACAACCAACAAGCCAATCCTGCGAGTATCCAAATGGTTCCCAACAGTCGGACAGTTCAGCATCGTCTCACTGATGCTGCGGCCCAGCCAATTCCAGGTTCATCCACCGCCCCTGGTTTATCATACGCTGGTGCTGTCTCAGGTGAACCTGTCGACGTTTCTCCGGTCACCTCGGAAGAACATGTGACGCTCGTGGCCGAGGTCATCATCATCATGCGCACATGCAAGACTCGATCTGAACAGCTACACGCTGCCCTGTCCCATGTCACTAAGTATGGACCGTGAAGCCATCAAGGTCGTAAATTGGAATGCTTGCTCCTTGAAGAGCAAAAACAACGAGTTTGTTGACTTTCTCAACGAACGGCACATCGACATAGCCGTCATCACCGAGACTCACTTGAAGCCCGAGCTGAACTTCTTCCTTCCTGACTTTCGGCTCGTAATGCTTGACCACACCAGCGCCGGGGGAGGGGGAGTGGCCATCGCTGCGAGACGGAACATCAGCTGCTGGCTACTACCAAGCTTCCAGCTGAAAATTATCGAAACCATCGGAGTTGAGGTGAGCACATCACTCGGTCCAATCACCATCATCGCGGTCTACTGCCCCAAGCAAACCAACATTAGGGACGGCTCGGCCGCACACCTCCGAAGAGACATCATCAAGCTAACACGACAGGGGCAAAATTTCTTCATCGCTGGCGACCTGAACGCCAAACATCAAGCCTGGGGCAATAGTCGGCGAAACCAGAACGGCACAATCTTATACAACGATCTTCAGGAAGCCCACTACAACATTCTGTGTCCGGACACTCCCACCCGGTTGAGTCGATCCGGAGCTCATGTCACCATCAAAATCTTCATCAGCAACATTGGCGATAACATCTCTCAACCTATCGCCTATCACGAACTGAGCTCGGACCACTATCCGGTGGTGGCTGAAGTAGGTTCCTCGGCCAATAGGTTTCAAGTTTCAGCGCTGTGTGGACACAGCAATCGATTACGACGTCCTACCGGAGTCGTTCGAAAAAGTCGATCAGTGTCTGCAAACCATCTAAGAGGCGATATCTCGTGCCAGGGAGCAACACGTACCAGCATCCAGACAGGTGAGTCATACTCTGAACCTTGACAACCCAACCAAAAATTTTATCAGCCTCCGTAACACCATTTGTAGGCAGTTCCAGCGTTCTGGGCTGCCCCACTTGAAGACCAATGTCAATAGGCCAGACCAGACCAGCAAAATTATCCAGGACTCAGAAATAACGATTCTGCCAACAAGATTCGCTCTCTCCCAGATTGTGCAAAACCATTTTGGAAGATGACCGAAATTTTGAAAAATAAGTCGAGTCCGATCCCTCCGCTTTCCTCTGTTGACCAGAACTGACGCATCCCTACTCATAACCCCAGTTGAAAAGGCCAATGCTCTTGGCCATACCATGGTGAGCCCCAATGGGCCTGCCGTACTGGAGGCAATGTCTAGAGTCGCTGACACCCCCGTAGTAGTGCATGATGATAGTAGAATATCGGCTGATGAGGTGATAGCAGCTATTAGAAGCACTAAAAACATGAAGGCTGTGGGTATGGATGGTGTAGTCAACCTCGAGTTGAAAAACTTGAGTATTGACTTCTTCAATCATCTTACCCTTACACATGTTTGGAGGTTGGCTACTTCCCTGCATGCTGGAAGTTAGCCAACGTGATTCCAATACACAAGCCTGGTAAAGATCCTACCAGTGCCAAAAGCTATCGCCATATCAGCCTCTTGTCCTCCACCTCGAAGCTATTCGAAAAGTTGATACGCAGCCGTCTGCTGGTGTTTTCAAATGATAATAACATCTTTCACAAAGAGCAATTCGGGTTTAGGAAAGGTCACTCTACCATCCACCAACTCGCACGGGTTACTAACATCATCAAGCGGAACAAGTCCGTTTCCAATACATCTGCCATAGCAGTGTTGGACGTCGAAAAGGCGTTCGACAATGTCTGGCATGATGGCCTAGTGTACAAGCTGCATCGATACAACTTTCCGATCTACTTCGTGAAGATTATCAAAAACTTCTTGTCGGACAGATCATTCCATGTCTTCTTGAACAATATCCCCTCTGATACGTTCAACGTTGATGCAGGGGTTCCTCAGGGTAGCCTGCTTGGGCCAATCCTATTCAACATTTTCACGTCAGACGTTCCTCCCCTGCCGAGTGGTTGTATCCTACCAATATTCGCAGATGACTCCTCCATCATCTGTAAGGGTCGAGTGATCCGTGCTCTGGCGAGTAAACTACAATCAGGCCTGGATGTTCTGTCCAACTATTTCAAGAGCTGGAAAATTTTGTATCAATGCAGCTAAAACACAGACTATACTATTTCCGCACTCGAATTCACCTCGGCTTTTTCCACCTGCTTTTTCCACCTCCATCTTGATAGCACTCCTATTGAATGTTCGAGTGAAGTAGTCTACCTTGATCTCACCCTCGATAGCAAATTGTTATTCCAATTCCATGTGGACAAGACATCCACCAAGTGTAACATCTTGATCAGGTCGCTCTACCCTCTGATAAACAGGAACCCTGTCCTTCAAAAACAAGCTTGCTGTCCACAAACAGATCATTCTGCCGGCTATTGAGTATGGTATGCCAATCTGGGAGAGTTGTGCTAAGTGCCACACCCGCACCTCTATCATCGAGGCTCTTAGTGTGCAGGTGGAATCACCTACTGAAAACGTCCGCTTAATCTCTGTTCACTGCCCACGCCAGTGTACGGCAAGCCACGGACTAGGAATCCAATTTAAGTACTACCTGACCACCATCACCCGTACTAGCTCCCGATTCATCGTTGGGGCGACCTGAATTTCCGCCATGAACGGATGTCTATTGATCAACCGCTAAAAATCTAGTCCAGTCCATATTATCCAAATTTGATCAAGGTCCAGAATCATGTTTTCTCCCGACTTTTCGTCGAAATTCACGGGATAATTACACTGTTCAACCCTGGAACATCTGTCATTCTTAAATGAATATCAGTCAGCTCTTAAATCGATGACTTGGTTCTCTCTCCACTCGGCATAGCTGTCTAAAGGCGTAGCATAAATCTGGCTCAGAAAGGAAGACGAATGAAGTTTCCCATGAAAATACATACTTTTATTCCTTTTTTACCAAATCTGAAATAAATAAGAGATTGGTTAATGTATAAAATGCATTGTCAAACAAACTTCGAAATAATTAGAGCGAGGGAGGGTGTGTGTGAATGATAAGTTTACGTAGGAAGATTACAATTAAATCTGAGAATAACTGAGAATAACTCTTCAAAGAAATTCGGAAAATAATTCCAGGAGAGATTGCCAAACAAATTAAGTAAAGAAATCCAAGCAATTTGTGAGGATACATGAAAATGAATTCTTAGGAGGCTTTCAAGGTGAGTAGAATTTCAAGGGAAGGAGTGAGATTAATAAAGAAATATGTAATGCATTCAATGAAAATTCTGAGTTTTTTTTTCCATAGGATTTTTAAGTGTGGAGAATTTCAAGGCAATTCCTAGGAAATTGAAAAGAAAATTGAGATAGTTGCGAGAAGTATTTAAACCATATTCTTGTGATATTTTTGAGAGAATTAAGAGAAGCGTTCCAAGAAATAATTTCATGACAGTTTTGGGAGAATACGAGCGAATGATGAGGAGAAAAATCTCCGTTGAAAATGTTATGGACTTATCTGAGGTCTTCAGAACAACTTGAATGTTCCCTAAATATTCCTGAAGTAAATGAAACTGCCTTGAAGTTCTTTTGTAGTTTGAGAAACTAGACTGATACTCACAATTCTTCTCAATTTCTCTATTTTTTTTTTCGGACTTCCTAAAGTTTTCACAATTTTCCTAAGTTTTAACAATTCACTTAATTTCGAGAAACTTTTTAAATTTATGTAATTTAGCTGCTCTGGTGTATCTCTGCTCTAAGGATATCTGTTCTTTCTTGACTTTTTTTTAGCTTTTTAGCGAGAAAAACATCTTTCTTGAAGTTCTCGAAAGTTCTCTAAAGTGTTTGCATTTCTCATGAAGCTTGTTGTACTACCCTGAATTTAATGAAACTGTTCTAAAAATATTCAAACTTCCGTGAACTTCTGGACTTAAGTAAAAACTTCAATAATTTTCTTAACATCTTTAAAGTTCTCTGAAAATCTAGGAGCTTCTTGAAATTTTCCGCTTATTTAGTGAAACTAATGGAACTGAACTTGTAACCGTGCGGGAA
Organism: Ochlerotatus camptorhynchus; assembly: GCF_037179485.1. Taxonomy (NCBI): domain Eukaryota; kingdom Metazoa; phylum Arthropoda; class Insecta; order Diptera; family Culicidae; genus Ochlerotatus; species Ochlerotatus camptorhynchus. The sequence continues at coordinate 995,553 of NW_027040727.1, read as the reverse complement.
AACTTCCTGAGATAATTGTAAACACGGTGGCTTAAGCGCCACTCTCACGAAGAGAGACCACCGGTCGTGTTAAACTTGCCCGACACTTTGAGACTAAATCTCAGAGGACTTCCGTACGGTACGATTCTCGAAGTCCCTCAACGAATCAGCCCCGAATTTTCGCTAACGCCTGAGATCAAATGAACACTTTTATCCGCACCAGCAACCCCGAAAGGATCCAAAATGCTAAGCTCCATCAGCATAAACACAACGAATCGGGTTAAAAACAAATATGTGTGAATAGAGAGAGATCTTACGAATGGAATACACAGTGACGTATGAAACCAGCTAAGAGACGCAACGGTGTGAAGGAAAACTATAGACTTTACAACAAAAAACAACCAATTCAAACTATATTCACGTATTTGATAATTACATTCGTGTTGTGTTGGACAAACCCGATAACAACGGAAAAACTAAATTCATGGCCATGAAAACAAGAATACGGACATACCTGCGCAGGATTTAGGTTCCGTGAGATGCGATGCGATGCGATGCGATGCGATGCGATGCAACGGCGACGGATGAAGCGGTGATGGCGACGGATGGAGCGATAATGGCGGCCGGAGACCTTACCAAGGTCCTAGCGATGGCGACTGTCGACCTTCCGATGACCTGTGATGATGGCGGCGGTCTCGGAATGGTGCCGAGCTAGCTGCGGAAATGGCGTGCAGCGACGAAAGGTGACCCGTGTGCGGTATGGCCGAAATTAGAGGTGCGGAGGTAGTGACGGCTGGACGGAAGGCTTCCGATTTTCTTTCTTGAGAGCTGAGCATCGACGCAGTCGAGCTTTTCCCGGGAGATTCGCTCCGCGGAAGAGAGAGACCAACGTACCGTCGCACGGCTTCGCGTACTGTGTTTCCGCTTTGACCGCCCGAGATGGAATGAAATCCTCTCCTCTTTGGTTGAAATCCGAACCGAGGTACGCGATTGGCTTCGTACTCCTACGGTCCGAGCTCTCGAATGTCACGGTCCCCGGGGTTGTAACGGGATGGGGACCTTACCGACGGCTTTTGGCGACCGTCGGGAAACAATTCGCTAAGCAGAAATTTAGCGTCTACACTCTCCTCCGTTTGACTACCTACGAGAGGCGGGCCTTCGCTGTGCACACGGGTCTGATCCGTCCTTCCCGGACGAAAAATGTGGCTTTGATGACGCCACGAAGCCAAAGTTCCGGCGATGATGACTGCCGAACTCGTCAAAAATCCAGCCCGTACAAAAAAAGCCCGTTGAACGAGCTGTCCAACGCGAAAAACACGAAATTACAAAAATGCTAATGTTTAAAAAATTTACAAATTACCTTTTTGTACGATAAAACACTAAAAACGCAGATGTCTGCGACGCAACTACTTTGAACAGTACAATTAACCTAAACGTACAAAAAAACCACACGTTAGATCACTGAGCTGGCTCAATTAACTCCTTTTAAACTAATCACCTTAGAGTACGTAGATTACTTTCACAGAGTCCACTTTACGAACTTAAAAACCGCGTCACACACATCTGCTTTCCAGCCGATTCGTTAGCGAAATGGACGAGATTAGAAGTTTTGTTCCCCAAGAAACCACAGGTTTTCTTCAAGATAAAAGGATCGGATATGGCGCGAAAACATATGTCGATTAGCCATCTTATTTATGTGTTCATTTGAATCCTATCTCTTTCGCGTATTTAGCAATTCTCCTCTTTAGCCATCTTATTTATTGTTCCATAAAAAACGCTAGCTTGCTATAAAACCTTACAAATGTATATACAAAGCTAAATGTAAAACATAGCTTAGACACAAACCAGCTTCTTCGCACAAGATTACAACCTATATGACAACACACGTTACCTAATATTTACAACTTATACAACTCATCCCTAATATTTACAAATTCCGTTCTTTTCCACAATCTTTACCGCCAACTCAATTGAAAACAAACGCACAGCGTTACAACTCCCCTGAAGTTCTCCTTGTTTCTGGAGCTTTACGAAACTTTTTTGAAATGCTCCCGAAATGATCATATAAGTTCCTGCAGTTCTCGGATTTTCCCTTAAGTTCCATAGACTTTTATGAAGTTCTCGAAATGTTTCTGAAGATCTCTGTTCTTCTGTGAAGTTTTCAAAACTATTCTGAAATTTCTGGAACTTCTTTAAGCTCCCGCAACAAAATAATTAATATGGTTCTATGATTTTCAGTGAAGTTCTCAAGATTTGACGACTTCAATGGTCTAGAGTTTCCTGATGTTTTTAAAACTGCCCAAAATATTTCTCAATTTCCTTAAAATTCTCTAGACTGCCCTGAATATCTTAGTATTTTTTTAAAAAGTACCCATAATTTTACTGGAATTGATTGAATTTCCTTTAAGTTCTATAATTTTTCCCAAAGTTTTATAAAGTTTATAAACACTCACGGAACTTTGCCTTAAATCACTAATTTTCCCTAGAAAGTCCAGTCCTGAAGTTTTCTATGCTTACCTTAATTTCTCTAAATGGATCAAATGTTCCGGTAAATTTTCTGATATATATTTATAATTCCCTGAATCTGAAAGTTTTCAGATCAATCAAAGAATTCTCGGAATATCCCATAATTGCAAGGAACTCCTTGTTAGTCGCTGCAAATTTCCTTAAGTTAATGGGATTTTTGTGTCGTTATCTGATCGTACTCGAAGTACTCGGAACTTCACTGAATATTACGAAGCAATCTAAAAATATCCGAATTTCTTAGAAGTTCTCTGGAATTTCTTAAAATATCGGTGCTTGCATTTTTTTTAATTTATGGAACTTCGATGATGTTCTTTAATCAACTTAGCTAGATTTTCGAATTTTTTTAGATTTTAAAAATTTCCATGATATAGCACCCTTGAAATACTCTCACATTTTCCGGATGTTCATATAATATTTATTGCGTTCCAGAAATTTTCTCTGAGCAAACCGAAGTTTCTGGAAATTCCCGGAATTCCTTGAAACTTCTTTAAGGTTTCTGCCATTTCCCTGAAATTTTTAACAGCCCTTTAATTCTATGATCTGTCTTGATGTTCTCGGAGCTTCCCTAAAGCTTTCAATTATAATGAAGATCTCGGTTCTGTTTTAAAATAAATGGAATTCTCGTGAACATCTTTAACTTTAACTTCCCTGGAATTTTAAAATTTCTGTGAAGTTCCTGAAATATTTCTGAAGTTTTCATAAATTTTCTAAATGACTCTGTACTGAATCTCTCGGAACATTTTTAGGGTTCTCAATTTTATTTCAGCACATCATGGAATCATCCTGATTTTGTCAAAACTCACGCTTATAGATTTTTAAACCAATCCAATAGTCTGGGCAAAAATTTCGGGGACTTCTGCTTAAGATCTCTGGAATTCTCTAGATCTAGTTTTTCTGAGATAAATAGAACTTCCTAAAAGTTTCCACAATGTTGCTAGTACAAAACTTCATGACATTGAAAATGTTGTGATCTTAGACTTACGTTAATTGTGGTTGATGTTTTACAAAAAAAAAAAAACTCATATTTTTAACGCATTTCATAAATGGCTTCCTTAGTATAAACCTGGAAATTATCCGCCAAAGTTATGGAAAAAATCTGGAAAACTCAGGAAGCTTTATGTAGCCAAATGAGTGGACACCCTGTAATTGGGAAAAACGATTAAACGTCAAATAACTCTATACAAGGTCGTCAACTTAGAATTATTCAAAAATTAGCACAAAATCGAAGACAATATATCAAGAAGACTGGCCTACTCTTCCATTTTCTTATGTGACCGCTATGAGACAGTTACAATTGCGTCATCTGCAGCTCAAAGGTAAATGCTTCGAACGAATTTGATAGCAAATATTACATTCTCAGAAGAAATGTTTGTGTATTTGCTAATTTTTCTATGCGTTGCTTCCACCTTCGCTTAAGTGCAGCGCTACTGTATCTGTCGCTTGGATCCAGGTAAAGTTGCCAGTCTTCTTGATATGATGTCTTCGACAAAATGTAGACCTATCTTACACACTGCAAGAAGACTGATCAATTTTGAAATAAATTCATTTTTAAAAAAAGTTTAAAATAGTGACTGATTACAAGAAAAAGTGACTTTAGTGACTTGGCCTTAAAAAAGGAGACTTTTTAGTGACTTGCTTGAAAAAAGTGACCAAGTCACTAAAACGTGACTCGCTATCAGCCGCAATAACGGTTAGTCTGCGAGCGATGACAATAAGTGCTTTGATTTTGTTATACGTAAACGCTCATCACAATTGACGCATGTATACTCCTTCTGAAGTCATAGATTCCGCAAGCACTCCTCGATGAAACTAATTAACCCTAATTTCCTTTTCCCTATTATTCCAGCGTGATAAATTTCTCAGCTTTCTCCGAAACCCTTTCCTTCCAGTCAAGTGCAGCAGCTCATTTTGGTCTCGGATGACTCGCACAGCACAAAAGTGCATAATTAAGTTCTTCCCACGAATAGGGAGAAAGCAAGCGACTGGATTTCTAGCTGTTTTTCCGTCCATCGCACACCGCACCGACCGGGGTTGTGACACCCAACTCCCAAATACTTTGTTGCGCTTCTTCCGGACCGTGCCTTGCCTTACCATAGTAAGAGCCCGCAAAAAGAGCCCCGGCTCATATTCATAACGATTATTACAGTTTAAAACACTTTTTTGTCAGCTTTCACCCCATGGCCCATCATCTTCTTGCGCCACCTCTAATTGAATAATCTTGTTTTATCACACAGACGATGACAATGCAAATGTCGCATAAATATATCATGCAGCGCAGTTCTCGTCTCGTTCGTTGTCGTCGCCAGAGTTCTTGTCTCATCATCGTCATCAGCTTCGGAATCTTCCTTCTCTCAGTATGACATTCCCTCCGAGCACAGTGCATCACAACACAAAGACTGCCGATTTTCCGAAACATCCGGGAGCGGGTGTAAGGTCAAACTCGACAGATTTTCAGCTGAGGAAAGTATCATACCCACACACACATACTCTGTCCCGCTTTCCCCTTTTTCGACTCTGAATATTTATTATGTCGTTGTCATTTTGCAGAAACATATCAGATGTGTGATACCACCGCGAGGAACCATGAAACGTAAGATCACCCATTGTGCCGTCGTCGTCGTCTCGTTGCTGCTGCCTTTGTATCGTTCACATCGCCATCGTCATATCGTTGTCAGAACGATGATGGTGATATCAGTAAAACCAGCATAATCATAATCATTTCCTTTCGCAACAGATTTATACTTTTTCCCTTTTCGGGGTCGCTATTGACTTGCTGTATTTAGGTACCGATTGACTGTACGAGTTGGAGACTACTATATGGGCGGTGGGATATCATTTTTAAACAGAGAGCTTACAGAGTCTTGTGGATGCAAGAATCTTTAAAAGTAGAGTATTGGATCTCACACAAAAATGGAACAATTGTCTTCACATAAACCAGTTTCATTCCCATGATAGGACACACAACCAATGAGAACGACATAAATTTGACTTTAGTTTACTCATAAATCACATAAAGTACAGGAACTCAGCGATGAATCAATTTGCCTCATGTTTTCCAGTTTCTTTCTTTTTTTTTTAAATGCCTTTATTTTTCCAGGCTCATTTGCCGTAGCTTTGCGGAGCCGATATTCATTTTTTGGATGACAAAATTTCTTAAAACTAACGTTAGTAAAGCGGGGGCCGATTACTCGCGGCTATCTCGAGGTTAGGGGTAACAAATTGTAACAAATGGATGGCAGGGTAGGGATTGAGAACACAAGGTTTGGAGAGCAATGTGCTTTTTATCTCGAACTAAGCGACCAACTGACGAAAAAGACAAACATGGGGGTACACCGATGGGCAGCTAACAACTTGGGGGAACGCAAGATGACACTAACTACTAAATCCTCAGATCGATCCGTTTTAAAAACACATAAATTAAATTAAAATATTCGAGATCTCGGCTCGCCAAGATGTCTCTAACGGGCCGCATAGGTTGTTTTCCTCGGGCCCTGAGGAATGCGGATAACTCGGATCTAGCAACACAATGTAGGGTGCATGACCAAAGCACGTGGTCGATATCGTGATGCCACTACCACAAGCGCACAAATTGCTGCCTGCGAGCCCGATTCGGAAGAAATGCGAGTCTAACGAGTAGTGATTGGACATGATCCTTGATATGACACGTATAAAGTCACGGCTCATGTCCAATCCTTTGAACCATGGCTTGTTCGACACCTGTGGGAGAATAGAATGTAACCATCTTCCCAGATCACTCTCATTCCATTTTTGTTGCCAGTTGGTGAGGACGTGCTGACGGGTAATTGAGAAAAATTCCGCAAAGGCGATTTGTCGGTCAAAAATATCGCCTTCCATAGCGCCCACCTTAGCTAGCGAGTCCGCTTTCTCATTACCCGGAATTGAGCAATGAGATGGGACCCAAGCTAAGGTGATAGTATAGGAGCAGTTAGATAAAGTACTCAATTTTGCTCGGATTTCAGTCAGGAAATACGAGGAGTGCTTCATCGGCCTCATTGATCGAATAGCCTCCAACGAGCTAAGGCTATCAGTAAAAATAAAATAGTGATCAGATGGTAGTGAGGCAATTTGCTCTACTGCGTAGAATATGGCTGCTAGTTCCGCAACGTATACGGAACAGGGTTTTTGCAGTTGATATGAGGCGCTATGAAATTCGTTGAATACTCCAAATCCAGTGGAAGCGTTTATAGTTGACCCATCTGTGAAAAAACTCTTATTGTTACTAACATGGTGGTACTTGTTTGCAAAAATTAAGGGAACAACCATCGATCGATGGTGATCTGGTATTCCACGGATTTCTTGCAACATGGTCAGATCAAAATTTACAGAGGAACTATAAAAGTCTTGGAGGCAAACACGAGAGGAATTGAATGAAGAAGGGCCAATCTCCAGCGTCATGTACTCGTAAAAGAGACTCATGAATCTTGTTTGAGGATTTCTGTCGAGCAGCTTCTCAAAGTTTTCTATTACTAATGGGTTCATTACTTCACAACGGATAAGAAACCGGAAGGACAGTTCCGCGAAACGATCTGTCAGTGGGAGAACACCCGCGAGTACTTCGAGGCTCATCGTATGCGTCGAGTGCATACAGCCAAGCGCGATTCGGAGGCAACGGTATTGAACCCGTTGCAGCTTCAGGATATGTGTTTTCGCCGCGGATTGAAAGCAGAAGCTACCGTACTCTAGAACCGACAAGATGGTTGTTCGGTACAACCTGATCAGATCTTCCGGGTGTGCTCCCCACCAAGTTCCGGTAATTGTACGAAGAAAATTGATTCTTTGTTGGCATTTTTGTTTCACATACGCAATATGTTTTCCCCACGTGCTTTTGGAATCGAACCAGACACCTAAATACTTGAAAGATATACTTTGAGTGATTGTACTACCCTTTAGTTGAAGCTGTAACTGTGCAGGATGATGCTTCCTAGAAAAAACAACCAACTCAGTTTTCTCCGGAGAGAATTCGATACCCAGCTTCATTGCCCAAGTAGACAAATTGTCTAAGGTATCTTGCAATGGTCCTTGCAGGTCCAGTGCACTTGGCCCTATAACGGACACAACCCCGTCATCTGCAAGCTGCCTAAGCGAGCAATTTTCATCAAGACAACCATCAATGTCTTTTACATAAAAATTATAAAGAAGGGGGCTTAAACATGAGCCCTGGGGGAGACCCATGTAACTAATTCGTGAAGTTGTCGAGTTTCCATGAGAGAAGCTCATATATTTCTCAGACAACAAGTTGCTCAAATAGTTGTTCATAATTGGTGAAAGCCCACTATCGTGGAGTTTATCCGAAAGGACATCGATACAAACAGAATCAAAAGCCCCCTTAATGTCCAAGAAAACTGAACCCATTTGCTGTTTTTGCGCATAGGCCAGTTGAATTTCAGTTGAAAGCAACGCAAGACAGTCGCTCGTTCCTTTGCCTCTCCGAAATCCAAATTGCGTATCTGAAAGTAAACCATTCGACTCGACCCATTTGTCTAGACGAAAAAGAATCATTTTCTCCAACAATTTCCGTATACAGGACAGCATCGCGATGGGACGGTACGAGTTATAATCCGACGCGGGTTTACCAGGTTTTCGAATGGCGATAACTCTTACTTGCCTCCAGTCATCCGGAACAATGTTTGTGATGATGATGGTCCCACCTCTTACCCCTACAAAGGTTTGAGCTGGACGATTTATCTTTAAGATAATTAAATATAAACATTTTAACCAGGTTAGCAAACAAAAACGAGCTGGTTACAGTTACAGATATAAATTCCCTCTAGACTTTACAGTTGCTTCACAGCAATATACATAAATGTGAAAAAGCTTAGGCGTCCACCTCTTAGTTCGCCTTTTTGTCCACCTAGAATATTCATAAGTATTACAAGCAATCAAGAGTTAATGAACAATCAACAAAGCATCCTATACACTAGCAACCCCGCAATGATGCTATTATAATTTTCAGCAATGCCAGGAATGCTCACGAACCCCCGACATTCAGCCAAAAAACTTAATACTAACTCAAAGTATCTTCCAAATAAGCTTCAAAGTTGCATTTTTTTTTTATCAAATGTTAAATTCAGTCCTCTATATCCGTAATACGCGCGCGAGGCTCAAACCAATGTTGTGCTCCAGAAATTGATTGAATAAGTTCAACAAGCGTCTCTTCGCGACATCTGGGAGATTTTTAAGCAAGTTGAACTTGATTCCATTCCTGGAGCTGAATTGTTACATGAAAGGAGAGCAAGTGAGAATTCCACCATCGAAAAAGGGGAATCTATTTCGTTATTACCCGACGGACGATCACGAAAGTTGGTTTGAACCGGTACCGAATCCAGGCAAACTTTCCGCGCGAAGCTGAAAATCCATCTGTCCGAGTACTCCTGGTCTTCATTAATCGGTGATGACGCGTTTCGCATTCTCCTGCCGACATTCCAGAGTGTTCTCATGGAAGTCTCTCGCGACAAACCATCGACGAACCGACGCCAGTAACCGCGTTTTTTGGCTTTAGTCAAGCCCTTAAAGGTTTTCTCGAGGTCAGTGTACCGCTCGAAATCCCCGACCTTGCCGTGTTTGCGGAACCGTTTAAACGCGGCGGACTTCTCGCTGTTCGCGTCGGTGCAATCCTTATCCCACCACGGGGTGGGAGGTCGCTTGCGGACGGAAACACCCGGAACACGTTTCGTCTGTGCTCGCAGCGCAGAATCGATGATAAGACGCGCGAGAAAGGAGTACTCGTCCAGCGGAGGAAGTACGTCAACCGATTGACTGGCATCAAGAACCGCGGTCGCGAATTTTCGCCAGTCAATGTTTTTCGTAAGATCGTACGCGATGTCGACCGAACGTGTAGAAGATGAACCATTGGTAATAGAAATTTTGATTGGCAAATGGTCACTACCGTAGGGATCTTGAATTACTTTCCACGAGCAATCCAACGATAGTGAACTCGAACAAAGTGAGAGGTCTAATCTGCTTATTTTTGCTGGAGGTTTGGCTACTCGTGTTGCTTCCCCGGTGTTCAGAATTGTCATTTTGAAGAAGTCGCACATGTCGTATATCAAGGTTGAGCGGTTGTCGTCGTACAGTTCCCCCCAGCCTGTACCGTGAGAGTTAAAATCTCCCAAGATCAACCGTGGCTCCGGCATAGCCGTGCAGATATCCGAGAAACTTTGACGAGAAATCGCAGTTCGCGGTGGAAGATATACTGAGGCAATACTGAGGCATTTACCTCGAATATTAACCTGACATGCAACAACTGCAATGCCTGTCACCGAAGGCAGATCGATTCTGTAGAAGGAATGGAGCTTGTTGATCCCAAGAAGCACCCCTCCATACGAATCTGCGCGGTCAAGGCGAATAATGTTGAAATCGTGGAAAGCAAGATCGTTGTCTGAAGAGAGCCATGTTTCACAAAGGGCAAATGCATCAGAAAGTGAGTTGTTAACTAAAAATTTAAATGTGTCAAGTTTGGGCATAAGACTTCTACAGTTCCACTGAAGAACAGAGATCATATCCCCGACCTCATTCGGAGAATTATCCATCGAAAGATATGATCGATGCAAAGAAGGACCACCTAGAAGCTAGTTGCTTCAAAAGAGTTTTCACCATTGGCAGCACTAAATTAATAATGCTCCTCGTTGAGTCAGAGACATTGAATATACTGAAGAAGCTATCCACAATACCAGAAAACGTGAACATGGGGGCATGTTCTTGCTGATTATTCAGCTGCTTTTTTGGCCGAAAAACTGGGACATCTGGGGTTTTAGATGCTCCTGGAAGTGACGGAAAGTTCTTGTCATAATTACAAGGTTTAAAACCCGGTGGAATGGGTTTCAGTGTATTTCCGTTACCTCTTGATTTTTCCAAGGTGGAAGGGTGGTCCGTACGAGTGGCCTTACGAGGCTTTTCGGTGGTGTGTTGTTTTGCTCGTTTTCTCGTATTGCCTTTAAAGACAAACGGACTACCCTCACCGACCTCTGAGTCAGAGTCTAGATCATCAACTGGCAAAATGGAGAACGTGTTGCTGTTTTTTGGTGTGGTCTGAGAAGATGAAGCGGTATTCTTCAAGAGTTCTGCTAGTGTTCTCTTGGAGCGAGCTTGCAGAGACCGCTTAAGTTTTTCTCCCTGCTGTTTATACCTCGGGCAGTTAGTCAGGGTATGCATGCTCTCCTTGCAGTACACGCATTTTGGTGGAGCACCGCAAGGGCCCTCTTGATGTTGCTCGCCACACTGATCGCAGCGTGGTTTGTTCGAGCAGTAGTCCGATGTATGACCAAGTTGTTTACATTTCGAGCAGTTCATTACCCGAGGTACAAACAGGCGTACAGGCAGCCGAACCTTGCCAATAGCGACGTAGTGAGGTAACGCTGAACCCGAAAAGGTCACACGAAACGAGTTTGACAAGGAATAAGTTTTTTTGGAGCCTACTACGGATACTGACTGCATTTGAAGGCAGTCCAATATCTTCACCTTCACCATTTTAAAGATTCCGAAGGAATCGGGACCCAAGAAATCATCACTAGTCAAACTCGCTTCGGTGACCACTCCTTCAATTTCTACCTCACTACTGGGTATGTAGACTCGGTATTCCAATGAAAAAAGCTCGCACGCAACAATTTGGTTAGCCTGCTTCCGGTCATCAACGGTAACGCGCAGTTTTATTGGTGTTACCTTGAAAATATCGGTAACGGCCGAAAAATGTGTTGTTAGATCCTTAGAGATCCTCGGAATGTTCAAAGGTTTTTGTTTGGGCCGGAAAAAAAACAACCCATGGGCCTTTCGAGGCTTCTGGGTAAGCCTTTAGGCGGGGGAGCGCAGAGGCTTTTGGGGGCAATGGTGTGGGGGGTGCAGGTGGACGAGGAGGAGATGGTGGGGGAGAGGGTTGTGGACGATACCTTTTCTTGGGATATGCTCCAGTATTTTTGCTGGAGAGCGAGTCAACTGGAACGTCAAGGGTTTCCATTTCCACAACTTCCTCGAGACTTTCGTGTGAGGTGGAATTAAGAGTTTCGTCGTCTGAGATGGAAAGCGACCATCCCCCGCCTTTATCATTTTCATCCATTGCGGTTAAATATCGCCGCAATGGTGTTTTTTGTAAAAAAAAATTTACAAATAATTGCAGTAATTTCAAATAATATCAAAAATAGAAAAAAAATATATATATATATATATATAGTTTCACTCTACTAACGAGTAATACATGCAAAAGAAAAAAAAAACAAAAAAAAATAAAAGAAAAAATTATGATTATATACTATTTACAGAGTTTTGGATCACCCTAAGTAATACAAAAAAAAATAATAAAAAAAAAAATCAAGAAAAAAAAAAAAGATCAAGCAAAAAAAAAATTGGATTTTTGGATCACCCTAATTAAACACCAATCTAATATTGGACCAGGGAAACAAGGGAGATGCTATTGGCGTCTTGCAGTGAAACTTTTCCAAGCTTTCGCCACCTACATTTCGAAGTGAGAACTACTAGAAGGAGGATAGTTTCCAAATTTTCCAAGTAAAACAGACGCTTTTTGGGGCAAATCGGTCCATAAAGAAAAACTAATAATTTCCCGTGGAAACTTTTGCTTGAATCGTGTAAGAAAACGTGTTTGAAAACTATTTGTTATTATTTCGGTATGGATCGGAGATGTTTTCATGGCAAATGATGCATAACAAGTTTGCACCCACAGGGAGAGGTTACCTCCTGCGCAGCTGAATTTTTCAGAAAATGGTAAATATGTGCGATTTACACTAAGATGAAAGTGGAAATTAAGTGAATTTACTTAGGAAAGGTTGTATCATGCTGGTGGTAATATAGAATTGGTTGTATAGGACGCCAATATTCAATAAATGTTCATTTTGGCCTTTTTTAAGCAAACATATTGATACTCACAATTTTCGACGGAAAACGCACCGGAACTTGATTTACTCAACACGCACCATACTATAAAATGGTGCTAGATGGTCTTCAAAGTGATAACAAGATGAAAAATCATTTTTATTTTGAGTAATTGAGTTATTTACATCTGTTTACCATCATATTTACGATGCAGCATTGATGGAGCCGTGAAATGAAATGAATATATCTTATCAAAGTTCATCTGGAAAATTCGAAGATGCACATCAGTCTGTTCGTAAAAACGTTTTCTTCTTCAATTCGAATGTTATATTGGAAGGATGTCACGCAGGCTTTATGAAAATTATGATTTATTGCTAATTTTCACGGATTTTATATGCAGTCTGTCAACATTATCATCATCATGCAGTGGCGACATCTGCGTTGAGCTTTTGCGGCAATCTTCCAATACTGGCGAGAACAATACAAACGACACGATTTATACCTAACGCACTGAGGCGGCAGCAGACTGGAGAGATATAATTGTTTGATCCAACGGCTGCAGAGTCAATAACCTCGATGCTGGTGTGCCTCGGTCGACTCGGTAGGCAATATGACGCTCTTTCGTTGTTGCTATCGATGGGGTGATGTACCGATAGTGGTGATGATTTTGCTGATGATGTTGCGATGATGCTGGGTTAAAGCTGGACCGTAATGAAAGCACTCGGCATATCATTAACGGCTTCCTCACTCGCGCACTAGTTGTCTAAACACTATGCCAATTAACTTTGGCGAGAAAAAACCCTCGCGTGGGGAAAAACTCAAAACTCAAATGACAGTGTCGTACAACGAGACCGATACGACTTGACCGGCTCAGTGTGCGAGACGGAATGACCAGTTTCTTTCAGCAGGAAAAAAATACCGAATAGGGAAAATGTATGTAATGTCGCCCTAAGTGTCCCTAATTTAGGCCCATACATAAATTCAGTAATCGACTAAATTTTCAATGGCGACCAAAAATATCCATTAGTACCGTCCCAATAACGCGGTCATCTAGATAAAATTGATAAATAGCTGGTTTTTAGCGATAGGCCCAATCTTAGATCCATACGCCAACATTAGAGACATTTCCCCTATATTTGTTTAAATGTATATTGAAAAATCATCAACAGTCAATTAATGTCTAAATGAATAAAACTTAAACTAAATAATTACGGTCAACGGTACGGAAAAGGCCAAGTAGCCGAAGGCGAAACACGTCAGCTGACACATTGAAGTCGAACATATATGTAGAAGAAGTTGGTGAATTGCTGGCTGATTGCTCGAATTGGCTCGTGTGTGTATAATTTCGGCGCTGTGGTTCCAAAAACAGAAAGTCGCATTGACGAATAGGCCTCTTAGGGGTATAAATAATTTGCGATTGTGCTACATTTTCCCGAATATCGTTTACCCGAACGCCATTTCCCCGAATACCCATTTCCCCGAATGCCGTTTCCCCGAATGTGCCATTTCCCCAAATGCCATACCCCCGAAAAAAAAAGTTAGGAAATTTCCAACCCTTATTGCTGACAATTTCCTTACTATATTTTGAGCATAATGAGCAGATTGCAAACCAGATTAAATTTCAATCCATGCAAATGGAAGGTTTATGAGATTAGCCCAACTACAAATTAATTTACGTCGAGTAGCTAGAAACCCATTGCCAAAGCACAGGATGCTCACTATGCCCCTCTTTCCCCTATATTAATGTATTAGGCCGTTAAAAGCATTTTCATTTATATATATAGAATAATAATCCAAAACCAGTATGCTTGTTTTCAGTTCATTTATTATTCATCATTATTTGATTTGTTTCTTGGAACACCGTTGAGATATTCATACATTTTATGTACAACAGAAAATGAAAAATATTTGTGTTGTTGCATAGTTTCCTGTTGATAGTACTGATACAAACCTTGTATTTTCTTTTCATACTTCACGAAACTAGGTCCTTTAATTCGAACAATGAACTAGAGCCAGCTTGTCGGATCTCTCCATCCATTCACGTATAGAAATGTGGTTAATTTTAGACGCTTATTATAGTACAATGTTTTTGATGTGATTATCTTTTTAATAAACTGGGGTCATAAATAAACTGGTCCACAAACATCTTGAACTAAGAAAAGCGGATACTCACAATAATAATTTTCGCGATAAATTCTACACATCTTATTCGATAGGTCTTTGTACATTTTATCTAAAGAGAGCGTGGCACAGTGCATCCGAGGCAATCGAACAGGGAAATGGGTCGTTTTGTTATTTTTAGCAAACATGGACTATAATCTTGAACAATAGCGTATACAGTCATATAAAGTAAACTATCTTGATATCAATTGCCAAACATTTTATTTCCCACAAAAACTTGATATATGGCTAACGGTATCAAGCTAGGTTGTATTAAGCGACACCTACAGGCTTTTCTAAGAACATACTACTTGTCACATGCGCTACACAAAAGCTCCGTTTACCTTTCCGTTTCCGTTTTTCATTACTGTATTGTGCTGAAAACGTGAAGATGTCTTCAGATGACGAAGAATTTTTAGGGTTTGACGATGTTACGATAACATCAGTGCCGTCAAATCTAAGAGTGGAAAGATCGCCAGTGACCCAACCATCAACTATAGAGCAGCCAGTATCTGAATCAACAAAATAAGGTGAGCCAACATCGCCAGTGTCTGGACCGTTAAACCAAGGTCAGCCAATATCCGGACCTTCGGATCAAAGCGAGCCAATATCGGCAGTGCCCGGACCGTCAACGCAGAACAAAGGCCCAAAGTATGTTCGAACAAGCAAAGGAAATCGGAAGCTATGCCATGATGGCTACACCTATATCCTAAACAAAAAGGTGAGTAAATTTATACCAGACGAAAACTTTTTACTAATTATACATTAATGCCCTAGCCCTCTACATGTGATCATGCTAACTGAATAGGGTTGGTTTAACCGATGTGAGTTGATTTTGCCGGTAGTTACAGCACCGACAAACCGACATGACACTCAATTCTGACTTATGCCCGAAAATCGTTAACTGCCGATTTAAATGTGCAGTGATCCGAACTGTCAAAACCAAAGGATATTTTTATTTTTTTATAATGCGTTTATTTTTCCAGGCTCATTTGCCGTAGCTTTGCGGAGCCGATATTCATTGTTTAGATTACAAAGTTTCTTAAAGCTAACGTTAGTAAAGCGGGGGCCGATTACTCGCGGCTATCTCGAGGTTAGGGGTAACACATTTTAACAAATGGATGGCAGGGTAGGGATTGAGAACACAAGGTTTGGAGAGCAATGTGCTCTTGATCTCGAACTAAGCGACCAACTGATGAAAAAGACAAACATGGGGGTACACCGATGGGCAGCTAACAACTTGGGGGAACACAAGATGACACTAACTACTAAATCCTCAGATCGATCCGTTTTAAAAACACATAAATTAAATTAAAATATTCGAGATCTCGGCTCGCCAAGACGTCTCTAACGGGCCGCAAAGGTTGTTTTCCTCGGGCCCTGAGGGATGCGGATAACTCGGATCTAGCAACACAATGGAGGGTACATGACCAAAGTACGTGGTCGATATCGTGATAGCCACTACCACAAGCGCACAAATTGCTGCCTGCGAGCCCGATTCGGAAGAAATGCGAGTCTAACGAGTAGTGATTGGACATGAGCCTTGATATGACACGTATAAAGTCACGGCTCATGTCCAATCCTTTGAACCATGGCTTGTTCGATACCTGTGGGAGAATAGAATGTAACCATCTTCCCAGATCACTCTCATTCCATTTTTGTTGCCAGTTGGTGAGGACGTGCTGACGGGTAATTGAGAAAAATTCCGCAAAGGCGATTTGTCGGTCAAAAATATCGCCTTCCATAGCGCCCACCTTAGCTAGCGAGTCCGCTTTCTCATTACCCGGAATTGAGCAATGAGATGGGACCCAAACTAAGGTGATAGTATAGGAGCAGTTAGATAAAGTACTCAATTTAGCTCGGATTTCGGTCAGGAAATACGAGGAGTGCTTCATCGGCCTCATTGATCGAATAGCCTCCAACGAGCTAAGGCTATCAGTAAAAATAAAATAGTGATCAGATGGTAGTGAGGCAATTTGCTCTACTGCGTAAAATATGGCTGCTAGTTCCGCAACGTATACGGAACAGGGTTTTTGCAGTTGATATGAGGCGCTATGAAATTCGTTGAATACTCCAAATCCAGTGGAAGCGTTTATAGTTGACCCATCTGTGAAAAAACTCTTATTGTTACTAACATGGTGGTACTTGTTTGCAAAAATTAAGGGAACAACCATCGATCGATGGTGATCTGGTATTCCACGGATTTCTTGCAACATGGTCAGATCAAAATTTACAGAGGAACTATAAAAGTCTTGGAGGCAAACACGAGAGGAATTGGTGGAAGAAGGGCCAATCTCCAGCGTCATGTACTCGTAATAGAGACTCATGAATCTTGTTTGAGGATTTCTGTCGAGTAGCTTCTCAAAATTTTCTATTACCAATGGGTTCATTACTTCACAACGGATAAGAAACCGAAAGGACAGTTCCGCGAAACGATCTGTCAGTGGGAGAACACCCGCGAGTACTTCGAGGCTCATCGTATGCGTCGAGTGCATACAGCCAAGCGCGATTCGGAGGCAACGGTATTGAACCCGTTGCAGCTTCAGGATATGTGTTTTCGCCGCGGATTGAAAACAGAAGCTACCGTACTCTAGAACCGACAAGATGGTTGTTCGATACAACCTGATAAGATCTTCCGGGTGTGCTCCCCACCAAGTTCCGGTAATTGTACGAAGAAAATTGATTCTTTGTTGGCATTTTTGTTTTAGATACGCAATATGTTTTCCCCATGTGCATTTGGAATCGAACCAGACACCTAAATACTTGAAAGATATACTTTGAGTGATTATTCTACCCTTTAGTTGAAGCTGTAACTGTGCAGGATGATGCTTCCTAGAAAAAACAACCAACTCAGTTTTCTCCGGAGAGAATTCGATACCCAGCTTCATAGCCCAAGTAGACAAATTGTCTAAGGTATCTTGCAATGGTCCTTGCAGGTCCGGTGCACTTGGCCCTATGACGGACACAACCCCGTCATCTGCAAGCTGCCTTAGCGAGCAATTTTCATCAAGACAACCATCAATGTCTTTTACATAGAAATTATAAAGAAGGGGGCTTAAACATGAACCCTGGGGGAGACCCATGTAACTAATTCGTGAAGTTGTCGAGTTTCCATGAGAAAAGCTCATATATTTCTCAGACAACAAGTTGCTCAAATAGTTGTTCATAATTGGTGAAAGCCCACTATCGTGGAGTTTATCCGAAAGGACATCGATACAAACAGAATCAAAAGCCCCCTTAATGTCCAAGAAAACTGAACCCATTTGCTGTTTTTGCGCATAGGCCAGTTGAATTTCAGTTGAAAGCAACGCAAGACAGTCGCTCGTTCCTTTGCCTCTCCGAAATCCAAATTGCGTATCTGAAAGTAAACCATTCGACTCGACCCATTTGTCTAGACGAAAAAGAATCATTTTCTCCAACAATTTCCGTATACAGGACAGCATCGCGATGGGACGGTACGAGTTATAATCCGACGCGGGTTTACCGGGTTTTCGAATGGCGATAACTCTTACTTGCCTCCAGTCATCCGGAACAATGTTGTGCTCCAGAAATTGATTGAATAAGTTCAACAAGCGTCTCTTCGCGACGTCTGGGAGATTTTTAAGCAAGTTGAACTTGATTCTATCCATTCCTGGAGCTGAATTGTTACATGAAAGGAGAGCAAGTGAGAATTCCACCATCGAAAACGGGGAATCTATTTCGTTACTACCCGACGGACGATCACGAACGTTGGTTTGAACCGACACCGAATCCGGGCAAACTTTCCGCGCGAAGCTGAATATCCAACTGTCCGAGTACTCCTTGTCTTCGTTAATCGGTGATGACGCGTTTCGCATTCTCCTGCCGACATTCCAGAGTGTTCTCATGGAAGTCTCTCGCGACAAACCATCGACGAACCGACGCCAGTAACCGCGTTTTTTGGCTTTAGTCAAGCCCTTAAAGGTTTTCTCGAGGTCGGTGTACCGCTCGAAATCCTCGACCTTACCGTGTTTGCGGAAGCGTTTAAACACGGCGGACTTCTCGCTGTTCGCGTCGGTGCATTCCTTATCCCACCACGGGGTGGGAGGTCGCTTCCGAACGGAAACACCCGGAATACGTTTCGTCTGTGCTCGCAGCGCGCAATCGATGATGACACGCGCGAGAAAGGAGTACTCGTCCAGCGGAGGAAGTACGTCAACCGATTGACTGGCATCAAGAACCGAGGTCGCGAATTTTCGCCAGTCAATGTTTTTCGTAAGATCGTACGCGATGTCGACCGAGCGTGTAGAAGATGAACCATTGGTAATAGAAATTTTGATTGGCAAATGGTCACTACCGTAGGGATCTTGAATTACTTTCCACGAGCAATCCAACGATAGTGAACTCGAACAAAGTGAAAGGTCTAATCTGCTTATTTTTGCTGGAGGTTTGGCTACTCGTGTTGCTTCCCCGGTGTTCAGAATTGTCATTTTGAAGAAGTCGCACATGTCGTATATCAAGGTTGAGCGGTTGTCGTCGTACAGTTCCCCCCAGCCTGTACCGTGAGAGTTAAAATCTCCCAAGATCAACCGTGGCTCCGGCATAGCCGTGCAGATATCCGAGAAACTTTGACGAGAAATCGCAGTTCGCGGTGGAAGATATACTGAGGCAATACTGAGGCATTTACCTCGAATATTAACCTGACAGGCAACAACTTCAATGCCTGTCACCGAAGGCAGATCGATTCTGTAGAAGGAATGGAGCTTGTTGATCCCCAGAAGCACCCCTCCATACGAATCTGCCCGATCAAGGCGAATAATATTAAAATCGTGGAAAGCAAGATCGTTGTCTGAAGAGAGCCATGTTTCACAAAGGGCAAATGCATCAGAAAGTAAATTGTTAACTAAAAATTTAAATGTGTCAAGTTTTGGCATAAGACTTCTACAGTTCCACTGAAGAACAGAGATCATATCCCCGACCTCATTCGGAGAATTATCCATCGAAGGATATGATCGATGCAAGGAAGGACCACCTAGAAGCTAGTTGCTTCAAAAGAGTTTTCACCATTGGCAGCACTAAATTAATAATGCTCCTCGTTGAGTCAGAGATATTGAATATACTGAAGAAGCTATCCACAATACCAGAAAACGTGAACATGGGAGCATGTTCTTGCTGATTATTCAGCTGATTTTCTGGCAGAAAAACTGGAACATCTGGGGTTTTAGATGATCCTG
Source organism: Ochlerotatus camptorhynchus (assembly GCF_037179485.1). Classification (NCBI taxonomy): domain Eukaryota; kingdom Metazoa; phylum Arthropoda; class Insecta; order Diptera; family Culicidae; genus Ochlerotatus; species Ochlerotatus camptorhynchus. The sequence continues at coordinate 975,856 of NW_027040727.1, read as the reverse complement.
GAAGTGACGGAAAGTTCTTGTCATAATTACAAGGTTTATAACCCGGTGGAATGGGTTTCGGTGAATTTCCGTTACCTCTTGATTTTTCCAAGGTGGGAGGGTGGTCCGTACGAGTGGCCTTACGAGGCTTTTCGGTGTTGTGTTGTTTTGCTCGTTTTCTCGTATTGCCTTTAAAGACAAACGGACTACCCTCACCGACCTCTGAGTCAGAGTCTAGATCATCAACTGGCAAAATGGAGAACGTGTTACTGCTTTTTGGTGTGGTCTGAGAAGATGAAGCGGTATTCTTCAAGAGTTCTGCTAGTGTTCTCTTGGAGCGAGCTTGCAGAGACCGCTTAAGTTTTTCTCCCTGCTGTTTGTACCTCGGGCAGTCAGTCAGGGTATGCAGGCTTTCCTTGCAGTACACGCATTTTTGAGGAGCACCGCAAGGGCCCTCTTGATGTTGCTCGCCACACTGATCACAGCGTGGTTTGTTCGAGCAGTAGTCCGATGTATGACCAAGTTGTTTACATTTCGAGCAGTTCATTACCCGAGGTACAAACAGGCGTACAGGTAGCCGAACCTTGCCAATAGCGACGTAGTGAGGTAAAGCTGAACCCGAAAAGGTCACACGAAACGAGTTTGACAAGGAATAAGTTTTTTTGGAGCCTACTACGGATACTGACTGCATTTGAAGGCAGTCCAATATCTTCACCTTCGGCAGAGCACGGTTTTTAAAGATTCCGAAGGAATCGGGACCCAAGAAATCGTCACTAGTCAAACTCGCTTCGGTGACCACTCCTTCAATTTCTACCTCACTACTGGGTATGTAGACTCGGTATTCCAATGAAAAGAGCTCGCACGCAACAATTTGGTTAGCCTGCTTCCGGTCATCAACGGTAACGCGCAGTTTTATTGGTGTTACCCTGAAAATATCGGTAACGGCCGAAAAATGTGTTGTTAGATCCTTAGAGATCCTCGGAATGTTCAAAGGTTTTTGTTTGGGCCGGAAAAAAACAACCCATGGGCCTTTCGAAGCTTCTGGGTAAGCCTTTAGGCGGGGGAGCGCAGAGGTTTTCGGGGGCAATGGTGTGGGGGGTGCAGGTGGGCGAGGAGGAGATGGTGGAGGAGAGGGTTGTGAGCGATACCTTTTCTTGGGATATGCTCCAGTATTTTTGCTGGAGAGCGAGTCAACTGGAACGTCAAGGGTTTCCATTTCCACAACTTCCTCGAGACTTTCGTGTGAGGTGGAATTAAGAGTTTCGTCGTCTGAGATGGCAAGCGACCATCCCCCGCCTTTATCATTTTCATCCATTGCGGTTAAATATCGCCGCAATGGTGTTTTCAATAAATATTTTACAAATAATTACAATAATTTCAAATAGTATCAAAAATAAAAAAAAAAATAATAAAATGCAAAAAAAATAAATAAAAAAATACAAAAAAAAAATGATATAGTTTTACTCTACTAAAGAGTAACACAAAAGAAAGAAAAAAAAACAAGAAAAAGAAAAAAAAAATATATATACAAAAAAAAATTTTTGGATCACCCTAACTATGCTCTACTTAAAAATAGTAAGAGAAAAAAAAATCAAGAAAAAAAAAATTATGGATATATACTATTTACAAAATTTTGGATCACCCTAATTATGACCCAACCTAATCTAATATGTATTGCACCATGCGGGGGGATGCGATACTGGTGAAAACAAAGCGACACGTTATACCTATTGCACTGAGGCGGCAGATGACTGGTGCGATGCTATTGTTCGCCCCAACGGCTGTTGGGTCGATAACCTTGTAGCTGGTATGCCTCGGTCGCCTCGGTAGGCAATTTAACGTGCTTTCGTTGTTGCTTCAATGGGATGATGTGATGATGCGATGATGATGAGTTAAAGCTGGACCGTAATCAAAGCGCTCGGCGTATGACTAACGGCTTCCTCACTCGCGCACTAGTTGTCTTAACACTATGCCAACTAACTTTGGCGAGAAAAAACCCTCGCGTGGGGAAAAACTCAAAAACTCAAATACTAGTGTCGTACAACGAGACCGATGCGACTTGACCGGCTCAGCGTGCGAGACGGAATGGATATTTTTATCTAGATAAAAATAATTTCTCCAGAATAGATCAGACACGAACCAATTCATAACCTTTGCAAGCGGATTCATGGCTTAGCTTAATATTTCCCGTGAACACGGACTCAGATGTCAGTAGTGTGCTTTGGTCAGAAATTTTATTGTTTTTGCTATGGTCATTCATGTCTGTTTGTCGGTGGTTACAGGTAGATAACAACATGCATTGAAATGTAGGCACAAGTATTTGCTTGATACATTTGAATCTTAAAATGTATAAAGATTTTTCGTTTTCAATCGTTTAAAATGTACATACACGACGGTTCGTTTTCACACGGTAGAGGTAACGTGTAAAAAGAAAAATCCACACGAAAAAAAGTTGTTTTGAAATTTGCACAAAAATAAAACAAATCTGCGTAAAAACTTGCGTAACATAAAACTGCATATGAAAAGCCCACGTAAGAAAATATCCCAGTGTAATTCATGTGTATTAGAGCGAAGTTCTTGTCTTTTTCTCACAAGTTGCAACTGGCAGAAAATGAAGTATTTCCAGTACTCTAAAGCCTTACTATCGCTATTTGCATAACAGTCCCAGAAATGGTTAATTGATTTAAGTATTTGTCTTATTGTTTCAGGTTCAAGCTTCGCTGACGAGGAACGCCCAATGGAAGATAATACAGAGACGCCGAAAACTGGAGGTCCCACCCGAGCCTGAAGAGTGTAACGATTTCGCTTCAATTGACGATCGTTACATTAAAACCATGGATGGTGAACGTTTTTTGCAGAAAAGAATCCAGATGGATGAAGGTACCATCTCAATCTTTGCATCTGCCCAGCACATTCGGTTGCTAGCGCAAGATAAATTGTGGATTATGGATGGTACTTTCTCCACGACTCCGAGGGGTTTTTCACAAATTTTCACCATCCATGGTAGCATAGGTGAGGGTGACTCTAAGCGATATGTGCCGTTGGTTTATGCTCTACTACCCAGAAAAAATGAATCCACCTACACAGCGGTTTTCACGGCATTGACAGAGGTGGCGGAAGAGTTAGAAGTAGAGCTGGAACAAGAAATGGTTCTAGTGGACTTTGAGCTTTCCGAGATCAATGCCGTGAAAGCAGTATTTCCAGACGCGGACATTCATGGATGTTATTTCCATTTTTCGCAAAGCATGTTTTGTAAATTGAAACTATTACATTTGCAAACATTGTACGGAACTAACAATGCCGTGTAACTAATTTTCAAGAAAGTTTTAGCCTTGGCCTTCTGGCCCGCTCAAGATGTGCCAATTCGCCTTCTTTTTTTTACGAGCAGCAATCTCACAAGTTTTGAGAAAGTTTTCGAAAAAACATTTATAAAAGAAGGAAAAATACGGCCTACGGCTAAAAATCTCCTAAATAAATTTAAAAAGAAGGGAAAATCTCCTAAAAATATATTAGCAATCTGTCAAATCATCGATATTAGTTTTTCCGAAGTTCTCGAAAGAACTGCTCATGTATAAAAGAAGGGAAAATCTCCTAAAAATATATTACCAATTTTTACACTTCCACTTCTGGTACTGCCGCCGTCTCACTAAAACTCTCACCCCATTGATTTACTTTGAACAGAGATTTTCCCTTCTTTTAATCATGAGCTGTTCTTTTAAGGTTAATGGTTGCAATATTCAAATATGTCTTCTTAATCCTCGCGAAACCAACCTAGGAAATGAAGTACAGTCAAGGTATTTTATAAATTTTTGGATTTCATTAGAGGAAATTATGTTCGGGGAAATGGAATTAGGGTAAATGGCATTCGGGGAAATGGGGTATATGTTTGTATGGGATTCGGGGAAATGGCGTTCGGGGAAGTGACATTCGGGGAAACGACATTCAGGGAAATGTAGCACAATAATATTTTGCTGAGACAGCAGTGTTGGACAGTAAGCAGCTTTCCAGCGAACATAGCTTGAGCGACCGTCCATCTCACCTCTAATGGTTCGATTCCCAGGAGACAGCAGCGCTCCTCGTACGTTGGCAAGTTCGTTGGGTCACGCCAGTTGAGTAAACGAGGAGCATATCTCATAAACTTGCGTTGAACGGATTCAATTCTAGTGATCCAGTAAGCAATGAAAGGGTACCAAACAACTTAACTTGACTCCAATAAGATCGCACAAACGAGCAGTAAAGTGACCTGAGGCATAGCGGAACTCGTCGGAAATTTTGAGCATAAAGCCCAATTGTCGATTAGCTCTGGAGATGATGTCATTGTCGTGGATTCTGAAAGTGAGTCTGCAGTAAAAGGTAACGCCGAGATGCTTTATGTGATCTACACGAGCAAGACAGCAATCATCAAACATGATTGGTTCGATTTTCGATGCTTAAACTTATCAAATTTCTTGAACACCAGTCAGCAAAAATACCTAACATATTCTGGAGATCCCAACAGTCAGAGAGACTTTTAATAATTTTGTAGATTTTCGTATCCTCTGCATAGAAAACGCGGCGTCCTGATGGCATCAGAAAGGCGATGTAGTTATAAAAGATCGAAAACAGTAGCGGAACTACCGAGTTGTTTGAGAAAACATGCGATTCCACCGCGCCAATCTTAACTGTTTAGGGGAGACCGGTCAGTTCTGAAGACGGAATAGAGTGACCCGAAAAGTTGAGATGAGTATACTCGGTCGTCCAGCCACGTTTCCGTCAGCACAATCAAATCATATTCGGCCTCCGCAACAGCCAAGAAAAACGAGTCGATTTTAGTCCTCAGCCCACGCATGTTTTGGTAGTAGATGCGGAGACCATTCGTAGAGCAATCACGGGAGTTGGAAATCGAAAGGACATCAGGTACCGACAGCTCGGAACCGCAAACATACTCGCCTGGGGTTGCAGGCCATCACCGACCACAGGACCGGGACGATGAAGATGGCGGATGTCTGCAGCAAGCGCGACTGGGTCGGGAGGTTCGAAAGCTTCCTCAGTGCCTGCTTTAGGGTGTCCTGGATCCGAGGAAAAGCAGGTGGCGGCATAAACCTGCTGGCAGTTGGCAGGACGGATGCATAGACATGCTGTGGCTAGTGAAGAGGCCGCAGAACCGGAAACACAGCTAGAAGTTGAAGCGGTATCAGGCAAAAGGGGAGGCTGAATCGTCAATATACTTGGCAGTAATAGCTGGTTGGCAGACCTCCGACCTACATCTACACTCAGGGCCGAGACGACTATGCAGATATATCGGGGGCTTCCACAGTGCAATCCACGATGCTTCTCGGTGGTGATGATGGTGGTCCAGAAGCAGTAGAGGTAGCAGCATTATTCTTGGAGATCGTGGAAACATCGTGAATAGCGGGTTTGACGACCCCATCTCCAATCCCACACACAGGGCCAGAACGACTGGTGAACGAAGGCGGGAAAAGCTCGACTGTGGTGGGGCCTTAAGGGCTTCCATGCGAAAACATGAGTGAAATCTATCTACGCTGTAGGATACAGTGCTAACATGTCTCAATTATCACGAGAATTGATGATGAAGTGCATTCCCTCAAACTAACGTACACAATTCCTATATCAACCATTCTAGTGAATTATGTGTACCTTTGATCCATCATTTCACCGCACATGATCCAGATACCTTCGAAAATCAATGATAAATGAGGCGAATCCTACGGATTTGATTTGTCTCACTTAACGTTTACATTGCTGGATGAACACTGCACTCCAAAGATAGCTGGAACAAAGTCCGGCAAGTTTGTTTGTCCGCACTTTCATCTGCGCCAGGTACGCAAGTTTGCTAGTAATTGAATTAAATATCTCCGTTGAATCATTTTGTAGGTACCGCACGGTTTGCACCACGAAATCACCACCTTCTCGGTCGCAAGCGATGTATGAAGCAGCTTATTCTCAGCGAATAAACATAATCATTCGTCGTCGGTCACCCACCATCTTGTGGTATCTTGTGCTTGGGGCTGTGTCCTACATTCTACGCACACCCCCCAGAATGTCTTTCCGCTGACCATCCTCACCCGCAGGGTAAAGGTTCTAGGAAACGATAGCTTCTCAATTGCAGCTATGGATTCCTTGGGAACAATGCTCAATCGAGTATCGCATCGCTTCGAGGGGTAGGAGAGGAGGGGGAGGGGCATTCTTATCCAAATAATAGTAGTAGGTACATTCAATCCGACAGCAGAATGGCTTTACTGCTTATGGAATTCTTTTCATGAGGAAGATGACGATACGCTTAGTGACATGTGGCGGGTTGTTGTGGGATGGAATCCGCCTACCTTTAGCCACAAGATGTTGTTTATTTAGTGTGTTAATTCCCTGTAATATGAGGCAAACGTATCTGCTTCCCGTCGAATTTTATACTCAAAGGTATTCAGAATCATATTCATGCAAATATTGACGACGAAAATATTTATGAACATATTGACGCAAAATCAAAAAAGTTTGATTCCTTGTTTCAATAATTTCCCTTCATTTTCCCCTTCTGTTTGACTACTTACTGCAGCATGTGGGGCGTGTTCCTCGGCACCTTTGTCAAGGTGGTTGTGATTTGACGCAAAATATTCCATCAGATACAACAATTTTAGTGAGGACCAACCCTGTATTGGTGACCTCCCGAAAATATTATTCAACATATTGGTACGATAATATTGATGGGGATATTGACAAAACTTCTGACGTGTGTGGTGCCCTTTAGAGATAATAAAGGGTGATACGGTCAAAATTTGGTCAATATCAACTTGACGTATTTCTTTCAATTTTGCATTTAAAAAACCTGAACACCCCTCATTTTGAAGGTGTGTGTGTGTAGAATGTTGCTCCTATTTTGATTTTGGAATTCACTCTTCAGTTGTCAAAATGCCGTCCAAGCAAGAAGAGCAGCGTATCAAAATTTTGCTCGCGCATCGCGAAAATCCGAGCTACTCGCACGCAAAGTTGGCAAAATCGCTAAAAGTTGCCAAATCAACCGTTACAAATGTAATTAAAGTGTTTGGGGAACGTTTGTCGACAGCCAGGAAGTCTGGATCGGGGGGAAATCGAAAACCGGAAGCCGCTGAGACGACAAAGAGAGTTGCCGGTAGTTTCAAGCGAAACCCTAACCTCTCTCTCCGAGATGCCGCAAATAAGCTGGGTGTATCGTCTACAACCGTGCATCGAGCCAAAAAACGAGCTGGACTATCGACTTACAAGAAGGTAGTGACTCCAAATCGCGATGATAAACAAAATACGACGGCCAAAGCGCGATCCCGGAGGCTGTACACGACGATGCTGACGATGTTTGACTGCGTGGTAATGGACGACGAAACCTACGTCAAAGCCGACTACAAGCAGCTTCCGGGACAGGAGTTTTATACGGCAAAAGGAAGGGGAAAGGTAGCAGATGTTTTCAAGCACATGAAACTGTCAAAGTTCGCAAAGAAATATCTGGTTTGGCAAGCCATCTGTACCTGTGGCTTGAAAAGCAGCATTTTCATAGCTTCCGGGACTGTCAACCAAGAAATTTACGTGAAAGAGTGTTTGAATAAACGTCTGCTGCCTTTCCTGAAGAAACACGGTTGTTCCGTACTGTTTTGGCCGGATTTGGCATCTTGCCATTACGATAAAAAGGCCATGGAGTGGTACGCCGCCAACAACGTGCAGGTGGTTCCCAAGGACAAGAACCCTCCCAACACGCCAGAGCTCCGCCCAATTGAGAAATACTGGGCTATTGTCAAGCGGAACCTAAAGAAGACCAAAAAAACTGCTAAGGGCGAGCAGCAGTTCAAGGGCGCTTCAAGTTATTTATTTAGCTTAGATAATTCTAGTGATGTAGTTTACATATTCAAACATAGTTGATTCACATGGAAACTACGATTCTCCATCACTGCAGGAGATAGAAGCATATCATATCACAGGTGTTGAAAGCTGAGGTCATGTAAAGGGTGTCCCACAGCAAATTGCATCACGGAAAAAACGAAATTAGGCCTAGTTGACCGATCCTTTTCAAACTTTCAAACAATAAAATATAACACAAAATAATAACACATTACTAAGATATTGGCATATTTATTTCATTCAACTTCAATACCATAACCGTACGCTCGCATCTTACGCTTAACTCCACTCATTAGGTTCTGTAAACATCTGGCTGCAGCTTCTTCTGTACGGAAACCCACTTTTTCTTCATGTCTTCTTCAGATTTGACCTCCTTGGGATGCTTCCGTAGTGCCTGTTTGGGATGCTTCCTTGGCTTCGTACCACTCCAGGACAACATTTGAATAGTGACACGAAACTAGATCCGGCCAGAAGATCGTAGGGCCCTCGTGTTGCTTCAACAGAGGAAGCAGACGCTTCTGTAGACACTCCTTGAGGTAGACTTCCCCGGTTACAGTCCCGGTAGTTACGTTACGAACGGCGCACTCCGTTTACCATGAGCAGATCACTTGCCAAATCATGTATTTCTTGGAAAACTTTGAAAGTTTCTGCTTCCTTACTTCCTCCGGAACATCAAACTTGTGCTGAGTGGTGAAGAACAATAGCTCCCCGGAAGCTGCCGGAAGTTCGCCTTGCCGTAAGTCTCATCATCCATGATGAGACAATGAGGCTTCGTCAGCATCTGGGTATACAGTTTCCGGGCCCGTGACTTTCCCACCATATTTTACCGTTTTGCACGATTTGGAGCCTTCTGCACTTTGTACGCAAGCAGTCCCTCCTGGTCCTTGGTTCTCTGAACGAAAGATTCAACTTTTTGGCGACATCCCTGACCGAAACATTGGGATTCATCTTAAACGCTTTCACGACACTAAGAGAACATCAATTCTGACCGCATTTCTCCTTCCGTTCGATGCTCAGAGTTTCGTAGTAACGTTATTTATCATTAATTACACGACTCACCGTTGACTGCACGATTCCGAGTTGTTTTCCGATGTCCCGATGAGAGAGTTGAGGATTTTCCAGGTGTTTGTGCAACTTCAATTTGTGACGTTGCTTTTCGGGTGACGCCATTTTTTCCAACTTTCAAAAAACTGACAGCAATAAAAATACAGTGTTAACAATACACTCTTAACTACTTCTTCCCAAATGCCAAAAGACAAAATGCAGCGTTTTTTTTCCGTGATGCAATTTGATGTGGGACACCCTTTATTCGCTCAAATATTACATACATTATTTTGTAATACCTAGAACCCTGCGAAGTCATAGAGCATAAGTCCTATATTTTTTTTTATCTAGTTCGTTTATTTGGGAGGCTCAATCGCGTTAGCTTTACGGAGCCGATAATTCATTGTTCACTGTGTGTAACAAAATTCACTTAATTCTATGTCTAGTAGGAGTTGGGCCGATTACTCGCGGCTTACTCGAGGTTAGAAGGGTACATTTTCGAAGGATAGGATCAGGGGAGGAGCTTGGGGTAGGGTTTCGTTGTCTCATCAGAGCGTTGTCGCCAGTATGAACGGTAGTGCTGTTCTAGCTTCGTCCGGAGTTCGACCGGCTATGGTGGGTGACCAGTGGGCGACGATGAGACTCATCGAGACGGGGGGACAAGACAAACAAAAACTAATAAAGAGAGACAAAAGACAAAAGGAATTAAATTCTTATACTAGACATTTGAAGAAAAACATAAACGGACTGCATATAGCAGAGATCACGGGTTGCCAACACGTCTCTGATAGGAACATAGGGTTGTCTTCCTTGGGCCTCGAGGGTATTCAAAAGTCGCTCTCTGGCGGCGTCATTATCCGTACATTGCCAAACTGCGTGTTCGATGTCATCGTAACCGTTTCCACACCGACAGATGTTGCTGTCCACGAGGTTTATTCTATTGAGATGAGCATCTAGCGAGTAGTGGTTGGACATAAGTCTACTCATCACGCGAATGAAGTCACGACTTAAGCCCAAGCCTTTAAACCACGCTCTCGAAGAAACATTAGGAATAATTGAATGTAACCACCGTCCAAGATTTCCAGTGTCCCAATCGGTTTGCCAACTCGAAAAGGTACTCTGACGCACTAAATGGTAAAATTCATCGTGTGAAATTTGCCTGTCATACAATTCGCCTTCCTGCGCGCCCACCTTTGCGAGAGAGTTCGCCTTCTCATTGCCTGGGATTGAGCAATGTGAGGGGACCCATACAAAGGTAATCATATATGATCTTTCGACCAGCACACACATCTGCTCCCTTACCTTTGAAAGGAAATAAGATGAGTGCCTACCTTGTTTCATCGACCGAATAGCCTCAATCGAACTGAGACTATCCGAGAAGATGAAGTAATGGTCTATGGGCATATCGGAAATCAACCCCAATGCGAAGTTGATTGCTGCCAGCTCAGCAACAAAAACGGAACAAGGTTCCTGGAGTTAGCGGAAGGCGCTAGAGTTTTCATTGAAGACACCGAAGCCAGTGGATCCATTGAGACGGGACCCGTCTGTAAAATATCTTTTCATGCAATTGACTTGTTGGTACTTTTCAGTAAAAATACGTGGGATAATAATAGGTCGAAGTTGATCGGGAATCCCATGAGTTGCTTGTTTCATGGTCAGATCATATTCAATTGAGGAACTGCGATTGGTGAAGTGAACACGGTCTGGAGTATAACAAGGAAGACACATATCTGATGATATGTAGTGGTGCTAGATTCTCATAAATCGAGATTGTGTGTTCAACCCAAGAATTTCTTCAAAATTAGCAATTATAAGTGTGTTCGTCACTCCGCATTTGATTAGTATTCTGAGAGAGAGCTCCCAGAATCGGTTCTGGAGGGGTGTTACTCCTGCCAGAACCTCGAGACTCATGTTATGCGTTGAGTGCATACAGCCTAGAGCAATACGCAGACAACGATATTGAATTCGTTCCAATTTTATTAGGTGACTTTTTCTTGCCGAGAGAAAGCAGAAAGAGCCGTACTCTAGAACAGAGAGAATAGTTGTTTTATAAAGCGTTATGAGGTCTCCCGGATGAGCACCCCACCATGTGCCGCAAATTGAACGGAGAAAGTTGATCCTCTGCTGACATTTTTGCTTCAAATACGTAATATGGGCATTCCAAGTGCACTTTGAATCAAACCAGACCCCAAGGTACTTGAAAGACAATGATTGAGTAATGTTTCTGCCCAAAAGATTAAGATGCATTTGGGCTGGGTACCGCCTTCGAGTAAACACTACCAGTTCAGTTTTCTGCGGCGAGAATTCGATCCCTAGATTCATAGCCCAAGAAGACAAGTTATCTAAGGAATTTTGCAATGGTGCTTGCAAGTCCACGGCATGTGGACCTCTTACGGAAACCACACCGTCATCTGCAAGTTGTCTTAGCGTGCATTGTTCTGCCAAACAGTTGTCGATATCTTTGACATAAAAGTTATAAAGAAGAGGGCTGAGACATGAGCCTTGGGGCAGGCCCATGTAACTAATTCTGGAAGTTGTCAGTTTTCCAAGAGAAAAGTTCATTTGCTTTTCTGACAACAAATTGTACAAGAAATTATTTAAAATTCCAGAAAGTCCACATCTGTGCAGATTGTCTGACAGAATTTCAATGGAAACTGAATCAAAAGCCCCCTTAATGTCCAAGAATACTGAAGCCAATTGCTCCTTGTGTGCAAAGGCCAGTTGAATATCTGTGGAAAGCAGCGCTAGACAATCGTTTGTTCCTTTGCTCTTGCGGAACCCAAATTGTGTATTTGATAGCAAGTTATTTGATTCGACCCAGTGATCGAGTCTCCGAAGGATCATTTTCTCCAACAATTTCCTAATGCACGAAAGCATAGCAATCGGACGGTATGAGTTATGGTCAGACGCTGATTTGCCAGGTTTTTTAATGGCTATTACTTTGACCTGTCTCCATTCAGGCGGTACAATGTTGTTTTCTAGCAAGGAATTGAATAAATCCAGCAAGCGTCTTTTAGCGATATCTGGGAGATTTTTCAGAAGATTGAATTTAATCATATCGCTTCCCGGTGAGGAGTTGTTCGATGAAAGAAGAGCCATAGAGAAATCCAGCATTGAGAATGGTCTATCCAGAGAGCCGCCGCTAGGAGACGCTTCTCGAAGAATATTTTGTGCTGGAACTGAGTCCGGACAGACCTTTTTAGCGAAATCGAATATCCATCGGTTGGAGTATTCTTCACTCTCATTGAAAGATGAGCGGTTACGCATGTTGCGAGCCACCCTCCACAAGGTGTTCATTGAGTTTTCTCGTGAGAGTCCCTCGACGAAATTGCGCCAATAACCGCGTTTTTTTGCTTTGATTAATTGTTTCAGCTTTGTCTCAAGCTTTGAATATTCCTCGAAGTAAGTGGAGGTTTTGTGTCTACGAAAAGCTTTGAAAGCATCAGATTTTTCTACATACAATTTTGTGCATTCTTCGTCCCAACTAGGTGTGGCTGGTCTCCTTTTAAAGGGTGCACTTGGAACTTTTCTTTTTTGTGCTTCCAGTGAGCTTTTGTAAATCAAATCGGCTAGGAATCGATATTCTTCCAATGGTGGAAGCGCATCTATTGATTCGACACCGATTGTCACCGCCGTTGCATATTTCTGCCAGTCGATGTTCCTTGTAAGATCAAATGGAACCCGAGATGGTTCTGCAGAGTGAGGGCCACACTTTATTGAAATGATGATTGGCAAATGATCGCTACCATGGGGATCATTGATAACCTTCCACTGACAATCCAATGATAGCGATCTTGAACACAAAGATAGGTCGAGTCGGCTTTCTCGAGCCGGAGGTTTTGCTATACGTGTCGCTTCACCAGTGTTCAAAATAGTCAAATTGAAATCGTCACATAAATCGTAAAAAATAGCCGCTCTATTGTCGTCATATAGATCGCCCCACCCAGTACCATGGGAGTTCATATCACCCAAAATTAATACTGGGGATGGAAGAATCGAAACTAGATTCCAGAGTTGACTACGGCTAATGGAGGTTCTTGGTGGAACGTATACTGAAGCTATGCAAAGATCTTTGTTCTTCACATTTATTTGGCAAGCGACGATTTCGACGCCTGATAGAGCAGGAAGGGAAATTTTGTAGATCGGGTTGCACTTTTTGATCCCTATAAGTACTCCTCCATAAGAATCGTCTTTATCCAGGCGAATAATGTTAAAATCGTGGAAGTTGAGTTCTTTATCGGAAGAAAGCCATGTTTCACAGAGAGCAAATATATCACAATCAGAATTGTGAAGTAAAAATTTGAACGAGTCTAGTTTAGGCACTAGACTACGGCAGTTCCACTGTAGCACCGTGATCATATCTTCAACCTCGTTCGACGAATTATCCATCGAAAGATATGATTGATGCAAGGAGGGGCCATGAAACAGTCAATTGCTTAAGATATGATTCTAACGTTGGAAGCAAGGCAGAAACTAAGCTTCTTAGAGGGTCTTGTATGTTGAACATGTTTAATATGAATTCTACAATGTCCGAAAAAGCTAGCAAACCTCCTTCGGACTTTGATTTCTTTTGAGAAGTTTGAGGAGCAGCTTTTTTATTTTTTTTTTATCTTTGTTGGGCAATGGCGGAAAATTCTTGCTGCATCCAGGGATTGGATCAACAGGAGCCTTCGGTTTTGTTTTTTCATCCCCATTACCCTGGGAATTTGGCAATCGTCTGGAGGTGACTTTAGTTTTCTTACGGCGCACTTTCGGGGAGGGGCATTTTCTTTTTGAGGAACCGTCTATTTTTGAAGGTGCGTGTACCACCGTAGAATCACCTTCATCGGATGAGTCAGAGTCCGATTCTTCAACTGACAAAACCGAAAATTGGTTTGCATCTTGGACGGCTGATGCAGCCTTCAACATTTGAGCATATGTCTGCTTGGAGCGTCCAGAGATTGAACGCTGCACTTTATCGGAGTGCTGTTTGTACATCGGGCACTCCTGCAAGGGGTGAGGATTCTCGCCACAGTAAGCGCATTTTACTGATTCTTTGTGGCAAGAATCCTCTTTGTGGTTTTCACCACATTTGCCACAACGAGTTTTGTTGCCGCAATGGCTGGCCGAGTGTCCCAGCCTTTTGCAGTTGGTACAATTATATACCCTCTGTACAAACAACCGCACCGGAAAAAAAGCACCATCAATTTTAACAAAGTTTGGGAGAACTGAACCTGCGAAAGTCACCCGGAACGAGTCTGAATGTTTATAAACTTTTTTACCGTCTAGCAAAGATGCTGAATGCAGTTGCCTTACATCCAGTATCTTCACTAGCGCGGTAGCGAATGTCGAGTTTTTAAAAGTTCCCGAGGCATGTTTCAAGTCCTCGACAGTCAGACTCGCGTCGGAGACCACGCCTTCTATCTCCACATCTCGAGAAGGGATGTAGATGTTGTACTCAACACTAAACAACTCGTGATCAGCAATTTTATTTGCCACATCATAAGTCGGTGCTTCGCAGTTTGTTTGTTTGTTGAATCTTTCTTTGTGTACCAAGATTCCCGGATACTTACGCAGCAAATCTCTCGTTATGTCGAGAGTTTTCAAAGGTTTATTTTTGGGCCGAAAAAAGACAACCCATGGTCCTTTCGAAGACGGTTCATAGTATCTGGTTCGCGTAACGTAGGCATCGGAAGATGCCATAAGTGTTGCGCAAAAGCCTTCACTAATTAATTAATTTTAATTACTAGTAATTAAATTTTTTGCCCGACGTACAAACAAATCAAAAAGAAAAAAAAAAAAAAATCGAAACAAAAAAAAACTTATATCTACTTGCAAAAAGTTGTCTCACTATGACCCATACTCCCCTACCAGGGGTGAGAGACAGAGTCACGCGCCACGAGGCAAAATTAAACTACAATAGGGAGGCAATGGACTTGCAAAATGTATTGTCTAATACTTATGCCGGTTGTAAACAACCTATCAGCCGTTGCAGCTAGATGGTCCGTTTGCTGCTGCTGCTGGTGATGATTGGTGTTGGTGGGTCGGCACGATGATGAAAAAATGGCTTGACGACCGGATGGATTACCGGGGTGGATTAAAGCTGGATGGCAACTCCAAGGGGCTCGGCCCATGGAATTCCACTTCCTCTGTTGCACACTGGTCACTTGGGGCACCCAATGGGGGGGTGAAAAAACCGCTCGGGCGGAAAAAACACCGAAAAAAATTAGATGCCACGCGACTGAGACCGGGACGTTGTTAACCGACTGAGTGTTCAACTAGGAATGATAAGTCCTATAGTTAATATTTAGTCGACGATTTGATTGATTGACGAATAAATAAATAAATAAAACGGAAAATAAACGCTGGGTAGGGTAGAACAGTGGACAAATGCATCCCTGGCAAAACGCCCGATTTGGTTTTTCATAGCTAAATATTCCACTCTAAATTCTGGGATTTTATGCTAGTTTTATCTAATCTAATGTAATATCACAATAACACAGCCAATACTTTGAAAGCATCCTGGAAAATGACGACTTCATGAATGCGTCATTTTTATTGTCAACGGCCAGACCAACTGCACAGCATGTGCCCCAGAGAGGATTTCAAGGAGTAATGCGATCGATGTCGGACATAAGTATCTGAAACCACTCCACCACTTGAGATCAAGGAAAAGGAAGAAAGAGTGGAACAAAAATAGTAGGGGAAATGGCTCTAATGTTAGCCTGTGGATCTAAGATTGGGCCCATCGCTAAACATCTGCTATTTATCAATTTTATCTAGATTAACGCGTCATTGGGACGGTACTTATGGATATTTTTTGCCACTATTGAAAATTTAATCGATTGCTGAATTTATGTAAGGGCCCAAATAAGGGGCATTTAGGCCGATATTACATCTATTTCCTCTAGTATTTATTTGTTTTCTTTGGGAACATAATTGCTATAAAAGTTAATTTATGCTCCTGGCGTCTGTGAATGAACTTTTGGCATTTGAACCAAAGTCAGGTTTCTTCTAAGTTAACATTTAATATAGGCAGAACAACCATCTGTAAAAAAACGGCCCCAAAACGCAAAACTCCTCAAGCATCAAAACACAATCCCACACAATCTAACACCAGCATCTGACAGATAAACTCCCTTTGTTAGCGCGCGTGGGCGCCCTCCGAAACCTGAGAAATCAGCGCCAAAAGCCACTGCCAACAAATCATCTCCAACGGGGGATCACCACTGGCAAAAAGAGAAGATCACCGAAAATATTATTTTTGTACGCAAGAAAGGCACAACTGAGTTGCGATCAAAATTAACCTTGAACAATAGCAGAACCAGTAATTGTTGTCGAAAAAACTAGCAGTTAGAAAACATATGGGTATTATTGACTTCATCAACATTTGCTGCTGTTGCAATTAAGTGAGTAAAGTCTGGAGCGTGCAAAAATTGGTCAACTTCAAATTGGTGTAATTCTATTAAAAATGCATAAAAAAAAACCCTGAAATGCTGCATTTGGAAGTTGAGTGTATATACAATGGTTGCTATGATGAGTTTTCACCGTTTGCTCTCCAGTTTTCAAAATGACGGCCAAGCAAGAGAAGCAGCGTGTCAAAATTTTGCTCGCGCAGCAAAAGAATCCGACGTTCTAAAACGCCAAGTTGGCAACATTGCTGGATGTGTCCAAATCGACCGTGAACCTCTCCATCCGGAACGTCGCTGGCAAGCTCAATGTCTCCCATACTACTGTGCAGCGGGCCAAGAAATGAGCCGGGTTGTCGAAGTTTAAGACGGTGAAGGTGGTGAACCGAGATTACAAACAAAACACGTCGGCAAAGTAGCGGTCCCGAAAGCTGTATACGAATCTGCTCACAAAGTTCGACTGTGTCGTCATGTACGACGAAACTTATGTGAATGCGGATTTCAAGCAGCTTCCGGGACAGGAGTTTTATACCGCATCAGGAAAAGGGAAGGTGGCTGAAATTTTCAAAACCATCAAACTATCGAAGTTCCCAAAAAAATATCTCGTCTGCCAGGCCATATGCACGTGTGGTCTAAAAAGCGGCATTTTCATTACTACGGGAACCATCAATCAAGAGATCTACATACGTCCAGGAGTGCCTGGAGAAGCGACTGCTACCATTCCTAAAGCAAGATAATATACATGTGCTGTTCTGGCCGGACTTGGCGAGCTGCCACTATGGGAAAAAGGCAACCGAGTGGTACGATGCGAACAACGTGGTTGTGGTACCCAAAGACCACAACCCTCCCAACAGCCCAGAACTCCGCCTTTTCGAACGGTATTAGGCCTTGGTCAAACGGAATCTCAAAAAAATTAATAAATCCATGGAAAACGAGCAGCAGCGTAAATCTAACTGGCGTTCGGCGGCGAATAAGGTCGATGCAAATTTAATGGAAGGGGTTCAGCGGAAGGCACGGCAGTTCAGATTTGGCAAACCAAAAGAATAAACGAGCATTGTTTCCTTTAAATATATGAATTGAACTACCAAAATAAGAAGATTTTTGTGATATGAATTTTGACTGAAAGAAACGATTTTTTTGTCGACCAATTTTTACGCGTACCAGTCTTTATTTAATGCACGTACTGAAGGAAGATGCCTTGTAACGCGGGTAGATCACCTTTTCGTAGTACGTTACGGGATGTAAGATCTACCACCGATTCCTAGTCTTGACACTCGGCTTTATCCACCGAGGATGATTTTGAAACAAGGAAAAATGAGTTAGTTAGTCTTGATTTATGTGATTCCATATCCTCTATTCGTTGTTCCATAGTTTGAAGTGGTTAAGACTAGGGTTCTATGCATTGTTATTATCGGTGTCATTGCTTATTTTCGTTGCTAAGGAATCCAATTTTGACTGGCAAAGGGGCGCGCCTTTGGAGGGTGTTCCAACACTCCGAAGGGTATAAATAGCGGGACCTTTCAATTAGAGTCGGCTCCTTGCGATGAATGCGAGAATGACAACTGTAAAAAATCCGAATACTTCATCATTTCTCAATAGTGATGGAGTAATACGATATGCACTAAACTAAGGACACGGGATATACTACAATATATCAAATTACTGGTCGCAGTGGTGTTAGGTCCCGAACAGAGGAAAAAAAACGCATCTGGCAAACGGTTGAGGATGATACCCGAGAACGTAATTGTAAAGTTTAGAATTATGCGGGAAGATGAGAAAATTTCCAACCCGAAAGATTCATTCGACCGGACCGGGAATCGAACCCGCCACAGCCAACTTGGAAATACCGTGCCTTCTTCTGACTAGGCTATCTGGGGCCCCAGCTGCTGATTAGGTGCGAATATCCCAATCGCGAAAATCCATTCCTAGTTGCTTCACACTGTTCGAGTGTTCACAGTCACAGTGGTAGTAGCTAATGGAGGCGCAAACAATTTACGCTTTAATTGAGTGAATTGTGTGGGAGTTGCAGAAGCTGTTGCTCACTTGCTGTTGATTCCTTCGAGGATTTACTCCAACCATCCATTTATTCGAACCCGTAGCGCGGCACCAACGATGCTCCGATGCAATTGCTATACCCTGCATATCTGCTGGGTTATGGATACCAACAACGTACCTTGGCCTTTTAGTGTTCTCTGCGTTCTGTGCGCAAATACCAGAAGTGTATTGTTGTAGGACCACTGGAACCTCTCTATCTCTTTCGCTAGTCACTACCATCCCGTAAATAGCACACTCCAACAAATCGGGTGCTGCCAGGCGGAAGAGAAATTGAGAAAAACCACAAACACCGCAATTAAACTGGAGAACGTGCTTGAAAACCTAATTAAATTGATTCTCTATTATTTATGAGATTAAAGATGTCTATCTGTGGGGCTCCCAGCTCGAAAGGAGAAACATCGAGCGTGAAAAATGCTTCCAATCGTTGGAAAGGATTTATCTTTTCTGATTGCTGAAGATGTAATGAAGTGAGATAGAATCTTCCGACATGAAATTTTGTTTCAGCTTTGTTTGCATGCATCCATGGTTGGTGCATCGATTTCTATTTTACGAGAGACCCCAAACGATCACAATTGTAAACAAACAACGACAGCACCGTAAGCCCTGTTGGACTGATATTACGCTATTTTACAGTGCGAAAGCCCATCGGATCCCTTTTCAAAGCAAATTTATCGATTGTCACATCTGCTCTAGCGTGGAAATCATTGATATTCATCGATATTTCCGCTACTTTGGGCACCGAACATGTAGGTATATTCCACGTAGTACCAGAAAGAGTTGGCATAACGGCATCGTGACTAACTACGACGGCGACGGCGAGGACGTGAACGAAGGCGAGAGCAAATTACTCTATATATGTTTGTTTAGTACTCCCTGTTCGTTGTTGTATCTTTGGTTTGTTTGTCTTCAGTTGGAAAGTGGCGAATGCGATGTAGCAGTGTAGAGCTTTCCTGCTGAAAAGCGGGAAACTTACGTTTCATTTTGCTATGCCATTTGTTGCCATTCAAAGTATGGTTTGAGCGGAGACAGGCAAATAATGGCAAGTAGTTTCAATTTTTAAAGCATTTTATTCTCCTTTTGTTAAATGCATAGAGAAGATGTTTTCCTCTTTTATTTACAAAGTTGTTCTCTGATTTTGCGATGGTTGAGAAGTTTTGTTTTATCAGATCTTTGAATACTTTGTTGGCTCGCTTGTTTGTAGATTGGTTGATATTTGGTAAGGATTAATAGCGTTAATTATCTGTCAAAATCAGCGAAATTCCTTTCATTTCGGATCTTGTTGTGCTGGTTTGGACTTGAATGATGTTGCAGTTACACTCATTATGATTCATAGATTTGTTGTGATCTCCAACTGCATGCAAATATTGTGTCAGGAGTACTAGTGCAATGATTTTTTTTCTTTTGATTTGTTTGCTGTCGATCTTGTTTTCCGTACTGAGTACCAATGCTACCGACGCCAGAGAGGCAGCTCCCACACCTGGACCCTACCTATCGACCCATTCACTCAAGGACCGGTGACCAACGGCTTTACTTTGTTACGTATTATTTTGAGTACTATTTTTGCCACAGTCCACATCAAGAGTAAGCTTTTTCACACGTTTGAGTAAACGCATTGAAGTGGGCATCTAAGCGGTGCCGGTGGTGTAGCGTTATTACCTCTCACCCCAGCAGGCCTGGGTTCAATCCCAGTCGGCACCGTCAGGATATTCTGAGGCATAACATCTCTGATCACGCCTTCCTTCGGAAGGGAAGTAAAGCCGTTGGTCCCCGGTTCATGAGTTGATGGGTCGATAGGTACATTCCAGGTCTGGGAGCTGCCTCCCTGGCGTCGGTAGCATTGGTGCTCAGCACGGAAAACAAGATCGACGGAAAAAAAATCAAGAAAAAAAGCGTGCATCTACGAAATCGATGCTGCATGAGGCCGCGTCGCTTGAAAGAATACAAGCCACGCAAGTTACATACAGGATGGAGACTGTTGACAACTCTTCCGCACACACACACACACTGCTTCATCGGAGTCGAAGCCTTAAGGTCGGCGCACAATGTTTTTTTTTTTCTTTATTTTTTGTGATTTTTAGCCGTAGGCTAGTTCATCACATTTGATAATCGAGGGTCAGGCTTAGGGCCTGCCTCGAAAGAAAGCGTTTCAGTCTATCATTACATAACGTACAACTGGCTCTGATTACCCACCAAAAGGGACAGACAACATTTTAAAAAACTTAATGTAAAGTGGGAGTTACATCGGGACTGTGGTGAGGAATGGATGCGCGAACAAGGTAGAGCTCCACCGTAAGAGACAGTGCCCCAGTCCGGCAGAGATACCCCGACGGCAGGAAAATAGGAAGGTGAAAGAACACGGACAGCGCAGCCCACGACGAGAGGGCTAGATTTGGTTGTATAGGTGAGCGTCCTTCAAGAATGCAATCAGCGCAGTCAACGTCGAGGGGTCGTTGCCAAGTAGCTCCCTGATGCTTTCTGGGAGTCGGTGTTGTTCGCGTAGCCTCTGAAACTCTGGGCAGACACACAGCACGTGTTCCACCGAGGCAGGGATGCTGCAGATTGGACAAACCTTGTGGAAGGGTGTCCCACCAAAATTGTGGGAAATCCTCGCATGGCCGGTCCGGAGTCTTGAAATAATCCGCTGGTCTTTGTACTTGTGGCTGTCTTGCCAAGGTCGTACGGTTTCTTTGATCTTTCTCAGGAGGGTGGTGCGTGACTGAAACCATTCCTCCTGCCAGACTTCCATGATGATATTCG
Organism: Ochlerotatus camptorhynchus; assembly: GCF_037179485.1. NCBI lineage: Eukaryota > Metazoa > Arthropoda > Insecta > Diptera > Culicidae > Ochlerotatus > Ochlerotatus camptorhynchus. Next base: position 954,773 of record NW_027040727.1, on the reverse strand, counting down.
CAATCCAACGCCTGACGTCTAGGAGTGGTACGTTCCTGGTGAAGCGGGGTCCGGATGGACCAGATCCCGCCAGCCTGTCCGCTGCCTCGTTTCCAGGAACACCGCAGTGCCCGGGAATCCACGTAAAAACGGTTGAGGGTGGGGCAAAACGTGTAATGGCTTGTATCCAGGGGTGGCTCGGGGCTTCGGCTTCCAGCGCCTGAATGACGCTGTGTGAGTCCGTTAGCACAAGGATCGGTTGATCTGCAGGAGTGATGGCTGCGTCAAGAACAGCAGCGGCTTCTGCGGAAAAAACGGAACACTCCTCCGGAAGACTTTGACTTGTTGCGGTGTTTGGTCCTGCCACTCCGAGTCCCACTCCGGCCCGTGATCGCGATCCGTCCGTAAAGCGATGAACGTGCCCCGGATAAACCGACCTAAGAAGTTCTGCAATAGAGCGCCTCAACGCTACAGAGTTATCTCCGGCTTGGAATCCTCTCTTAATCCGCTTATCTATTTTGATAACGTTTGATCGCCAACTTTTCTCTCCATGCCAGTGGACCCTGGCCACCGGGGGGAGGTCTACGTTGGCTGCAGTGCGGAGGGCTCTGTTCCCCTCGTTGAGGAGAAAGACCCTATCGTTCCCGGATGTCTTAGTAGCGAGGGCAGCGGCTTTGGTGGCAGAGGCTGCAGCAGATCGATAGCGGAAAGGGAGGACTCCGGTTTCTGCACAAGCGGCGTCTGCGGGCGTGGAAGGTAGGAGGCCGGATACGATGCGTACGTAGGTATTGTATACCGGAGCGAGGATGCGGTTCAGCTTCTCGGTGGCTAAGCAGGTAATTTCGAGGCCGTAGAAAAGTCGACTGTCGATAACAGCCCGGGCGACACGAAGGCGGATCTCGCGGTTACTGGAGCGGTGCGGACGGGAGATTGTCCTGACGATGTTGATGCGGCTACGGCAGTTTTCTTTCACCGTTCTGAAGTGTTGGTCGAAACTTAGAGTCCGATCCAGAACTACCCCCAGAACGCGGACTGTTTTCTTAAGCGGAATTGGATGGTCCTGGATGGTGATCGATGGTCCCCGAATCAGATGACCCGAGTGGCAGATATGGCACCGTACACTCTTTGGTGCGGAGAGCTGAAAACCAACAGAAAGCGCCCACCTGCTGACGGCGGAGACAGCTGCTTGGGCTATATTCCTGGTCCGTATAGTCGTTCGTCCCGTTACGACGATGAGTATGTCATCGGCATAGACGATTACGTGCACGTTCTTGGGCAGTCGGCTGAACACCCCGTTCATTGCCACCAGGAATAGCGTTACCGCTATGACGGATCCCTGGGGCACTCCAGTTTCCTCGGGGAACGGATCCGATCGAGTGTTCCCGACAGTCACCTGGAAGGTACGATCAAGGAGGAAATTCCGTACAAAATGTGTGATGTGGCCTTTCAGGCCCCAGCCGATGAGCTGCCTGATGACGCCGGGCGTCCAAGTCCTGTTGAACGCCTTTGAAATATCAAGGGATACTAACTCCGCATGGTGACCGTTGTCCTGGGCTTTCTTGAGTACATTTCCGAGGGCTGCAAAGTAAGTGGAGGAGCCGTGTCCTTGTCGGAATGCATGCTGCCGTTCGTCAAGGAGACTGTTTGACTCCAGGAACTGCCTAAGTCGACGATTTACCATTCTCTCCATCACTTTTGCCGCGCAGCAAGTGAGCGCAATCGGCCTAAAGGAGGAGGCTTCTCCACTCGCCGCGTTGATCTTTGGAATGGGCACTACCAGGCTTTGTTTCCAGAGGTCCGGGTACGAGTCAGTGAGCCATAGGTCGTTGAAGAGAGCGAGTAGCCTCGTTTTTCCGTCGAGGGAGAGGTTTTTTAACACCGGGTATCCAATCTCGTCCGGCCCGGCAGATTTACCAGTACTGCTGCCGAGGGCGAACTGAAGCTCCCGGAAGGTAAGAGCATCGTTGATCTGGAGGGAAGGGACATCGGATGGAATTCGCAGGTCGCGAATGCTGCTTGTGGAAGGTTTGACGCGCTGGACGAAATCGCTGTCGTAGCCACTGATAGCGGACAGGCCGGCAAAATAGTTCCCTAAATTGTCAGCGATGTCCTTCGGTTCTGAGATCGTGTTGCCATGAGCTTGGATAGTAGGTAGAGTGGATCGCCGCTTACCACTGAGAGCGTTGACGCGATTCCACAAGTCGCTCGACGATTGGGATTCATCGATTGAATCCAGGAAGTCCATCCAGCTGGATCGCTTCGCGTCGCGGATCACCTGTCTGCACGAGAGATGGCGTTCTCGGTAGACCTTCAGCGCTTCCTCCCTACCAGGATCGTCTAAGGCTAGGCGCTTAAGCCGGCGTAGGGCTTTGCGTCGTGCTTTTACCGCACATTTGGTATCCTCGTTCCACCAACGTAGGGCTTTTCGCGCACAATGGATACGTTTTCAGGTTTTTTGATAGCCCAAAAAACCCGAAAACGTATGCATTGTGCGCCGATCTATAGACACACACTGGTTGCACTCGCTTTCACCCGCACCGTTCGTATCGAGGAGATGCCCAAAACGGATATTCACGACGGAAGTGAGACTTGTGACGGCCACGAAGCGTACCCCAGGCAGCGAATGGACATCGGCGTGAAGTGTGGAGCTGTGTTGTGTAGGCGCATCGATAACAGAAGTGGATCCGCGATCCAGGTGCACTCGGTCGGTATCTTGTGAGTACCCACCTGAAGAAAATCATCATTAATTGGAAAGAACAGTATGTCAAGATGGGAGGCGCAAAAGCGAGATATAAGGGGGCAAAGACAGGGAATAGGAGGCAGGTAGAAGAGAAGGATGTGGCAGAATATACTAACATGAAAACTTGCCTGGTTTGATTATGTATTATGTGCTTCGCCTTAACGCACTCACCCATCTATATCAAGAAGAGTACTTACTTACTTAAGTGTCCTGAGCGCCATCCCTGGCGCAAAGGGCCAACGTGAAAGATCTCCATCCTGGGCGATTGTTTGCTTTCGCCTTGACCTGGGCCCAGGTCAAATTCCGGTCGACTTGCTTAATCTCCTTGTTTAGGCTTCGCCGCCATGAGCCCCTGGGTCTGCCTCTGCTGCGATGTCCGGCTGGATTCCAATCCAGCGCTTGTTTGCAGATTTCATTTCCGCTCTTCCGTAGAGTGTGGCCAACCCACCTCCACTTACGTTCCCGAATTTCTGTCGATATCGGCTTCTGGTGACACCGTCGATGGAGCTCGGCATTCGAAATCCAGTTGTGAGGCCACCAAGCACGAATTATATACCGCAGGCATCGGTTGATGAACACCTGCAGCTTCTGTGTGATCTCCGCTGATACGCACCATGTTTCGCTAGCGTACAGCAGTACAGATTTCACGTTAGAGTTGAAAATTCGGATCTTCGTGCGGAGACTAATCTGATTTGACTTCCAGATGTTTCGTAAACTCGCAAAAGCAGCCCTTGCCTTCTTGATCCGTGCACCTATGTCACTCTTGGTTCCGCCGTCCGACGCTATCTGGCTGCCAAGATATTGGAAACTTTCAACCTTCTCCACTTCCTGACCAGCTACCGTAAAATTGGATGGATTTCCCGTGTTGATATCCAACGATTTAGTCTTGCTGACGTTGAAGTTGAGACCTGCCGCTGAGGAGCGTTCGGCGAGATCGTCGAGCTTACTCTGCATGTCAGAACGCCGTTGTGATACTAAAGCAACGTCATCCGCCAAATCTAGGTCGTTTAGATGCTCCATTGTAATAGGCTGCCAGAGCAAGAAGAGTCCTTAGAGATAATATGCCTACAAGCTCTGAGCATGTTATGAGTACTCAGGCCAATACTGAAGTCTGTCAATTGCAAGTAGAACAACTTAACTTGCTTACGGAAGCAGCCGTTAATTTAATAGACATAAACGGTTTGAGTCAACTCCGTTCGTGACTTTCCCACTACCAAAACCAGTTGCGACTTATCGATCCCCCTGTTGAACTTCAAGACATGCACACGATGGTCACGATGCACGTGAATGTGTTGTTCAACAAAGTTGTCAGTGTGGTACGTTATTCCGTGAACGGGGTGCAACGAAGTGAAGTGACAGTGAACGAGCAAGAGAACACAACCGGAACGGTACGGCGGACCGTTGAACGTGAACGAGGAGCTGCGGGAGGAAGCAACATTTTTCGGTGGAACACGCACAAGAGTAGGAGGAAACACCACCGGCAGCGTCATCAATGCCACGACTGCTTTCATTTTCTGAAGGACGGGGTCGAGGATTACTATTGTCAAACTCGCAGTATTAGAAGCCACCGACGATTATCACCGGATCATCAGCATGGTTCACCACCTCCATCGTACGACGTCCACGAGTACGAGTCCAGGGAAGCACGAGCCACAGAGATGCGAGCCAGGGAAATACAAGCCAGAGAAGCAGAAGCACGAGCCAGGGACCCACAGGCCAGAGACGCGCGGGCCAGAGAAGAGGGAGAAAGGAACGCATGAGCTAGGGATGCTGGAGCCCGAGAATTGCAAGCCAGATAAGAGTATCATAGGATTCAAGATGATCTACTGCATCGTTTGCTTCGCCAAGAAAGGCCTCCAGTAAGGCGGGATGATGAAAGAAGAATGCTGAAAGCAGTGCATAATTGACCATTCAAGTTTCGAGGAGAGAAGGACACCACCTTCCTCAACGTGTTTTGGATCGCGTCGAGACATTTGCCAGATCGGAGGGAATTAGCGATGAGACACTGTTGACTTCTATCAAGCATTTGTTGCAGGAAGACGCACTCGACTGGTATGCCCGTGCAACGTCACAACAGTTGTTACCATCATGGGACGCTTTCAAGCGGGAGATCCGCAGAGAGTTTTTGCCAAGTGGATACTCCCAGATTCTTCGCCTGGAAGCCAGTTTTCGTTTACAAGAAGCCAGCGAGTCTTTTGCGAAGTATTACCGGGACATCTCAACGCTTTTCCGGTTTGTGGAGCCACCAATTCCGGAAGAAGATAAGTGTTTCATAATGAAGAAGAACATGAATGCAGACTATGCAGCAATTGTAACAGCAGCAAGACCACAATCGTTGCGTGAGATGGTGGAGATTTGTACCAGTTATGATGAAACAAGAATGCTCCTGAATAAAGTGCATGTAGTGGAGGTGGAAGGAGACATGGACGAAGACTGGAGGTTGCAGCAATCCGATCCTCAAGGGCACGGAGCCTCAGCAAACACTGAGGAAGACAACTGGCAGTACAAGCTCGATGCACTCGTTGAACTTCGAACGGAAAAAGTTCCAGACCCAATGAGGTAGCTCAAAACCAGTGCCAGCCTCGATTTGTGGATAGATCTAACCGTACGGGACCAGATAATCTGTAACATCATAGAGGTAACTCTAAGACTAGTAGGTCCCGAAAAAACGTGCTCAACTTTTTGGCTCAGCTCTGGTACTCTCTTCGGTCCCAAGCTAATCGATGCACCCCTCGAAACATAGAAAAATACACGAACCCCTCATTTTATCTGTCAAATTTTCATAGCGAATCAAAACAAACATAGTGTAGTACTAGAATTTTGACTACAATGGGGTACGTTAATCGATTTGCTTGGGACCAATAGGCTAGTCAAGTAGTGTGCCAATTTAAAATCGTTAGTTTCCACCTGTTGGTAGCATGCAACCGATGCCAGCTCAGCAACAGCAACGTCCGCAGAACGCGTCGCAACCAATGCCGCGAATACAGCAACAGGTAGACCAACAGCAGAGTTCGCAAGGCTGGCACACACAGCATTGGAACCAACAGCAGGCAAGGGAGCGAACTGGACAATAACGAAGAAGAAGTGACCCGCAGTAAGAAGACCGATCACCACAAGCGGAGCACCAGAACCATCAACAGCAATCGGCAGCAAGCCACCAACGGTTGGTGATGATCTGCTGGAACTCCGACGAAGAAGGACACAGATTCATGGACTGTCCAAAGCCGTATACGGTATTATTCTACTATCGCTGTGGACGGAAAGGATATTCGTTATGCAGTTGCTTCACCGACAAACCGACATGACACTTAATTCTGACTTATGCCCGAAAATCGTAAACGGCCGATTTAAATGTGCAGTGATCTGAACTGTCAAAACCATAGGATTTATTTATCTAGATAAAAATATTGTGTCCAAAATAGATCAGACATGAACCAATTCAGAACTTTTGCATGCCGGTTCATGGCTTAGCTAAATATTTCACGCGAACACGGAGCCAGATGTCAGTAGTGTTCTTTGGTCAGAAATTTTATTGTTTTTGCTATAGTCATTCATGTCGGTTTGTCGGTGGTTGCTTCACATGTCGCTCGGACCCGGTGGAGAACGCATAATAGAGGGAAGCAGCACTCCGCAAGCACGGGAAAACCTCTCAAATTTACCAGAATTCCAGGATATTAACTCAATAATCATCAATCCCGGAAGTGACAACCGTTTGCACGCTGTAATATCCGTATTAGAGAAGGAGCTAACCGCTTTACTTGATAGCGGAGCTAACTGTTCGCTGCTTGGGGGTAAGGGGGGTTACATGGGGCTTGCAGAAGAGTACGGTTTGCAGAAAGGACGCGTGAAAGGAGGAATCAAGACAGCAGACGGAACACGCCATAACATCAGCGAGTTCGTCTAATATCTGTAATATCGAACTTTTGGGACAAATTCGGAGTCAAGGCCGTTTGCTGTTCGGTCGAATCAGAAGACAATGAGGAACGCAGTGAAGATCAGGAGATGGAGGAGCTGTCTACAGAGAAAAAAGGCAGTTGGAGAGAACATTGGCAAAATTTCTAAGTGCGCAGGATGGCAAACTGGGTCATACGAATATGTACGAGCATCGAATCGAGATAGGAGACGCAGTACCACGGAAGCAACGGCACTACCCCATGTCGCCGTACGTTCTCCAGGAGGTAAACAGAGAAATTGATCGGATAATTGCCTTAGACGTCATGGAAGAAGCACAGTTCTCGCCGTGGAACAATCCATTAGTAGCCGTCAAGAAGAAGAAGATCGGTCAGTACCGCGTTTGCTTGGATGCCCGTCAGCTCAACTCCATCATGGCTTTACCATATAAGCGTAATGCCTTGTTCACTGGAGATTTACAACATGTTATAACGGTTGTCAAATAATTGCAACACAGAAACCACCATCAAGATAGCGCTATAACATGTTATAACTCTGTAGTCTGAACGTACTATAAGTCGTATGCAACATGATCAGAGATTTCATGCCTCAGAAAATCCCGGCTGCGCCGACTGGGATTGAACTCAGCCTTTTAGGGTGATAGGCAAATACGCTTACCACAACACCACTGGCGCTGTCCGCGCAGGTGGGAGAAAGGCTAGAGAATTTTTTTTGAAAGTCTTTTGCTTTAACGTTTGGTGATTCTTTGCAGCGTGGGGCCTCCTCCTGCGCTTCAAAATTTGAGGTTATTCAAGAGAACTCGATTGAAATGGACGAATCGAGGTTGGCGAGAGCTGTTGGATCGATAATGCACGAGGAGTCCAGTTGCGTAAGTTGTCAACGACCGGACCCCGCAAGTCCAATGATTTGACCTTTCAATTGATTTGATCTTTCCTTACGTTGCAGTTTTCCGCTGTTCTACGGCGAATGGGGGAAATCAACAGAAGTGGTGCTTCATGTAAACAGCTCATTAATAGTTAATCTTAAGATGTTCTGCGTAATTACTATTGTATAAGTTAAAGAAAGCGCTTTAGGCTTTCTAGCTCAATACATGCAATATGATGGATTTTAGTGATAGTTCTACTAATTGGAAAACATTGTTTAAACAACTCATGAATATACAGGGTGGCTGAGTAAGACGGTCCTCATTACAATTCTCAATATTTCATTTATTCCAAAAGTAAGTTTTACGAAAATTGATGATAATATTCAAGAGTCAGTATATATTATTCGAATAATCTGCGTCAAATGATCAGCAACACTGGAGTAGCTGGCTCGCAGGATTTCTTTAGAAACATCTCTTTGTATAGCTACCATAAGAACATCCTTATTGCTTTTTGGCTTAGCATTAGTAGCCCTTTCTACGATGCCCCACATCGTGAAATCTAGCAGATTAATATCTTTAGAAGAAGGAGGCCACATTTCCTTTGACCAAAAATGATCGAAGTTCTTTTGACGCCACGTTTGGGTGAAGCAAATCTCTGTGCTTGTGAACTCCGACTGGACCCACGGCAACACCTTCTGTTGTAAAAAAGTCCATCCACCCCATCCGGAATGCGAAAAACCGAAGATTTCTTCCCATTCGCTGCAACTGCTCATAGAGCGACTTTTTAATACCCTTTAGGCCCATGGAAAACATCCATATGTTCCCATCAGAGACGTGTTGGCAACCCGCGATCTCTGCTATATGCAGTCGATATATGAGTTTCAGCAAATGTCTAGTATAAGAATTTAATTCCTTTGCCTTTTTTCTCTCTTTTTTTGTTTTTGTTTCTCTTGTCCCCTCGTCTTGATGAGTCTCATCGTCACCCACTGGTCAAACTCGTGGTCGAACTCCAGACGAATCTAGAACCACACTACCGTTCATACTAACGCCAACGCTCTGATGAGACAACGAAACCTCACCCCAAGCTCCTTCCCTGATCCTATCCTTCGACAATGTACCCCGCCAACCTTGGGTAAGCCGCTAGTATTCGGTCCAACTTCTACTAGACATAGAAATAAGTAAATTTTGTTAAAATCAATGATCAATAAACTATCGGCTCCGTAAAGCTAACGTTATTGAGCCTTTCAAATAAATGTACTACTTTACGTAAAAAGGAAGTTTACATGCATGAATTTTTACATCACCATTAAAATTCAGATTTGATTTCTATGTACCTGATGGTGCAAGAAAAAGTTGATGAAAGGTATATTAAGCGATAAATCGTGGTGGTGCGAAATACCCCACGGGAGCATTTTACCCCATTCTCCCCTGCTCTATAATGTGAGTATTTTTGGAATGGAGATGTCGTATACTGCCGTTATACGCATAAGAGTCCCACGGTGCATAAGGATTGCATAGAACATGGGACAGTTATGCGTATAAAGGCAGTATAGAGATCGAAAATCTGATGTCCACCGCCATACAATAAGGGTATTTTTGGAACAGAGATGACAGGTAGAATTGATGTCTGCCGTCATTTTGGAATCCAGATTGCGGCCATTCTTTTTAGTAAAAACTGTACCCTACAAATGGGTATTTTTGGAGCGGGGATGACATGTAGATGTCGGAAATCTTCATTCCTTTATTTCTCTTATCCAATGCCAATCACCGACGGACATCGATTGCCATCGACTGACGGCAATTGAATGTGCAGGAAGGCAGCTTCCACACCTGCGTAGGATATCGCACCCATTCAGAAAAATCACACCGAACTCGGCTCGGATTGAACCCAGACGCATTGGGGTGAAAAAACAGTCACGCTTACCACTACACCACCGGCAATCGATGTCCGCTGCCATTTTGAAATCCAAGATGGCGGCCATTGAAAGGCTCCGAATTTCACCTAAAGATCAAAGATCAGTATTAATTAATATAATTCGTCGTATTTTTCTAAGGCAAAAAATCGCACACCCGCACGTCATTTTGCTCCATCATACGTAGAACTTAGCTAAGAACGGTTCATAACTGTGTAGAATTCAAACTACTTCCAGAAACTGATCCAACCGTGGGACAAACATAAGCTACAAGCTATTCTTACCTAGTAGTCCAGTAGCTTGAAAGCCAAATTTAAACACTTGTCACGTTCCATCAATTCGGCCCAGTAATTGAGATTGCACAGCTGTCCTTCCGTTGCAGTGATCTAATTCTACTTCTAATTGAAACCCAGCCCACGGAAAACTGTGAATCAGAGTTCAAGAGATAGAAACTGAATTTCAGCCTGCACACGCCTTGCCGATGTTTCCCAAAGGTCCTCACAGTACAGCAAAGCAGCTCTCCCCAGAACGGGAGGGCTTATTTGCATGAATATGCCATCTCTTGGGATGTGCCAAAAACCAAGCCAGTTTCGAATTTCCATCATTAGATTTTGATATTCATCGCAATGGGTAGCAATTGAAGAGTAACGCACACGACAATTTAATGCCATACAGGAGTCGGTTTTTTGTCTTTCTGTGGAGCCGTACCATGTCACACTCTAAACGTATGGACGTGTGGCGTCTGATTGAGTAAGAAGGAAACATCTTCCTTCCATACTGCCTGTGCGATTCATCCTGGGGACAGGCACTGTAAGGAATTATCTGTGCCTTGCATGCGGAATATCGTCGTTTTGCAAATTGAAAGATATGTGAGTTTCGTTTGGGCTACGTACACGCACAGCAGTATATCCTCGAATTTTGGATTATGGCACATGTTCATGCATGGTTCGAAAATCAAATTCAGCCTTCAGCATTTCGAATGATGTATAAATGTCAAATTATGTCGCAACGGTTGGTTCGACATGGTTCCTCCGGCTAGGGTGGCTTCTGTTGCACGACTATTTCAGCAAAGGTACCTCCTTTGAGCCAAATCATCCGTCGTCGTCGTCGTGTCGTTGAGGTTTCCTGGAAGAGCATATATATTTAGCATGCTCACTGCGTGTCGGTTGATCTGCGACTGCTTGTATGCAGTCTTTGGGCAGTCACATTATTGTGCTGAAATGTTGGAGAAATTCACTTACCAAAATGCCTCGCTCTGGCTGGTTGCCTGGCAGAAGATGTGATTTTGACTTGTGAGTACCGTTTCTCCAAGAGTGACAAGTGAATTTTGAACTCGCACGGTTCGGTCATGTTTCGTGTCTTAATTTCGAATGCTGGTGGCAGTTGTGCTGCAATAAACTGAGTCAAATGACGGATGATGAACGAAAATACTGCGTGAGGTCTGTGAGTATGGTAATCGCATGTGATTGGAGCGTGCTGACAATGAATTCGGAAATCGCATTTGCAGTGGTTTGTTCATGTTTTGAATTAAAAATTCATTCATTTTCATTGGAGCATGACAACAAATATTGAACGCATTCAGAGTTGGAAAAGTGTTGTTATTAAAGCATGTAAGGATTACAAATCTGGCCTACTCACAATAATAAACAAACAGCAAACTCATTAAAGCTAAACATTTAAAATCTGTAGACCCATCCTTGAAGCCTTGTGTACCCATTAATGAAACCATCTGGCAAGCCTAAAACCTCTAAAGGTTTTCGAAACATTTTAAATTTACCATAAAACGGCTCGTTAACAAATATATAGGTCACGAAATTATGTAAGGTTATAAACGCTTAGAGCATCCCATTCTGCCACCGGTGATTCATGTTGGACTCTATTTTGAGTTTGAAAGTCTCAAGTTCTTTCGCAATTTCATTTAAGCTCTCGGAAATACCTAAAGTTTCTTCAGAACTTCGCTGAATTTTAGTCTGAATTGCTATGAAGTTCACTGAGAATTTCCCTGAAGCACCCTCGGAACATCCCTGAAGTTGCATACATCCAACTAGGGGAAAAATTATGAGGGATTCATCATTGCAGGATGTTAGTGGAGACCGCATGAACTGCGGTCCAACGCAAAAAAATTGGAGAACGAACAATGTTAAGTGAATTAGTGAGTAAAATTAATTATGTCGAGAAAAAATAGAAAAAGGTACCCGGACTGGACTCGAACCACGAACGTTGTGATTATCAATCCTGTTCTTTCTCGCTCTCTCCATGCTTCGGAATATGGATTGGCTAAAAGCAAATAACGGGAAATGGAGAGAATCGAGGCAAGTGTGTGCGTCGTTCTGCAATGTTACACTGAGGCAAATAATCTTAAAAATTTCATAGGGCTCGGCTAATGAACGACACATATGAATTATACGCCTTTAACCTTTTCATGTTCGCAAGCGTTGAAAGATGAGTGGTCAATCACGGGCCCCGTAATCTCGACGTCCATGAATCAGCTCTTTTTTTCCTCTGTTCGGGACCTAACACTACTGCGACCAGTAAATTGATCTATTGTAGTATATCCCGTGTCCTTAGTTTAGTGCATGTCGTATTACTCCATCACTATTGAGAAATGATGAAGTATTCGATTTTTTTTACAGTTGCCACTCTTGCATTTATCGCAAGGATCCGACTCTAATTGAAAGGTCCCGCAATATTTATACCCTTCGGAGTGTTGAAACACCCTCCAAAGGCGCGCCCCTTTGTCAGTCAACATTGGATTCCTTAGCAACAAAATTAAGGTATGACACCAATAATGACCATGCATCAGAACCCTAGTCTTAACCACTTCAAACTAGGAACCAACGAATAGAAGTTTAGGAATCAAATAGATGAAGACAACTAACTCATTTGTTTTCCTTGTTTCAAGATCATCCTCGGTAGACAAAGCCGAGTCTTGTAACTATCAACAAGGCATAAAAAGTAACAAGGACTAAGATGTGTTCATTGGATTACTGAAAAATCCTGTTTGCCCTAGATTGAAGTAGTCAGGACTAGGAATCGGTGGTAAATCTTACATCCCGTAACGTACCACGAAAAGGTGATCTACCCACGTTACGGGGCATGGCTGAGTTCTAGTCTGCTCCGTTTTATTATTTTGCTGTCGACATTATTATTCATAAGGAAAATCAATGAAACTGAAACTCATACCGATTTCTTGTGGCTAAAATTCATAATTCGTTCCTTTGGAATTCTTACGTTCTTTTGCCTCAGTGTATAAATTCTCAAGTTCTCTGAGTGGATTTTTTCTGAAGCTCATTTGGAATTTCTCTGAAGTTGTCTTAGAGTCCCCCGGAACTTTGTGTTTCCTCGGATAGTACCCTAAAGTTTTCACGGAACTTCGCAGAAGTATAGCTACGAAACTTCTTAAAAGTACATTGGAAGCTTTCTACAAGTTACCGTCGTTTCTTAAAGCCTAAAAATCTAAACCCTAAGGTCTGTGATGTACTCTCAAATTTCGTTAAAGCTCTCGGAAAATACCTAAAAATCCCTCAAAACTTCTCTCAATTTCTTCTCATTCTCTGCTTGATTATCAAACAGTACAATTCGGTTTTTATTCTCTCTTTTTTTAGTTGCTCGGAAAGTTCGTTGCGATAGTCTTCGTGCTCTCTCTTTCGCGGTATTTGGTGAAGCATCGCACGACGATGGTGGTGGCGCGGCTGCAATTAGCGTTAACGGCGACTCTGTAGCTCTTTACTCCTATGGTAAAATCCATAAGCAAACGTCAGACTGTGCGTGAAACATAGCGGACTTCGTAGTATTCTTTCACTCCACCGAAAAATCCCATAAAAAACTGTCAATCTTTTTAAGAAGAGACGATTTTTCGACGGTGCCGTCAACGCAAATTGCGATCGGGAAACGATCCCGATCAAACGCCGCCAACGCTCAGAAAAACATCTCGGCCGACGCTAATTTGGCATCGAAAAAGCTGCTGGCAAACAATCGTTATGGCATATTGGATTCCCGGACGGCTTTACATTGGTAAAGGCCTTCAAATTACCATTCGCTTGTGTACAGAGGGCTACAAGCTGATGGTCCCGGCGATGAAATACTACAAGGCGGATCAAGCCATGCTGCACAAACTGAAGGTGGAATATTTCTCCCACGATCTCGAAGCCAACAAGCCGCTCAAGGTGGTGCTGCATGGCCTCCCGGACATGGTAACCGACACACTGTCGGATGAATTGAAGGCTAACGGCCTCAAACTTGAAACAAGGTTACAGACTTCCATCTAAAAAAAAAAAAGATGTTGACACCCTTCCAATTCTATTAAAAAAAAAAAAAAAATAATTTGAACAGTTATCAAAACTAGCCTTTGCTACTTATCAAAAAACCGTTCTTCATCTCTGATCCCTATTCGCAATGAAACACCAGATGGGTCTAAGTTGGCGATTTACGAACTATGACAGAACGAATGTAGACCACGTTCACTAACACAACGACTTCGGGAAACGTTCGTACATAAGGGGGATAATAAATCCCAATCTTTTGTAAGGCTGCCTCTTAGAGTTTGACCACGATAGAGACAAGTTAGATAGTGCTCATCGGAAAGTAGACCAAAAATTAACATTGTGCGGAGATTTATAACCCGAGTAAATTTTAAGGAAAGTAAGTTCGTGAAAAAAGCTGTAACGAACTTTAGTGAAAGCTAGATAATTACGGAAAATTGTGGTCGTAGAAGCCGCAGTCAAGGGGACTGAGTGTCCCAGAAGATGCAGCGTGGCTGTCCGATTGAACGTGGAACCACTTGCACGAAATCCTAAACGCACGGGACCACCAGCACGTTAAACCTACGGATTTGTAGTGACAGATTTCCCTTCAAACGAAGGTGTACCCCCCAGGACCATCCTAACGGAACCGTGCACAGTGACATCCCGTGAAAACTTTCACTGTACGTCAGTTCTTTTGGGCCGATAAGGCACACGGCGTGGTGAAATTCGTGACTGACACGTGGAACAACGGTATTAGCTGACGTGACAGTAAACGTTTGGAAGCTTTTTCCCCAGACACCGTAAACTTACCACCATTGTCCCCGGTGTTCTCGACAGCAAGCTCACTACCATAATTACCGTTACGTCGCACGGTCGTCGAGGACACGAACCGTCACGTATGTACGCTACCGCCGGAGGGCGAATGAGTGGCGAGTAGCTGAACTACCCAGCAAGTGCACTTGTCGTAATGCGTCGTGGGCCCACGTGGGGATGCGCGCGCGCAAGGAGAATTGGCAAGTTATTCCGAGCATGAGCATGAGCATGATTGACCGCCCACGGTTGCTACTCTGTTATTGTCAGGCCAGCTGTAATTACACAGAGAACCAATAGACGAAGCTTGGGACTAGCAATCATCCTCAATGTGTAAAAACTGGTGATCTCGAATTAGGCAATACCAGCGCCAGCCGCGCCTGAACGCAGGTCAAGAAAGGAAGGGGTAGGAAGGGGTAGGAATGTGTTGACGTGACACTCGCTTTGATGGAAGCCGAGGAGTCCTTTGCACTTCCACGAGGAATCACAGGGATGTTGGGTAAGAGGGTTGGGCTAGCAGCAGGGTTCGTTTTGGTAAACGATAAGCTGAATTGATGTCCTAACGATCGTATAACGCGAAGGAGCTTGGGATTGAACCCACGGTCTTCTGCTCAGTAAGCAAAAACGTTTTCCACTAGGCAGACGAGCTCCTTTTTAATCATTGAAGAATCTTGAATGTGGATGGGCCTGAGACTAGACTCATGATGTTCTGCTCAGTAAGCAAAAACGGTTGCTCTAAGGCCACCGAGCCTCTCATATCACATTATAGCGTTACTCAAGTTTTTATAACTATTCAAACCCGGCACCGACGACAACGAAAAGTTTTACAAAATACACGATAAACAAGCGATATTTTAATATTTTTAATATGAAAGCATCTGGGACCGCGTCTTTCTCCTCAGTAAGCAAACCACTGCAACCGACGATCTTTGAAATCCTAAAACTAAAAGCTACGAAAGAGTACTTAGGCCTTCATTAAAATCCACTTTCACGCGACGTTCAATGTTTCGATTTTCTCTTTACGCATGGTTCAGACAATCATAACAAGCTATGACCGACGTGACGATTGTTTAAGACCTGGTTAAACAAGCTATTCAAATGAAATTACGTTCTTGAATTTCATTTGGAATGTAATGAACAACAGAAATACGCGTTAATTCATATTTTCAGCGGTTGATGTTTAATTTTAAATATACCAACGGTACTGCCTACGACTACGACGGCGATTACGACAGCGACTACGACGGCGCCTACGACAACGACAACAGAGAATTTGTAACTTACCATTTGTCTAGGATAAACACCTTTGCCCGGCACCTCCACTGGTTCTTCATGTCCGATCACTCAATGCAAATCGCAGGCACACTTACGCTAGTTACAAAAAAAACACTCCCTTGCAAAGAAACGGATCCAATAAACGTTACTCTCGCGAAAGCACACCCGTCGTCGTTGAACGGCAAAAAAAGGAATCGGTGAGCAATTTTGTGATACGGATTTCCAAAATCAAACGGGAATGCACGAATTTCACCACACCCATCTGCGAAACACGTTCAGAAGCACATATGGTACACTTTCGTTCCGATCCTACACAGTTTTCTGTGGACTCGAAACTTTGAGATCCAACTCCTGGCTGAAATTCAAACATTAGAAGAACGGAGATGGTTCAGTGACACCTGTTTGAGATCAGATCAACAGATCATACGTGATCTAGCACGTTTGGTTAAGTTATACACGTAGGTTATCACAATTTTCGATTAAAAATAAACACACACCCCAAAGGGTATTCTGTAACCTAGTTGAAAAACGCAAATATTAAATTAGAATACCCAATGAAACAAAGATGAAGAGCCAGATAGGCTTATCAATTGAAATGGTCAGTCAATGTACAATCATAATCAACGGAAATAAACGTAATGTTACTACTACTACTACTCTGAATTTCTCAAAAATCCACTCCGAATTTCTTTCAAGTACCCTCCAAAACTATCTGTTGACGCCCGGATAGCGTTAGCGTTAGCGTTGTTATGATATACTTCGTAGATTGGATACTAGCGACACTCACGTCTCTTCTGAAATTCTCAGTTAGACTACTTTCTGGAATAATGTTGGGGAGTAAACATTGGTTCCAATCTAAACAAGAGTAACAGAAGCATGACTGTCACTATTTCCGGCCACGCCCATCTTTACCATAACTAGGGATAGGGAAGGAAATGTTGATGTAGTACTTACTTAACGAGAGGCCACCGACTTAGCGACACCCTCATAAGTACTACGGAGTTGGAGGGTTGGGTAAGGTATTCGGTTAGGATTCACCTCAAGTTGGCGATGCAACCAAAAGTATGTATTGTTTATTTGTTGTTTATTCAATCTCTCGATAGCCGGCTATCGAAAGAACATATTCATTTTCTTTAGTGAATTTTATGAGTCATGACGGAGAGCTTGGGTTTAAACCCATGATTTTCTGCTCAGTAAGCAAAAACGATCCCTCCAGGGTCATCGAGCATAATCATAATTCACAGCGCTTCGCGTCAAAGTACGAATATATGAATGAACTGTCTATTGTTGAATAACTATTATTTACGATAATTACATGAAATAAATAAAATATAAACTACAAACAAAACGTGACTACTAAAATCTCAAAAAGATATTCTCACAAATATATTTCACGAAACCAGGAATCTCAAAACCATTAGACGCTATAATGATACTCTGCACATGTTAGACACAAGAAGAGGCCAAAAAGCAAGCGTCCGACGCACAAAACCCGCCAAGTTCTCTTGCAGTCACAATCAACGAATCTACGAATCGCGAGCGCTCATGAATCATAAAACCGCTGACTGCGACACTCTGAAAGCGAAATTGACAGGCTCTGTTGACGCCCGGATAGACTCACCGAAACTCAAGGCCTGGGGTGCAGTAATCCAAAAACACAAAAATTCACAGTACAGTGCGACGGGGCGAGCTAGCACGCAGTGCACGGAGTCTGTCCGTGATGAAGAGGACCGTTAGTTTTGACACAAAACTGTTTTTCTATTGCTGCTGGTAGAAGTGGAGGTAGGCGGATGAGAGGTACACTGTCTCGATCGATCAGCTGTATGTACATCTGTTATCAGGCTATAGAAAGCACATGCTACTCGGCTTGTACCTGTTCGGATCGACCATTTCACGTTTTTGGTACGGTCCTTTTAATCTGGCGCCTACATACATTTCTGGGACGAATTAATAATTGGGTGTGAGAATCAATTGGCCACAAACGTACCCCTCACAGGAACTCGTCGAACACGCGCCTCGCTGACCACGGATATGTCTCAGTGTAGTCCCTTCAACACACCGTCGATGTCCTCTACGGTGTCAAGTGGTGAATTTTCTTCGATGTTCCTGTCCACCATTCGTCTAAACTCCACCCAGTACATATGGTGGTTATCACGCTGACACCGACTTCAGTTATCACTGGGTAGTAGTCGGAGCTAAGATCGTTGTGCGCCATTGGCTTGGATATTCCGATGTTCGACAGGAAAAAGTCCAGGGTGCAAGGATTTCAACCTCCAAACTAAGGGCCTCGATGACAGAGGCGATAACGGTGACGGTGTTGATGTTACAAACTCAATTCCATGTTTATATATTCATTTTCATTAAGACATGCTACCCTTTGATAACTGATATAGTGTTTTTGTAGCTTTGGCAACACTCAGGCATGCTCCAGGTGCCCCTGCAATAGTAATGAAACTATGAAATGAGGCTTTTAATAGTACACGAAAAAGGCCCCTGTAGGTGGGTGGATTAATCAGGGTTTGAATGTAAACATTTTTTAATAAAATATAGTTGGAGTACTGGTTGTACTAAGTATGACGACAATTATATCTTAACCCTATCTGCACTTCGAACTATTTTCAAATTCATTCAATCGCACTGGTGTGACTCTGCATCGGAAATCCAGTTTATCTCTGACGCTTTCTTCGAACACCCCATCACAGCATCTTTTCACCCAGCAGCATGCAGAAACCCAACATCAAAGCATTCATAACGACCGAACAACTGAACATCTTTGTTAAAAAGACGATTTCCATTCAATTCACACACCACTCTCCTTAGTGTCACATTTTTTTTTCGTTTAACCGCACACTGAGCGCGCAATATGACAATCCTTCCAAGTTTGCCAACTGTCTGCAGCTGTCGCCGCCATCATGCACAGTAGCAGCAGCAGCAGTAACCAGAAAGGACGATTTTCCATCTCGTCGAATCTCGCCACCGTTCTTCAGCCAAGACGCTTCCACTGACTAAAACGGCCAATATCTGCGTGGTTCGTTCGTTCTTCTTGTTCCTCAAAACTGCTTGGGAGGAATAAATCTCCCATTATTCCGAGGGCTGCGGGCTATTTGAATTATTCACGCTCGATTAAGTAAATATGATTTGGGATTTTCGCGCTGCTAGTTACCATGCAAGTCCCCTTGGTCTTCTTTCACTCACTTGTGAAGTTGTGGCAAGAGTGATTCCGCTTCAAGCTGTTGGATTTCTGCAATTGGGACAGCAAGAAAAAAAAGGTTCTCACCACCCCCGTGTGGCAGCATTAGTTCATGAGTGTCATAATTACCTACCACACTCGATTGGTCCCAAATACCGGAATCAGTCTTTGTAGATGAATCTCACAGATACTTTATCATGATGCATGAATATACATATTTGTGATCACTTTGACAGACATAATCTGTGGGAGATTCTGAGGATGATGGGAAATGCTTGCATCTTTTGGTGATTTATCCTAATTACCGAACACACGAAGGCCATATATCAGTTGGATGCAAATCATGATTATAAATAGTGCCTTACTTGATAAAAGAAGCGATTTATTTTACCGTAATAGCTTAGTGCCACTTAATTTAGTAGTCATCAAGAGCGAGATGTAATGTGTGATACTCAGATCAACTTATCTTATATTTTTCTTGGGCACACGACTACTGAAATAAACTCAAAAAATAGTAGTATTTTACTAATTTTTAGAGATGGGCAATCAGATCGTTCAAAAGATTCAGATCATGTTTGATAAGAACCGGATCATGGACTCACTATCAAACATCAATCCTTTTCTCTCTTTTATCAAATCGAAAACATTAAATTAAACCTTCGCATTGAGTGTAGGAATGATTCAGAAGTCTGCATCCATAATAAATATTCAAATCTGCGGATTTTTGGAAAAATATTGCAGTTCATATTCAGATTCAGATATTCATGTGAGGAGTTCTGGCATTGTGAATTTGCCGTCTCTTTCATTTCAGTATTATTAACCCCAGTGTTCTGTATGCTGTCGACAGAAGCAGACGTACCTCTCGATAGGTACCACGCGATCGTCTGGTATCAGCCATTGCACCCTGGGGACAAAAACGTTAAAATGTATCAAAATTCCTTTTTGCGCTGAAGGAACTTCGTGAGCAGAATAGTGCAAGTTGGGGTTTAAGCTGTTTTGTTTTAAAATCCCTTATTTAAAAAAAAATAACTTCTTCTTAAAATATCCAGGAAGTTCTTTCCAAAAATTCAGGAAAGCGCTTCCCAAAACATCAAAGAAGTTCTTCCAAGAACTTGAAGGATGTTCTTCCCAAAACTTTAGAAAAATCTTTCTCAGAACTGCAGAAAAAATCTTCCCAGATCTTTACTTTTTCCAGAATATCGGAGATGTTCTTCCCAAAACTTGAGGGAAGTTGATTCCAGAACTATAGAGAAATTCTTCCCATAACTTAAAAAAACTACAAGGAACAGCCCTATGGGGTTGTACGCAATGGTGACGTAGGACTACGTGGTCTTATATAATAAATGGTAATGTGTATCTTTATATCTTATTTATTCAAAATGACAAGCTATGGTCAATGAAATCAGGTTGTAGTATATCTAATGACATATGGGCACATTGGAATCGATTCCAGGAAATTCTTGGAATACTGCACAGTAACTTTCGCGGTATAATAGTCATGTTGCATATCAAATCATGTTAGCATGGTAAGATAAGGTCAAAGAAGATTATTTTTGGTGATTCCTTTGGCATATGGTAGCATTGGCATCGGTTCCGGGATTCCGGAATTCCATTTAATAGATTCCGCAATACGATACGGTAAGGGGGGATCTTGTAATCCGGTTCTTTAGGCCATAGTCATATTTGAGGCAAATGAATCATACTGCAAATCAAATCGTAGGATATGGCCATGAACGATTATTTCAAATAATTTCATTGTCATATAGACACATTGGCATCTGTTTCAAGGCTAACAGTATCTGGTTTCTTAAATTCTGGATTTTGACTAGACATGATATATTTGAAACTACTATACCTGGATACCTCATACCTGGAAGCGAGGCTGGAAGAGCGTGCCTCTCGTCTTGAGGGCTTTTTGGAGATGTCTGATCACCTTGAGGTCTTTGCAATAATTTCGGAGCAACCAGAGAATATCTGAGAGTTATTTGAATTATTGTGCAGTCGATCTTCAGAATAATACCTGATCAAGTTAATGTCTTGAACAAAAATCCTGAGGAATTTTAGGGATGTTTGATCAACTGGCTTTAGAATAATTTCTGAGCAACCTGGTGTTTGAGAGAATAAGTGAGAAATGTGTTTGAATTGTTCGGCAGTTGAAGATTTTCAGAATAATATCTAATCAAACTGGAAACTTGAACAATTAACCTGATGACTTCTGAGAGGTCTAGATATTTGTTCGAGACTGCAGGTTGGTCAGGGTTTTTTTTCGGAAGAATTTTAACTGTCCATCAATTAAAAACACTTCTTTTAGATATTCTCTCATAACGCTACGTTGGAAGATCAAAGTTATCTATATAATCCGTTTAATATTGCTGATTTCAGGTGTATCAGGTATTATTCTGAAGATCTCCAACCATAAAACAATTGAAATCTCGAGGATCACATATTTTCACATTTTACCAGAATTCTCATAAACTTTTCCAAGTAATCATTGATCTACATAATGTCCTCTGGAATTTTGGTTAAAATTGAGCTATTTTTGAATTTTTGACAGGTATATAAACAGTTTTGTTATATTTCCCGTACATGTTCCCAAACAAACATTAGAGCTCTCTCGAAAATCCAGTTGTTAACCAAATTTGATCACATTTTGCACAGCTATGGAGAGCAGAGGGTCGTTAAGTTGAACTACCTGTTAAAAGCGGTCAGACGGACCACTTCGTGAGGCCCTCGATCCCTGGTCTAGCCAAAGGGGATCACCTAGGGGGGTTCTACAACAACCTCTTTTGTGGTGGCTTTAGCTCGAGCATGAAAGAAGATCCTTCAGGGTCGGCTGTAGGTATATACAGAATGTTCGATCAAGGAATTGAAAGCACTTTCTCTCTTTTTAATTAGTTCTTTTATTTCGACTTACTGTGTGTGTGTATGTGGGTAGTGTCTCCCGATGCGGCCGGATGCAAGCACGAAATGCGGGAATGTCGCCTTTGCCTTGACGCTCTGGGTAATGCCTACGCCGAATCCAAGAGGGGCGGATCGTACGCCGGACTGGCGGATCACACTCCTTCAGACGTCGGCGCTAGAAGTCCAATCGCACGCCGGAATGGCGGATAACTTTCTGGACAATTCAGGCGGTTAATAATGGGTCCTAATGAAAGAACGTCCCAGGGTGGGTATTAGGAGGGCTACCGGGTATTTTTTTTTTAACTTTATTCTGTTTTGTGCTATGTCCTTTTACTCCATACCTGATTCTTATTTCACTTTCAAATCTAATTAGGTAAAGGTGATTTCGAATTAACTTCTCTCTTTATCTTCAACTTTATCTCTGCTTTTTATGGAGGATAGCAAACTTAACGCTTCGAAAGCTCTGGATAAGAAAGACGCTTATCTAGTTATTACCCGGTAGCTTGATCCTCATTTTTCCATACCCTTTGTTCACGTTCCCTTTTTGACGTGTCCAGTCCCGGTATCTGTGGCAACTCTTGTTTTCCCTTTTTTGGCTCACTTCATACTGTTGTGTAGTGTGTGTTGTGGGGTGAAGTGTGTTAACAAATTATGTTCTTATTATTAGCTACTCCGGAGTATTTATCAATTTTTAGCATTAACATTTACTAACATTTATAATTATTTACTTTACTAACCTACTAACAAACAAACAAACATTTAATTAATATGTTACAAAATCTAGGTTAAGTAATCTCAACAGTAACATACCCTTGTCTCATTGATCCACTTAACAATGTGAGATGAAAATTGGTTGCTAAAAATCAGATCGAAAGTTGTTTTTCAGTTATTGCTATAGGGTTTTGATGTAATTTCCGTCCTACTAAACACAACCCACGTTTTACATCTCTTTTTTGAACGGGTTTGATAAAAAAAAAGAAATATTTCTGTCAAAGCTGACTTCTAAATTTATTCACCTTTCCATACGTACCGTAAGATTTGATAAAAAGTCACAAATTGTGGAGATATTGTTTAAAATCTAACACTGCTTCTTGATTCCATATTCGTTCTACGAGTTTCAATTCCGTCCTAATGCATTGAAACGCCATTAGATTTTCTTCGTCCTATGGATACACGTAGAAAAGGGGATTCGCTAGGAGCACTTCCTTTGGTTTGAGAACAATGAGTGTGCTACGCATACAATGCACTCTAATGTGGATTTATGTGGTTGCTAATGAACTAACGCATCGGAACAATATCATCTCATGCATGTATTGCTTCTCTGCCGCTCACTTCAAGTGTAGAAATATCATCGGTAGTGCTATTAGCCGGGCGAAAGCAAACATGTTCTTCTGCACCACAAGTAGCTCTGAGATATACAAGCGAATCGTAGAGATGCAGAACAGCAGATCTTCAATGATGAGCATGCTCGCTTCTGAGTTGAAAGATACTGTTGCCAGTGTTGTTGCTGATCAAATGACTTATGTGAAATCGGAAGTTCGTTCAGTAACAGCTGCCATTGAGAAATCGCAGGAATTTTTTTCAGCAAAGTTTGATGAAATTGCATCAGATTTTAATAAACTTAAGACCGAAAATGAAAATCTAATACAACAAATTTGTGATCTGTCTAAATCGCATTTTGAGTTAAGTAATTTTGTTTACCAACTGGAGGCTAATGTAGATAGATCGGATCATAAGGCAGTGTCAAATAACGCAATTTTGATAGGGCTCCCAAACGTAGAGAATGAAAATACAATGAAATTAGTTGATAAAACTTTAGCTCATATCGGAGTAACCTTGCCATCAAATTCGATTCTGTCAGCGAAAAGATTGTATGTTAGTAACAAAACAAACGGGGTGGTCCCTATTCAAATTGTGTTTAAAGACAGGAACAGCAAGGAAATTGTTCTCCCTCATAAAAAAGAGGTTGGAATCATTCCTTCAACCAACATTGATCAGTCTTTTCTAGTTAATGGCAAAGCATCCAATGTAACAGTAAGGGATGAATTAACCCCATTATCCATGGAATTGCTACGGAAAATGCGTGAATACCAAGATTCACTCAAAATTATGTTTGTATGGCCAGGAAGAGGAGGTGGCATACTTGTAAAAAAAGAAGAAAATTCTAAACCAGATCTGATCAAAACTAGGGAGGATCTTAATATTTTGATTAACCGGTATTCTGTGTTAGCCAAACAATCACCATCGCCGAAACGGAAAAGGAATGATTAGAATGAAGTTTGTTATATGAGGTTTTTGTGTTTAATAAATGTAAAAATGGATCAAACATTAAATTATTTTCATAATCACATTGATGATTTTAATACGTCCTGTGGAAGGGTGTATCCGAAACAATTGCGAGTTTTACAGTGGAATGTTCGGGGTATCAATGATTTGCATAAATTTCATGACATGCTCATTTCAATTGATCACTTCCTGGTCCCGATTGATTTAGTTATCGTTGGAGAAACTTAGATGTAGAGATAACTCATTTGGAGGCTTAGTAATGTATGCGAGAGATTATTATTATTATTTATCTTTATTAGGGAGGCTTTCAGCCTGGGGCTAGTTCGCCTCCACGTATGCGAGAGATACCATTGAATATAAAATCGTTGAAAATGTCTGTTGTGATGGCTTCCATCACATTAATGTCGAATTATTGTTGCCTGAAGGTGTCGTCAATGTTCATGGTGTATATGTAAAATGGCCGATGCTCATCGTCTAAGTAATCACACTATCTTTAGCGAGTTAAGTGATCGTTGCATGCTTTTATCTGAGTTCAAATTGCAGGTTGACACCAATCGGGTAGAGTTATCAAAACAAATAATTAATCACGATAAATTACAAATAGGGGCCTCATAGCCTAGTCAGTAAAGGCACGGTATTACCAAGCCGGAGGCGGCGGGTTCGATTCCCGGTCCGGTCGAGGGAATCTTTCGGGTTGGAAATTTTCTCGACTTCCCTGGGCATAGAGTATCATTGTGCTTGCCACACAATATACATATTCATGCATTGGTATTGGCATCGAAAGCTCTCAATTAATAACTGTGGAAGTGCATTTAGAACACTAAGTTGAGAGCACGCAATAAGCTAATATGCAGTAAGCAATAAGCTTGAAATGCGAATAAGAAGAAGAAGAAATTACAAATAGAGTTCAAAAGATACATTGACGGCGTTGGACCTGTACAAGATGTAAACACATGTTTTCAAAATATGTTATCAAACTACAACGTAATATTGAATGATTGCACCAAAACAGTTAAAAAATATGTTAACGTTAAAGGTACACAATGCCCGTGGATGAGCCTTGATTTGTGGACTTTAATTAAAATTAAAAACAATTATCTGCAAAAATCTCGTCGTGATCCTAACAACACTCGTTGTGCGGAACTATTAAAACATGTTTCGAAAAAACTGGATTTAGCTTAGAAACAAGCAAAAAAAGCTGACTTTGAAAGGCTGTTGAACAATACGTCACACTCAAAATTATGGAAAAATATCAACACAATAATGGGCAATCCACAGAACAATAAAAAACTGTCCTTGTTAATTAATGGCAATTGTATAACTGATAGTAAGTTAATCTGCGATGCATTTAACGAACACTTTTCGACAGTTGGTTCAAAATTAGCAAAAAACATCACTCCGACGGGTTCAAACCCATTGCGACATATAGAAGCAATTGCAAACTCAATTTTTCTACAACCCGCATCCGCAAATAAGGTTGTCCTGCTAATTAATGACTTAAAAACTAATAAACGCCCTGGTCCTGATCATATCCCAGCAAAGATAATTAAAATAATGTTGTATCGCTATGGGATCAGAGGAGTGGCAAATGACATAGTTCGAAGCTACTTAAAAGGTAGAACTCAATTTGTTTCGTATGACGGAGAAATAAGTTCCCTGAGACAAATAAGTACAGAAGTTCCCCAAGGGAGCAATATTGGGCCCTTACTATTTCTCATTTACATTAACGACATTAGTAAAACTTGCCTTGCTGGTACTTCGAGGTTGTTTGCAGATGACACAGCCTTATTTTATCCGAATGTCGATCCAAAAGTGATAATTTCAAGCATGAATGAAGACTTACAAATTCTCCAGGAATATTTTTGCGATAATCTGCTCTCACTAAATTTACAAAAAACTAAATACATGATCTTCCGACCACGAAGAAAAATCCTTCCAATTGTTCCTAATTTAGTAATGGATGGTAGCGTCATACAGAAGTTAGAGTCAGATTGTACATTAGACTGATGCAAAATTTGAAATTTTCGCTCCACAGTGCTCAAACGGTTTCAAATCAGGTCCTGATTAGCCTCCCAAAATTTAAACTCATTTGGTACGGAACTGACTTGGCACAAACTATTCGAAGTTTATATGGAAAATACTATGGGAAAACCAAACTTTTTGTTCATTGTCTTCTACTCATTTTCCATATTGTTTTTTCGAAAATTTCTATAACTATTATTACTATTATTTACTATTAATTATTTCTATAACTGTTATCATTTTTAAAAGCATAGTGATGTGGTAAATTGTTCTATAGATATGATCAAAACCATAAGTTTTCCCATAGTAATTCCTATACAAACTTGAAATGGTTTGTGACAAGTCAGTTTCTTACTAAAGTAGGTCAAATTTTGGGAGGCTAAACAGGACCCAATTTGGAACCGTTTAAGCACTGTGGAGCGAAAATTTCAAATTTTGCATCAGTCTATTGTACATTGTCTTGAGATCTGCATATCAAGGAAGTAGCGAGAAAAGTTTCATCCATGTGTGGAGTTTTGAAAAGCGTTAGTTGTTTCATTCCTCGAAAAGTTCTGCTTATGTTCTACTACACTCACATTCACTCACAGCTGAACTATTTGATAATTGTATGGGGCAGAGCCTGTAAATCAAAGCTTAAAAGTATTACAAAATCGATGTATTAAAATAATCTATAACCTAGCTTTCCTGTTTCCATCTGTCCGGTTGTACACAGATTTTCCACATAAAGTATTGCCTATACAAGGCATGTGTGAAGAACAAACATTGATCTTGATTCATAATATGCAACATAATCCAGCAGCGGCGCTGGTGGTGTAGTGGTAAGCGTGATTACCTCTCACCCCAGCAGGCCTGGGTTCAATCCCAGTCAGCGCCGCCGGGATGTTCTGAGGCATAACATCTCTGTTCACGCCTTCCTTCGGATGGGAAGTAAAGCCGTTGGTCCCCGGTTCATGAGTTGATGGGTCGATAGGTAGGGTCCAGGTGTGGGAGCTGCCTTCCTGGCGTCGGTAGCATTGGTG
This sequence comes from Ochlerotatus camptorhynchus, assembly GCF_037179485.1. NCBI lineage: Eukaryota > Metazoa > Arthropoda > Insecta > Diptera > Culicidae > Ochlerotatus > Ochlerotatus camptorhynchus. The sequence goes on along the minus strand of NW_027040727.1, from coordinate 927,617 downwards.
CTCAGCACGGAAAACAAGATCGACGGAAAACAAATCAAGGAAAAAAAAAACATTATCCAGCAAGTATCCACAATTTAACTTTAAATGTGAGACTAGATGAAGCTCACCCTATGTGGCTCAACCAAGACTCCCGGATATCTAGCTCAGTAGCATGAGACCCCTGAACTGTTTCACAGGGCCGGCATGCTACTTGGTAATTTGGAGGGGTACGCGGAACAAACTGTGGGATTTCTTACGTGATTGTGAAATTAATTGGAAGCTATAGTGTGGGTGGAAAAAGTCTAAAAGTTTATTAAAATGGAACTATGGTGCAGATGGTTTTATTGGGCTATTATGGGGTGTGTTCTGTGGGTTTCTGCTTCCTTGGTACGTACCGGTGGTGTTTGCTGGACGATGGCGGTGATTATGTTGGGCAGCTGTTGTTTGACCGCAATGGCGATCCGTGGCTTAATCACTCCGCCGACAATGGCGGATCGGTGTCTTAAACTGGTCTGGAAGATGGCGCCTGGTGACTGGAGCTGTGGTCACTACAATGGCGGGTTTGAGGCTTGGGTTTGCGCGTTGCGATGGCGGTTCGCAACCAGGGAATATAGCAATCCCTGTGCAGCTACTGAAGTCGCCTTTTCGGTGTCAACGGCGTCTCCCTTCGTTGGCGAACATCAGCTGACCGTGACAAGGCCACCTTGGTCGAGCCGAGAAGGGTCTTCCTCCTTAACAATTAGGACTACCGAGTCCGAGGATGCTCTCCTTTGTGGCAATTATTAAGTCGGAGAGTTGAAGGTCCTTGACATTTAGACCAAGACAGTCGAGACTGACTTGGTCGAAAAGTGCCGATCGTGAGGATCTCCATGGAATACCAAACAAAAGGTCCTAAAGGACAAATGGTTGTTTTAAACCAAGCCAAAATCATTTTTGGTCAAATTCAGTTACTTGAATGAACACCAGGAACATAAAAAAGTCGTTCTCTGCACTTTGGTTCACTTTTGCACTCCACTCACGTCTTCTAGGCACAAACGCCGGTTTACTTCTGGGCAATGGTTGACCATCCCTGCTATCAAAAGCCCTCCTTTTCCCATCCAGTTTTCAATTCGTTCCTTATTATTTCCTCCATTTTCCTTGCTTGTAGCTTATCACCACCCATCCATATCATCTCCTTCGCCTATTGAGTTTTTTCTACCACAGTTGATTATAACACCCTTTCGATCCTGTCACAGCTTATAAACAAATATCATTTTCAAACTACCTACTAAGACAAATTTATACATTTTTCAATAACAGCAATTTTACCTACAATCCTACTAATCCTACTAACCCAATACTGACACTAAACAAACACTACAGTTTCCTAAAACAACATGCACAAATTAAAATCTAGGACATTGTAACTAAACGGTTACAAATGTGACGCCACGATTACACAACACCAGGCAAATTAATCATCTCTCTCGATCTCGTGCGTATACAAACTTTGGTCAGAAACGGTTTACTTTTATAGGTCCAGCCAAATTTAACAACCTACCCAGAGATATTCAGATGCTAACAAATCGTTCATCATTTAAATCTAACATTAAAAGTTATTTACGATTGCAAATACAACAACTATTAATTTAAGCTTAATTATATTTTCTTTCTTTTTATTATTATATTTTAACCGTCAAAAACATTTAAGTATTTATTATTTGTCCATTTTTCCTTAGTATGAATATAAATATTAATTTTGTAATGTTCTAAATACATGCGCTTCTTTAAAAGGATACTTTATCCACTAGAAGCGCATTAATTGTTCTGTTCGTAATAGTATCTCCTTTTTGTAGAATTGTAAATTAAAATATGCTCAGCCATTTTATATGTAGTGTTTTGTATTTATGATGTTGCCTAAGGCTGAGTTTTTGAGTGTCCACTACCAGGATGCTCAAAATGGAGCTTTTTGGTGTGGGGGAGAGTGGAGGGTACTAAAAAAGCCCATTATTGATTTGTGCACGATGAAATCATTGATATTATTGATCTTTTCTGATCGATAGAACGGCAATGGGCGATTACGACGAAGTAGCGCTCTACCCTAATACATATTCCAAAAATTACGAATACAAGCCCACCGAGCTTGTGGTACTAGAAAGGTTTTTGTTTGTTTCGTTATTAAAGAGAGAGTCTCCAACAACCTTATATCAGCATTATATTGCACTTTTTGCAATAGTGGGCATGATGATTACTTCAGTTTGATAGATGATGAAAATTTATTGCACTGGATTTATATAGGTTTATTTGTGTGTGTATCATCCTCTATCCCTCACCCAGCCGGGGGCGTTGGACAAGTAGAACTGCGAATAATTTGATCAAATCTCATGCTTTGTAATGGTGCCCTTTATGTTGTGAAGAATAGTACTTCAAAAAGGGTAACTTTTGAGGCATGACAGCGTGTCCTCAACAAGTTAAGGGAACAGGATGCACTAGATGTCCACAAAGGTACAGCAAAACATCACATAGACGCCCTTATTCACACTAACTACTCAGGGGGTAGAAGGTCATAAAGAGCCACCGCCGCAAACTAAAGCTGGAACCGGGTACCTGGAACTCCCACGATATACCCGCGGCAATGGTCAGCAGACGAAGCCCTGTGCTTATTTAATATGTAATATGTTTTATTTGGATACACAAAATGTTTGAAGCCATGCGTCATTTAAACCATAACTTGCATCACCACAAATACACTTGTCAACATTCTTCAACTGGAACGTACTCACCATATCACTTCACCCGGAAGCGCATTCCCGATGCTTCCTCGCATATTTTTCTCTAGTCATCCCTAAACAATCCCTCCTCCAGCGACTCCAACCACACAACAACCAAATATCACTTTTCTTCGCTTTTCTTTTTCAAGTCACTCCGTGCATAAAAGCAATGCACATTGCAAAACCCTAACAATAGATCAGCGCCGTTCTCATCACCGCGTAAATAAACTGAAATTAAAATTGTCACTCGCGATGCCACAAATTTCTGGTCCGGAAGAAAAAATTAGACCACGCAGATAGCGCCAAATCTTCTGATGCTTACAATTTTGCAAACATGATGAATCATGTTTTCTTTCTCGATTCTAAAACTTCTCGGAAAGCGAGAAAACCACCACTCACACACGTATAACCGTCCGGGAGGCAGAGTGCCAGCGCTAATCCGGCAAATGCAGCCGAAAACTATGAAAGCGAATGCACGCACAAAACAGAGAACAAACTTAAAACACAACCGTATCCAAAGGCGTTCGAAACTCGACCACACTGGGTTTATATCAATGAGATGTATACAGGTGAGGAAATGATCGTAAAATGGTATTCGTGTAGTGCAAAATATGTTATAGTGTTTGTGAAGTATACCTTCCGTGACGTCAAACTCCACTTTTTTCATGCCAATTTTTTATGAGTTTTACGTCATCACCGATTGTTTACCTCTTTTTTACTACTAATACCAACAAATACCCTCTTGTGCCACACCTGTATATACCTTATTGGGTTTATATGGGTTTATATATACAAATTCAACGTTTTTAAATTATGTTATTCCTTTTTCGTCACATAGGGTAGAGCGCTATTTCGTCGTAATCGTCCATTTCTGTTCTATCGATCAGAAAAGATCAATAATATCAATGATTTCATCGTTATAGGTTTGTTCCGATGCGTTAGTTCATTAGCTACCACATAAATCAACATTAGAGCGCATTGTATGAATATTTACACTCATTGTTCTCAAAACAAAAAACTACAAACAAAAAAAACTAATCATATTTCATCTATCTGATATCATTTGCTACACCAGACAACCGATTCGCGTGAAAAGTTAAAAAACATTTGGTCAAACTGGTTAAAAAAGTACAAAAAAACACAGACATATTTAAATCTCCCAAGAAAGAGGAGGGTTCTATGGGGGTGGTACCTACGACAAAAGTTAGTTCAACTATTCCCCTTTAACAGTCTAAAAACAGAAGAGCCTTCTCCAGATCGGACGATCGTAATAATTTGCACTGACACCAAACCACTGAAACTGTCAGTAAGCGGAGATTGTGCCTGGTAGTCTGTACTCCATTCTGGAGCATTGCGCGTTTAAAAAGACGACATATTTAATTGTTTTAGTTATTTACTACATACCTACCATTTTCATCATCAGCATCTTAAACGTCACAAAACGTACTCACTTTGCTTATTGTTTTGTCACACCCTTCTTTCTGCCCCCAGCATACTCCTTAGACCGGAGGTCAAAATCCCTCCCCATAATAAACTAATAAGAACGAAACAATGCACTCCCTTAGAATTTATTCCCCCATTAGCAAGCCAGCAGTTCGAGCCCAGAACGCGAAATTGTTATCAACCTTTGGCATACTGATCAATGTTTGGTCAGGAAATGGTCATTGCACATGTGGGACCCTCCGGAACTGCCCCGCATCCGTTTTGGATTCCCCACAGAAGTGACGACAAAGACGGAGCAAGTGGGCTGGGAAGAACAAACGATATTGTTATGGCAATCATCTCCGACATCCCATTCTCGATGGCTGTTGGATGGGTGGAGTGGCATCGGGGTAGTCCAAGAGACATTTATTGCTTTTATTGACGCACATAAAATGTGAATCCCTTCGTTCGTCGCTCTTGTTCCTTGGCACATACTGCTACTAAGCCGGATTGTAACATATGGCTTGTCTGGGCCTCACATTGCCGGCTACCTATACCGATATGTACGGCATCGTTTTGTTGGCCCCGAGTGAGTGCCCCCGCAACCCGTAGGATAGCTGCTTTGATAGCAAATATAAACATATTGAGTTCATTTCGAATTCCAAGCACAGTTTCGTCATCTTGCGATGTATAGACAGTGCGAGAGAGAGAGAGAGACAGAGCGCGTACTCAGAGTTCACAACATGCAAGCCGTAAAGTAAGATTCATAGTCCGAGGGCTCAATTTATTGGAATATTAATGAAGTCGAAGTCACACTATTTGCCCGGTTTGGCAGAGGTCTAAGTTCAAGCTGGGGATGAATTCGATTTCAAACTGTTGTAACAATTCCCATTTATCACAATAGATTACGTGCTCGTTCAACATAATGAGGAGTGACTTTGTGTTTCATAGAACCTGCATATGAAAGTTATTTTGTTTCTGTTTGAATCATTCTGACATATTTGAAAGATTCCAGTTTGATCGGTTATTTCAACAAATCAGACATAAACCAAAATTAAGTTCCATAATTCATCGTTTCTGCTCAACTGTACTTCACCCCAAATTAGCAATTTTACGACCGCAAAATTGTTCTGACAGCCAATAAAGCATTTATAGCTCCAGAACACTTAATCCGACCTTATTGGCTACCCTTAAATCGCGAACTCAATCGTTGCCCGAGAGATCTCTCACTCTTGAAGGGCACACCCCAGACTACCATCCTTCTAAGAGTTTAGAAGGAGCGCACAGCTGGGAGCAACACGAACAGACCTAATTTATGTAAGTGACGACACTTGGAATCGCAAGTTGGGGATTGAGTTTTCTGCTCTAGTCGCTAGCCAAGGTTGTTACCAATCCTCATCGCTGTTGGTTGCGCTGATGATGGGGCGAGCCCCTGTAAAACGGTTCTATTTTACGGCCTCGCCGGGCACGTCGCTCCCGGCGACAGTTGGCAGTGGCGGATTAATCCGGCCGAATTTCCTCGCGCTTCAGTTTAATGAGTCATTAAAATTTTACCACACTCGCGCGAAGACGGTCGCAAACGGTCTGCTTGCCCCGGGATAATAGATTGCAAAAGTTTGGTTCTGGTGCTTTAAGATTGGCGTGATTCAGGCAGGATCCCGGTGGGTATGCAACGGTTTTTGCCGTTTCTGAGAGTTGGGATGAATTGGAGCAAAACATACTTCAGGATGCGAATTGAGCTGTGAATGCAATAAAAAAAAATGCACCGTAGATAGGGGTTTGATCTAATTTCCGTCCTACTAAGCACAACCCGCGCTGTGCCTTTTTCGAACGAATGATTCTACTATAGGGGAAACGCTCCTATAGTTGCGGTACGTTAGAAGCGTTAGGTTCCTATAGTTGTGCATGGAGACTCAATACACAACTATAGGAACCTAATGCTTCTAACGTACCGCAATTATAGAAACGTTTACCCTATATGACTTCTAAATTAATTTACCTTTCCATACGTACCGTTGTATTTGATAAATAGCCACAACATTTGTTCAGATAGTAAAGGGTGACTAAAAGTAAATTGGTCCGCTCAAAAAGACCTGTAATTCGTGATTCAATAAGTTTAGAAAGTTCGTTCATGTGTGTTACCCTTCCCGGGGAACATATACTGAAGTCTACTCCCCTTCCCTACTAGGATTTCGAAGTCGGAAATAATTCACGTCCGAACCTACGCGACTACCGAAACCTTTTTCGAGTTGGAGAATACTTCTCCGTTTATTAATTAATCAATCTCTTTTATACTATCCTAAAGCTTTTTACTACGTACATAATTCTTTGGGCATTCTTACTCTCATACGAATGAAGTCTCGACCCACATCCAACCCCTTGAACCAAGAACTCTTCGACACCTTAGGGATGATCGAATATAGCCATCGTCCCAAACTTCCTTCGCTCCATTTATTCTGCCAGCTGACGAGTGACTGTTGACGGTAAATGAAGAAAAATTCATCGTAAGCGATTTGTCGATCGTAAATATCGCCTTCTATAGTCAAGTCTGATTGTCACGAATGTTTTACTCACCTATTCTTTTTCCTGGCGCGTCCTGTCTTGAAATTGCTGCACATGGTTGGTTTATTAGAACTTCAAAGTTACAGCATTAGATATGCTGATTCCATTCCACACACAGGGTTTCCTTATAGGTTTTGAGCACTCGACAAACTGTTGTTTTCGGCATCTTCAAAAATTCAGCCAGCTTGGAACCGGACCATTCCGGATTTTCCAGGTGTTTGTGCACAATATTTTTTCTTCTTTCGAGTTCCATTTGACGTTATTTCTGAACGCGATCGACTAAAGCTCTATTCAAAGTAAATCTGGACGCACGGTTTAATACACCACCGCACCCCTGGTGGTTGGAACAAAAAACGTTTGACAGGCATTTGTTTATGTTTTATTGACGAAGAAATTGGTGAAAAGTTTTTCTCGATTGATCGACGCATCCCGAAATTACGGATCATGGCACTTGAGAAAAGAAAATTAATTGTGCACAAACATCTAGAGAACCCTTCGTGGTCTGCCTTCAAAATAGCAAAAGTGTTTAAATTCCCAAAGTCAACGGTGAGTCTTGTAATCAAACGTTACAAGGATACTTTGCGTGTGGATAGAGCACAGCGCATCTATAATAAAAGTGGCACTAGGGACAAAGAGCTGAGAAGAAAGGTGTTGAGGTACGTGAAAAGAAACCCAGGTGTCTCCATACGTGATTTGGCAAAGAAATACGATTCCAACTTTTCCACCGTGCGTAACATCCTTTCAAGAGAAGGATATAAGTCTTTTTGTGCCAGTAAACATCCGAATCGCTCCCTGAAACAAAATTTAGTGGCCAAAAAGGAGCACGATTACTATACGAACGATTTTTGACGAAATTTGATGGCTGCCACTACTCTAAGGAGGTACTAGAATGGTATTCTGCAAACAATGTAAATTTCGTCGTCAAAGAGATTAATCCTCCGAATTGCCCTGAGTTCAGACCGATCGAAAAATATTGGGCAATTGTCAAGCGAAAACTTTGAGGATGCGGTAAAGAAATGACAAATGCACAACAAATGCGTTTAAAGTGGAATGAGTTCGCCGGTACAGTGTCACCAGCGACTGTGCAGATCATGATGGCATCGATCACAAGTAAAGTGCGACAGTTCGTTCGAAACGGTGAAATGTAATAATTTGTTATATATCGTTTGAAAGCTGAATAAATACCCTTTTGTTTGACGTTTTGATCAACCGTGTATGTTGTTTAATTCTTGAGTTATGATCACTTGAATGCGTCCAAATTTACTTTGAATCGGGCTTTACTTTGATCAAACTTGCACCAGTTGTTCTCTATAGAAGTGTAAACAAACCACTGTCAAGTTAGTCAATTTATTATAATAAAGATGTGTTTTTTTACTTATATAATCATTTTGCTCGTTTATTGCAACAAAAAATACAGCTTATGGAACGTTTCAACTAGATTTCCACTAGAAAAATAAAAGTTCATATTTTCCACAGGCCAACATCCAGGCTCGTGTCTTTTGGTGCGATAACCACTCTTTGAATGTTTCAGCTCTTTTCGACGTTACACGGGCTGGCGCTTTTGGTTTATTGTTCATTTAGGAGATTTGGTTGAAATTTTTATATGCAAAATTCTCACATACATTCATAAGCGAATATCTCATTTAAACTAACTGCATTCATGATGCAATCTTCAGAAAAGTTGTTTTCGGTGAGCATTTCAAGATGGTATCTTATACCATTTTTGAGATACTGTCAAATACGACGTATAGAGGCCGGAAATTGATTCCAGACGCTATTTTAGAATCCAAGATGGCGACCATCGCGTAAAGAAAAACGGTAATATACTCTACAATATGGGTATTTTCGGAAAAGGAACGATATATAGAGGCCGGAAATTGATGCCAGACGCCATTTTAAAATCCAAGTCAACGACCATCAGATCAAGAAAAACTGTCAAATACTCTACAATATTGGTCATTTATTATGGTTCATTATAGACGTCATTTTGGAATCCAAGATAGCGACCACAGGTTCAACAAAAACTGCAAAATACCCTACAACATGGATTCCCGACCTCTACACGTCGTCCTTTATCTGAAAATACCAATATTGTAGGGTATTTGAAAGTTTTTATTGAACCTATGGCCACCATCTTGGAGTCTGACATCGATTTTCGGTCTCTACACGTCATCCCCTATCCAAAAATACCCATGTTGTAGGGTATTTGACAGTTTTTCTTGAACCGATGGTCACCATCTTGGATTCCAAAATGGCGTCTGACAATGATTTCCGGCCTCTACACGTCATCCCTTTTCCGGTTCCTTTTCTCACATTGCACAGCAACATCCTATATGGACAAGCTTTCGAGACATAACATATTAAGGAAGTTCATGTGCACACTAGCGCTGCGTATTGAGATAGTTCTGAAATAATATGAGCAGCATCCGAAAGGACTTAGTCAACTGAACAACTTTGCTCAAGACAGTAACCTTCTATTTGGTCAGGTTCTCGAGATACTGCTTATACAGGAAGTTCACTTGCACGCTAGTGCCGCTTAGTGAGTGTGTTCTGAACTAATATGACCATCATCCGAAAGGACTTGGTCAGCTGCACAACTTTGCTGAAGACAGCAACTTTCTGTATGGCCAGGACCACGAAATATTCTAGCTTGGGTCCAACGTTCCATATATTACAACGCCCGTCAAAAGTAATATAAAAGTGAACCGCCTCTAGCGGCGTAGTACCCAATTGCGTTTGTAGTTTCAATGATTTTTTTTTTGCAACGATGCCCTTGTCAGTTATATTGCAAATTTTCTTTTGGATTGAAAATACACTCAACTCTCTAAACTAAATATTGAAGGGGTCATCGAGTAAGGGAGGATATCGAGTTAGGAAGGTAAATTTAGGAAATCTGTTTGGGTAAAGTGGTCGAAGTAACATCAAGTAACTATCAAGTTAGGGAGAATATTGAGTTAGAGGGAGATCGAATAAGAGAGAGTTGACTGAATATGCTTTAAATGTTAAATACATATTTAATTTGTGTATGGTAAATTACATTGCTGGTACTCAACTTGTACTTTTGCATGATTGCATGTACTAATGCATGAATCATTTACTGAATAATTTATTTAATATCGAAATCGAGGCTAACAGTTGATCTATTAACATCATTTCACCGCAACACCATGCGATCTTGCGACTCATTTGAGCGATTAAGGAAGAACATCTTGCGATGAGTGTTTGCTAAAATTAGATGGAAAAGATTGCTTAATTGGAAAAAATATAAATATGACTCACTTATGTTATGATTTCTGCTCGATTTGGCTAGTATACGCATAATGAATTTGTTAAAAAGAGTACTTCTATTAAAAAACAATAAACGCGGGAATGTGAATCTCAAATATAGATGCCTGTTTTGATAGATCAACATGGTAGCTGAGCATCCAGCAACATTTTCTGGGTTGCTGTATTATTCAGTATGAACTGCTTTTGCTGGAATCAGTTCAGCAATCCATATTGCTGAAACTTGATTCATATTTTTGGTGTGTAGGATTACTAATTTTCACTTCGGATCCCCCTGAGTTGCCTCAGTGTTTGCTGATAACACAGATTTCTCCTAACGCTTCCAAAACTCGACTTTTAATATTCCCACATAAGCCCAGAGCTTCTTTTTTGAAACCTAGTAGTAGTCACTGTGAACGGGGTTTCAATTTCCTGGTCAAAAAATATTATAGTTCCAGTTGAAAATCGAAAAATCCCACACGCGACAATCGATTTTACTCTCGTTCTGTACGTTAAACATAACGTCGGACATAGTGCGCTGTATTCACACAATGATGCGCTATACAGCGCACTATGTCCGACGTTATGTTTAACGTTCAGAAAGAGAGTAAAATCGAATGTCACGTGTGGGGCTTTCCGATGTCCAACTTGACCGACAATATATAAAATGTTTGTATCCTCTTATAAATTAAATCCAAACTCTGCCTGAAGAATAAATTTCTGTGAAACAAAGTAGCCGAGGATACGCCGAAGCCAGGTCCGTTTGTTTGAAGGTTGCCGTGGCAACGGATAAACAACCTAGGTAAATAACAAAAGGATACCATGGCAGCAAGTATATAACCAAGGACTCCATGGTAACCAATAAACAACTAGGAGGGTATAAATAGTGAATTTTCACCTAGTTCTAATTAGTTCTAATCCAACCATCAAGCTGTGTTTACAGTAATAAACTGCGTTTAAATCAATCCTGTCTTTCTCTGCTACGAGCAATACCTACAAGAGGTTATGGGCACCCCGAAGGAAGCTGCGCATGGAATTCCCCAGTATTCCGGTGGACCGGGATTCGAAAATTGGAGTTTTCGCGTCAAGATGTTTTTGGATGCAGCTGGTGTGCTGCGGACATTGACGGAAAACGTACCAACAGTGGAAGCAGTTAAAGCGAAGATTGAAGAAGATGATCGGAAAACGAAGAGCTACATCGTAGGATTCTTGGCAGATGATGTTCTGGAAGTAGTCCGGGACAAAAGCAGCGCGAAAGAGATGTGGTCAAGCTTGCGTGAAGTTTTTGCCAAGAAGTCTGTGGCCAATCAAACGCTCCTACGAAAGCAGCTTGGACGCCTACGGATGAAGGAGGGAGCTTCGATGCGGTCTCACCTTTTGGCGTTCGATGATCTCGTGAGGCAACTCAGAACGGCTGGTGCGAACCTGGAGGATGGAGATCTCGTGTCTCAACTATTCCTTAGCTTGTCGGACTCATACGATCCCCTCGTCACAGCGCTGGAAAACATCAAGGAAGAAGACTTGAACTTGGATTTGGTGAAGCAACGGCTCCTTGCGGAAGAACAAAAACGTGCTGATCGGATGGGCGAAACTGTTGAGGACATACCAGCGGTTTTCGCAGCACACTACCAGGACAGACGTGGTGGCAAATTCAAGGGTAAATGCCACAACTGTGGCAAACCAGGCCACATGAAGAAGGACTGCCCCAACCCAAAGAAGGAAGTGCATGCTGCAATTGGAAAGAAAGCAATTAGCTTTATGGTGAGCCGCGACGAGTCAACAAAATCAAACGGTAGCACAATTAATTTCAAATTGGACTCTGGGGCTAGTGATCATTTGGTCAATGTAAAAACGTTTTTCGACTCGACTGAAAGACTCCCGACCCCGGTGGTGATCAATGTGGCGAAGGATGGGGAAAACCTAGTAGCAAAGGACGAAGGCGAAATCAATGGCTACAGTTACCACGGCGTGCTTCTGAAAGTGATGAATGTTCTCTACGTGCCGGATCTCCGCGAAAACCTGTTGTCAGTGAAGAAACTTGCGGCCGTCGGTGTCGAAGTGCTGTTTCTCAAGAATAAAGCTGTACTGAAAAAGGATGGCGATGTTATCGCTACTGCACCAATGAAGGGGAACTTATACGAGCTCGATATTAAGGTGAATGATCCAGTTGCTAACGTTTGCCAGGTGGATCGCAACGAACTTTGACATCGTCGCTTAGGACATCTTGGCCAAGGTGGAATGGCCAAAATCGTTCAAAAGGAGCTGGCCACTGGTGTGGATTTCAAGCCTGGACTAAATCGGTTCTGCGATGCCTGTGCTCAAGGCAAACAGTGTCGAGACCCGTTCGATGGAACACGAACCCGAGCAAAGCGACCCCTCGAGCGGATTCACTCGGACGTATGCGGTCAAATCGATCCACCAGCCTGGGACGGATCGAAATATTTTGTGTCATTTATCGACGACAAAACGCACTTTGCTATGATTTACCTCATGAAACGGAAGTCAGAGGTCTTCGAAAAATTCCAGGTAAACGAAGCACTGGTAACCGCTCATTTCGGCACGCTGATTTCGAAACTTACCGTGGATCAAGGTCGGGAATATGGATCAACGGAAAGCCTACTACAAGAAGAAAGGTATTCAGGTTGAGGCAACTGTCGCTTACACGCCTCAACAAAATGGTGTGGCTGAGCGTTTCAGCAGAACGCTTGTGGAAAAAGTGAGGACCATGTTGCTTGATTCGTCAATGCCGAAGCAGATGTGGAATGAAGCAGCTCTTACAGCGGTGTATTTAATCAACCGCAGTCCATCCGCAGCGTTGCTGGAAGGAGTAACATCGGCCGAATATTGGATGGGATCCAAGCCGGACATGTCGAAGCTTCGTGTTTTTGGATGCAAGGCGTATGCATGGATCCCTACGCAACTCCGAAAAAAGTTGGATGCTAAAAGTCAAGAAGTCCTCATGATCGGCTATGCCTATGGAATAGAAAAAGCAGGAAGGTAGTGATTGCTCGTGACGTTCGTTTCGACGAGACCTGTTTCCCGTACGCTTCTGAGCCTAGAAAAGAGAAGAAGCCGTTAGTCGTTTTACCTTCGTACGAGCAAGAGGGGGAAGCAGCTGAGCCCGAAGACGAACCTGCCGATGAAGAATCAGATACAGACGATGGACAACATCTCCAAGATCCAGAGGACAACATATCAGATGAAGCAACAGTCGCTGCGCTCCCTTCGCAAATAAATAGTGACGAAACTCATGTCAAGGCGTAGCGAACGGGAGCGCAAGTTTCCGGGTAAGTTGCTCGATTATATTACTGGTTTCCAAGCAACCCCTGCTGCGTTTTCCTTCACATTAGATGTTCCTGAAACCTACAAGCATGTGCTAGTTCGGGAAGACCGAGACGAGTGGCTGCAAGCCATTCAAGACGAGTTGCAGTCAATGGAGAAAAATCAGGTGTGGAAGATGGTACCATGCCCCGCTAACGTGAAGCCATTAAAAACCAAGTGGGTTTTCCGGATTAAGGAGGACGAGGCCGGACGGATAGTACGGTACAAGGCCCGACTGGTCGCGAAGGGTTTTCTGCAGAAACCTGGACTGGACTACAAAGAGACGTACGCTCCAGTGGCCAAGCTTGCGACGATTAGAATCATCCTTGCGGTTGGTGTTCACGAGGGCTTCTTCTTTCACCAGATGGATGTAAAGACGGCTTTTCTTCACGGCGAGCTAAAGGAATCAATTTTCATTTGTCCTCCAGACGGTACGAAGTCAGCACCAGGGATGGCGTGCAAGCTGCAAAAGTCGCTTTACGGACTTAAGCAGTCACCACGGTGTTGGAATCAGAAGTTCACTAGCCAGATCGAGAAACTGGGTTTCGTACGATCGAAGAGAGACTACTGCTTGTACGTCAGGTACGAGGAGAATGATGAGCTTTATATCATCCTGTACGTCGATGATCTTCTGATTGCGGGAAGAAATTTGGACACCAACAACAAGCTAAAAAAGAAGCTATCTACTGTTTTTGAGATGACCGATTGCGGAGAATTGCGACACTTTCTTGGTATACGGATCAATTACAACCGTAATGGTGGATCTTTGCGACTGTCACAGGAATCCAACGTTACAAAGGTACTGGATCATTTTGGAATGGGTGAATGCAATCCGATCAAGACTCCAATGGAAAAAGGTCTACAACTACCTCGAGGTGGGCCTAGCGCTGAAGAACCATATCGCGAATTGCTTGGCAGCTTGATGTACATTATGCTCTGTGTAAGGCCAGATGTATGTTACCCTGTCGGTTATCTCGGGCGATTCCAACAGGATTCATCAACCGTACATTGGAATGCATTGAAGCGAGTGGTGCGGTATCTTAGCGGGACAAAAAACCTGAGTCTCGAATACCAGAGGAACAGTGAATCAGTACCGCTCATAGGCTATGCCGATGCCGATTGGGCGGCCGACCTTCATGACCGAAAATCTGTGAGCGGCTTCATTTTCAAGGTCTATGGATGCACCGTATCCTGGAGTAGCAAGAAACAATCCACCGTATCATTGTCGTCAAGTGAAGCTGAGTACGTTTCTCTTAGTGCAGCAGCAGCAGAAGCCGTATGGATCAGTGGCATTTTGAACGACCTTCAAGTAATTGCCAATCCAGTGACAATCTATGAAGACAACCGCGGATGCATCGGCATGGCGAAAAATCTAGAAAGCAAGAGGACCAAGCACATTGACGTGAAACATCATTTCATACGAGATCTGGTGGAGAGTGGTACATTGCACATCGAGCCGATTGGAACCCGTGATCAACTGGCGGATCTGTTCACAAAACCTTTGGAAGCCACCCGGTTCCAACAACTGACGTCTTACATAGGAATGTCGGATTGAGAGGGAGTGTGAAACAAAGTAGCCGAGGATACGCCGAAGCCAGGTCCGTTTGTTTGAAGGTTGCCGTGGCAACGGATAAACAACCTAGGTAAATAACAAAAGGATACCATGGCAGCAAGTATATAACCAAGGACTCCATGGTAACCAATAAACAACTAGGAGGGTATAAATAGTGAATTTTCACCTAGTTCTAATTAGTTCTAATCCAACCATCAAGCTGTGTTTACAGTAATAAACTTCGTTTAAATCAATCCTGTCTTTCTCTGCTACGAGCAATACCTACAAGAATTTCTAATATTTAAACAAGTTTTTAGAACGGGCATGCTTTATGCTGTGCCAATATGGTCTAGTTGTTGCACTACCAGGAAAAAAGCACTTCAAATGATTCAGATCAAAGTTCTGAAGATGCCTCCCTGGTACAGTACTACCGAGGTATATAGCATTTCGAATGTTGTGACTTTAGAACAAATGTCCAACAAAATAATTAATTATTTCAGGCAGAAATCGTTAATTCCATTTACATTTAGATAACATTTAGTTTTAAGTTTTAAGATGGCAATGTTTATACTGACATGCAGAACATGACAACCTTTTTAAAATACTGAATTGCTATGGCAGAAACAATGTAAACACACTTAGATATATATCATAATAATGACGGCTGGTAAGTTCCTGTAGGCTGGAGGACTTAGATAAAAATGAAATTTCATTTGACACATGATCTTCAATAACTTTTTTGCAAGGCGTCTGCTTATTAGTTGACTTTTACACTTTATGAATGATCAGTAATAGAAATTTGCCAAAAGGCATAAGGGGATTTCTATCCGTGTAATATTCCATTCTTCATACACGGTAATGACCCGGAAAAACCCATATTCTTGTTTTCGTTCGAACCGTATTTTCCATACAAAAATTTTTTTTTTTTTTTGTATGAAAAATACGTTTCGAACGAAAACAAGAATATGGGTGTACTGGAAAATCGCATAGAACAAATTTTCAAAAGAGGGACTGTTTACCGCGACTGGTGCCGTTAAAGTGGAGGAAGCAAATCATCTCCTGCCACAGCTTTGCCACTTTTGATTGAAATGTTTATCAATTAAATTGAATTTTGGAAATAGTTGTGTCTGCGGTTATGTCAAAATAAACCTCAATTATCATGAGATGTTCCAAAAGCATATGAGGTAATTCTGTTTAAATTTCAGCACATTTGAAGCATAAAAATATATATATCGGGGTAATTTTGAAAATAGTAATGGTAATATAATTTATTCCGATGCCCGATCGAACCATCTATTCATTTTTCATGTGAATCCTTCGCAGCATCCAAAAACTACAGGGGAAACTTATTGCTCAGTTTCAGCCTCGACACGAGGACCGTATCCTGCTGATCACGAGCCGAATGCTGCTCAGAAACGTACAGTGCGTCAAAGCTACAGAATCTAGATTCAATTAAATTGCTCGTAAGCATTTCAGATAATCCTATCTCCAGGAATATCGAAAGGAACTCGGAATGAACATAAGAAACACTTAACGCATCGAAATTGTACGGCTTGAACTTGAGATCCTTTCAGATGCCGCACGCCAACATTTCCATCGTCTAATCCGTTTCCGGCCATAATCTTCCGTTTCTTGTTGTCCATCATAATTCAACCATTGGACATGGCCTTGCTAAATCCAACCTTTGCGTTCGGAGAAGTCTTCATCAGCTCCTCCTGTGGAATGGCATTGAACAGTTAGTTCCTGCATGATTTCCAGCGACACTGGGTGTGCAATTATGGAATTATAAACCGAAAATAAACACTTTGATTTGCCGGTTCCTCAGACGTGAATAACAACGCACAAACCGCGATCCAGAATGAATAGCTATCAAAACTGCAACGTTCGGGTTTGTGTTGTAAACAATACGATGCCGTATAAGGAAAGCACAATTAGCTGTCATTTGCTTTAGAAGTAAGATTTCACTAACACAGTCAAGCTCATGTGTAAAGCGTAATGTGACATAAAAACGATCATTTCGACGAGTTTCGATTCGGGACGGCTGCGCCGGCCCGTGACAATCGACGGTGATGAGTTCGAGGCGACGTCGGATAACAACTGCAGCAGAGAAATTTGTCGGCGTATTATTGCCGGAAGTAGTGCTTACTACGGACTCCCCAAGACCCTGAGGTCGGGTAATCTTCACCTCCGTACTAAATGTACCATGTACAAGACGCTGATAAGACCGGTAGTTCTCTACGGGCACGAGACGTGGACGATGCTCGAGGAGGACCTGCAAGCACTGGGTGTTTTCGAACGACGAGTGCTTAGGACCATCTTTGGCGGGGTATGTGAGAACGGTGCATGGAGGCGGAGGATGAACCACGAGCTGGCGCAACTCTATGGCGAACCCTGTATCCAAAAAGTTGCGAAAGCTGAACGGGTACGATGGGCGGGACACGTTTTAAGAATGCCGGAAAACAATCCCGCAAAAATGGTGTTTGCCTCGAATCCGGCCGGTACAAGACGAAGAGGAGCACAGCGAGCAAGGTGGTTAGACCAAGTGGAGCAGGATCTTGGAAGTGTGGGACGGTCAAGAAATTGGAGACAAGAAGCCACGGACCGAGTGAATTGGCGTAACATTGTGATGCAGGTGCAATCGTGAGGGATGTCGGACCAGGATAAGTAAATAAGTAGGACTGAATTTAAAATTTGATAAAAAAAAATGCAATTTTCAAGCTTATTTGGAAGATACCTTGAGTTAGTAATAAGTTTTGTGGCAAATGCCGGGGGTTCGTGAGCATTTCTGACATTGCTAAAAATTATGATAGCATCAGATAGCGGGGTTGCTATTGTAATAGGATGCTTTGTTGATTGTGCATTAACTCTTGATTGCTTGTAAAACTTATGAATATTTTAGGTGGCCAAAAAGGTGGACGCCTGAGCTTTTCCACATTTATATCGCTGTGAAGCAACTGTAAACTCTAGAGGGAATTTATATCTGTAACTGAAACCAGTTGGATTTTGTTTGCTAACCTGGTTTAATTATCTTAAAGATAAATCGTCCAGCTCAAACCTTTGTAAGGGTAAGAGGTGGACCATCGTCATCATCATGAACTGCTATAAAACTTCCATAAAACAAAGATTTTTGCTTGGGATGGGCTTTCGCGGTCATCTTAAAAATCATCGCAATAATGCTGATTTAAAAATTGTGCACGTCGAGGTATGACAGTGAAATCTTTAAATGCTTCTATTTCTCAAAAAACAGTTCCCCCTGCTTCCCTCATTTAGCGCTTGACACACTTAATGTTAAATCCTGGTCGAAAATGTCAGGTTGATTTGGTATCGACGTTGGTGTTAATCAATACAATCATAAGCAAATGTTTAGTACATTTTCCAAACAGGGACGGTATTGAAAGTTAATCCGAGTCGGAGTTTGCCGGAGAGCCTGAAGACACGAGCGTTAAACAAGAATTGCTTAGAAAACTTTTCCTGCGTAATCCTCATGGCGAACGTTACGACTGATCGACCAGACGCGTTTGCATTCAAGTTGGCCTATAGAGCAGCAGCTATCAACCAGCTTCTTCGCGTTAGCGATAAAGCCAACAACATCAGGCAAGATGCGTGATTTTTCTAAGCTGAGTGTTGAAAAGCCCGTAACCCTTTTGCCTGCTGTTGAACTTAACCAAGAGCTGGAGGAGTTCAATTGCTCACAGATGAACAATATAAATTACACTGCCGGTTGGATATATTCCACAGTTACCCACAAGTAATGTATCGACCGCCTGAAAAGTGATGCACAATCTGGCGAGCAGAATTCAACATTTGCTCGCCTGAAAGGTGTCGGACAACAAATGGTAAGCCTGGAACTCGAAAAGTAGCTTGCAAGCATTGTATCCGTTTTCAGCAAGAATTTTGACAACCTACTTCGCGAAAGTCCTGTAGGGATCAATAGCCGAATAGTTGTTATTCATGCATAGCATCAATTGTTGATCTATACCTAAATATGTTGATGTCAGCAAAGATCAAGTATTTGAACGAATCATTCAAGATGAAAAAACTCTCCGGTTAAAAGAAGACAAACACTGCTGGCAATCTCAAAGCCAAAAAAATTAATATTTGTTAAATTTGCTTTTTTCTCTCTTTTTCATAGTTACTGTTGGTATATTTACTATAAAATTAATTATAATGGGATAATGGGATACACTGATGTTTATTACTTGGTAACACCTACCACCTGGAGTGGTAATTCTAATTCAGAAATGTTTAACCCCACAGCTTGAAAGTATCGGTACTATTATTCCTAGCAAATAAATCCCATCACCTACACGGTTAAAAATATATACTCAATTTTAAGTTACTTTCACCCAACTTGGTGCTTCCGTGGGGCTAGCCAAAATTGAGTAAACAGGAGAAACTCAAATTTGGGTAATTTCGATCTGGGATTCAATGGGTGAAAACAACCTACTTGTTTATCGTATGAAATAGGTGAAATTTACTCAACGTCGGGAGGAGAAAAATGTCAGAATGTTAGCAATGAAACAGTTTTACCTTTCAAAATTTAAGTGGAAACGAAAATATAATTTATTGCATTAATGTAAAAAATCACTCATATATAATCTAGAATTCCCGTACCTCAGATGCACTAGTCGGAGAACTGATGCAGATAACTCCTTCTTCTTGGTATAGTTCAGTAAACTCTACATTTGGCAATGAGATGCCGGATCGCGGATGGATGGTTTGAAAAAATTGTTGATACACCACAATCTTCTCACTTCTCTGGCACGACCTCAGGCAAGACTACTGCTCAATGTCCAATGTTGTATGGTTCCGTTGGACATTTTGATGTGCAGCATCCACTTTTCTGCATCTGTGGAGATCTTCGATTGGCTAGTCGATTGGCCAAACGAAATTAAAACCGGTCCCGTTTGTACCGTACTAAATCAAACCCGTCTGGACCGGGCGAAATCGGACACGTCTGGATGTTCAGCCAATGAGCGGTGTTATCTGCCGGGTATTTTCCGACTCTTCGATCCATATCGAGAACTCTTCGATTAGAACCTGTACGGATCGAACAAAATAACAAATTTGAGAGAATTTCCATTACATAATAATTAAAAACACTTACCTTCAATCAACATGAACGAAAAATCTCTTTAACTGTAGGCGAACGACTAGTCAAGGCAAACGCAAACAATGAACTGCCAGCAACGACTGCAGCACTGACCGAAGTGCTGTTATAATTTTCATCCAAAAATAAGTTAAAAGTACTCAACTAATCATCCCGCTGTGAGATCATGCCAATTGAGTTATTTTGATTAAAATTTGAGTTTATTTTCACTTCAATTCGCAGCGCGATTGCTTTGAAAGGAATATCTTGAAAGCTATTTTAGGAGATTTCTTTACAATTATTGATGGTGTACTTTTAACAAGCATCCATAAAACAAATATTATAGGAACAATGAAAATCATTACAAATAAATAAATAATATTTTTTCATTGAATTTCATCAGAAAAATAATTCAAAATTGAGTTCTTCTGATATTACTCATTAGTTGAGTAAATTTTAACCAGAACTTGTTTGAGAATTACTCAACAGTGGACCTCAAGTGGTAGAACCCAGCGTTGAGTTATTTTTTACTCAATTTTGGGACTTTTTTCTTACCGTGTACCTATTAGGATAATACTCACCCCCTCCCAGCCCTGTGCTGTGTTATCCAAACATATATATGATTCTCTTGAGAGAGCCACTTAAGGAAAACTTTCAAGATCACTCAAGTGCAATCCACTGGAGGGCTGTTGGAATTTTGATCACTTTGCCAACAGTTTCCACACTTCCAGATCTGAAGCACCGACGAAAACAAGCAACGGGTTTCCGGGCGAGGGGTGACGAAAGTTACGAAATTTATACCCCCGCTCTAGGGATGCAATTTTTCTTCGCTCTTATGATGCTTACGTCACACGTCCTTACGCTATCAAAACATGCCGAAATGGGAAACGGTCGGTGGGTGGGCAGACATTGTTATACAGATGTTAAGGGGAGCAGCTCGAGAAGAAATCAAATCACTTCAGGGACAAAGATAACATCAAAAATCTTTTGCACTTGCATATGGTGTTGTTTTTCCTCCGGATTTTTCTTCCGGACCTACAACATGGCAGGAACCAGCTATTTATCTCGGTAACACTTTTATCCTTTCTCGTAGATCCGCTGCTTTCTCCCAATGGTCCCAATTTGCTCCGGAACAGAAACTCTGACTCTGACTTCCAGTGCTCGTGTTTGTGTGTGTGCTCATGTGTGCTCCTCCAGCCAGTGCCAGAAACCGTCATAAACGAGACTCGAGATGATCGATGGCTGATGCTTCGACTAGCTACTGCTGCTGCTGCTTACTTTTCGAGAGTTGAGGGTTGAGCTTCCGCTTCAGCAACCATCCAGGCAGGGGAGAGTCTTTATCAAATCGGCACACCATCGGAGGGAGGGTAGGCAGAGCAACCGGAACGGAACGACTTCGAAGGAAGAAAACAACTTTTGCAAATATGGTGAAATCGTAAAATTTTTCCACTACTGGTTTGCTTCCTTTCCGTGCTTGTCTGTTTGGATTTGTGGCAGGGAAGAGGATGTTCTTTGCACTCCGCCCGGACAAAAGTATGGCTTAAGTGTCCTCTTGGGGCGAATGGTCTTTTTACTGAGCATTCTTGGAAGCACTTTTGCTTGTTAGTCATACCGTTCTTCGTGTGAAGTTCGGTGGCAAAACGTATGACACTCTCCCCTAGGTTGACTTTGGTCAAAATGAAAAATATGAAGTTTATTACGCGTGAGGATTATGAATTCTAGAACAAGCATTTCCTTTTTTTTGGGACTCTTAATTTAATGCAAATTCTTCGTCAAGCTGGGCCAGTACTGCAGTCAAGCGTCCAATGAATTAGCAATAGCTGGCAATGATGACTCTCAGTAGTGTTAGTCAAGTCATGAATAATTGAGAAGCGCAGTTTTTTTTATTTGTATTGAAACAGCATCATAGCAAGCGACAGACGAAAACAATTCAGACGGATAAATTTCTCCGCTGCATTACCTTCAATGCCATCACAGTCATATACGACGGTTTTCATGAAAAATTCAAATGCTCAGCTGATAAATGCAGGGCAAAAGGTTGAACACCTTCTGAGCAGTACGCGACCCTCCATTATCGAAATAGCGGTGTGGGTGTTTGATTGTGAGTTGTAAAATTCTTTCGACCCATTTGCCAAAGAGCACGTGGTCTGATGAGCATAGAGCACAGCTGCATGAGGAGCCTAACGCAATGAAATGGGCAAGGATACTGAGAGAAACTTCGGCACTGAAATGTCCTTTATAGCCCGATTTTGCTATTTGACTTCCGAACTGTATGGAGGGGAACAACTGAGCAAAAGCATGAATGGGCACGAAGACCATTGGGTCCGACTGGTGCACGAAGCCAGACTGAGAGTGAGAATAAGAACGATTGGATGAAAGCATCCTTGCGTTTCGCGAGTTTTGTTGTTATCAATAAATTTCCGGCGCGCTTTTGGCGTTGATTCAGTGTTGCCACATGCTTCGGTTTAATTGGATCAAAACAAGCGTTGACAATCATCGAAGAGAGCTATACATTTTGGACTGAGGTTCCAGCAGAAAGATAGGTAGAGTTTTAATGTTAATTATGGATGGTGCAAAACGCACTGTTTGAGCAAAATCAAGCGGCAAGGATGCATGGAAATTCAATACCATGCCTACTAGTAACAATTCAACAATACCTAGTAGTAATTCAAGCTGAACAGTAAGAACAGAAGCTGACTATTGGTTGATTTAAGGTGTACGATTTGAGGTGTACACCAGGCTGATTAGTAGTGCATAAAGCAAATCTTATCCTCTGATCTAAAGACTGAACAAGACCTATTTAATCTTAACACTACTCCTCAAATCAGCAATGCGCAACTAATATTTTGATGGTTTGATAGAATATTATGAATCTATTGCACTATATTGTTTAATGCCGTCAGGGTTACTTGTTGCATGTCCAACATGTTAGTTCTTCTAAACTCACTGCCTACCTTTCAAATTCCAAGCAGCGCCAGCAGTAAAGATAAGGACCAGACCTTTTTAGGAATAGCTCCAGGTTGAAGTGGACTGCGACGACGTCGGAACATCTATATTCCTGTGGTAGACTTTAAATGATCTTTATTTCTTGAATTTGTGGTTGATTTTCAAGTGACACAAATGCGTCTTTTCAACTTTAATTAATTAGAAATTTTTAACTATTAATTATAGTTCCTAGTCCTATCAGACCTGCTTAGAGAATGACCACCTTGGTGGGATTGGTTTGTTTGAATTGCAAAAAGGAGACTACCTAAAACTACTATTTACAACTACAACTAACCTTCAACTACTATATACACCTAACCTACTATGTAAAAATTGCTTATCAAAGCATGTTCTGATGTGTTGCATTTCTCAGGGCTGGTAGCGATCACTGCTGTCAAAAATAGTGATTTTAGTGACCATGTTGAAGAAATAAGTGACCAAATAGTGACTTATAGTTGTAAAAATAGTGACTAAAAAGTGAAAGTAGTTTTTTTTTCTGATGGCACACCAAATAAATGTTTGATGTTTTAGACTTATTCAATAAATATCTCATAAAAATTTATGTACGATATGAACCTTTAAAGCGAAAGCTTCAATAGAAAGTTTATGACCAAACCCACGGTATTAGTCAGGGTGTCTAATGACTGCAAAAACCTGGAAAACCGGGAAAGCTCAAAAATTTTTATTTTTCCTTAAAAAAAACCTGGAAGGCTCAGAGAATATAGTCATTTTATTACTAAGGATATTTTAACACAATGCTCCGATGAATACGATGCCTCCGAAAAACGTGTACAGGCAAGTTTGCAGTAGCATAGCTTAGCCATTTCTTAATGATTTTCAAAAATTGTGGTACCTTTAGAATTCCTAGGGTTAGTAAATTATTTTGATTGTAAAAAAAAATTGAAACTAGAGTCGTCTACTTTTTTAAAAATCGAAAAGAGTTGTTACACTTTTTTTTTAAAGGTTTGTTTGTAGGGTTTTGCAAGTAGCGCAAGATCTGTAATTTAGATTAATGGGCACAAAGGTTCACAATTATCCGGAATACAGTCATGATTCCTATATATGGATCCTGGAGACAACGGAACGGTCCACGAAAAATCCGGAACATCTGTAAAAGTGTTCAATCCATGAACCTGATCCTAGAGCTCTGCGGTTTTTTGAAAACATTAAGAACTGTGAAATAAAAAAAAATTTGGTTGTGTCATAAACATGTACCTAAATGATCATGGGACCGTCCTCTGGAAGATCCGGAACATCCGTAAAAGTGGACAATCCATTCAACTGATCCTAGAGCTCCGCGTTTTTTTAACATTAGGATCTGTGATATAAGAATGAATTTGGGTCATGGACCCAGATGGCCGGTCCGATGGAAGATCCGGAACATCCGTAAAAGTGGTAAATCCACGATCCTGATACTAGAACTCCGCGTTTTTTTTTAAACATTAAGAACTGTGATGATAGAAAGAATTTAGGGTTGTGACATAAACATGAATTGGATACAGCCTTGTGTAACCGTCCGTCGAATTCGCTTGAAGAGAAGGTTTTTACAATGCAGTAGCTTATGCGCCACTCTCGAGATCGAGAGACTACTGGTCGTGTTGAATTGCCCGACTATGCTCTAAAGAGCAAATATTGAGTTCTCAGGGGAGTCTTTGAACGGTTGATTCTTACGCCGACAGAGCTTTCTAAAATTTAACAAAAAAGTCACGTTTCCAGTCGGTCATACGCCGCTAAAGGTGTGAACGTACTAGGAGAACGAAAAGCGAGGGGAACGTAAACGAAAGTGAATCGAAGTGAACGGAAAGCTTTTACCTAGGGAATGGTTCGTAGCATAAATCAGAACAAAAGGTAATTTCACAGACAAACAGACATAACACTCGAAAGTTGTTCATCGAACAAGCATTTAACGGACAATTTGAAAGTATCGTAGTTGGTAGTACCGCCACCTGTGGCGCGCATAGTCAATTCCCTTGCGTTTGCGGTTACACACTACCGCCATCTGTTCAGCGTAGTGCCCACCACAGTGTACTCAACAGATGGCGGTAATGTTTTAGCAACGATGTTTTACAGTGAGAAATATTCAATGTGTTATGTCTGTTTGTCTGTGGTAATTTCATTTGAATGAACTTTAATTCATTTCAATTCATCTTTTCTAATTCGGGTTAAACTTTGTGTGTGTGGCTTGTAAATGTTTTAGTGTAATGGCCATATTGATGACGTACCTGCGCAGGGTTTATGCTGGCGTTGACTTCTCGGCAGGTACGGGAACGGTCGAGGGGTCCATCGAACCGCGGCGATGTTTTGCTGACAAGGTGGTGTAGGGTGGGTATTCACCAACCTCGGAGGGCTCGTATGCATTCAAAGAGGGCCGAACTAAAGGTGCGGAGGTGGCGCGGCTGGACGAAAGCTTTCGATTTCGAGGTTAGCAGGCCGTCCAGAGCAACCCAGAAATCCCGCAAGAAGGCCAACGTGCCCCGCCGAGTGACCCTCGCGAACTACCACTACTCGATCACTACGGGACGAAATGAAACCTTCCCACAAGACCCCCAAGCACTCGGACGTTACCTTAAGATGATGGGAAACCAGCACTCCGTTTAACTACCGATCACGGCGGGCCGAAACGAGCATACGAGCGATGGCGGTCAACACGTGAGTGTGTGGTGTCGTGACAGGAATCAAGCCTGTATATAAAGCGCTCGTTGGACGAACGCTGTTTGTCCAACGCGAATCACTAATTTTAGTACCAATAATTTAAAAGAATTCAATGTCTAAAATTACCTTTGTTATTTTCAATAAACTGCACACAGAGCAGGAAAATTGTGCCTTCTTGGCTTTGTTTCTACGAAACTTTAACTAAACAAAATTACAAAAGAAACATAAAAGATTAACCTTCACTTCACCACTTTACTAAATTTTTAAGTCACACCTTAATTGAAACTAAAACGGAGATCACTGAGAAGAATTTTTTAATTAGACATCTGCTCACCAGCCGCTATGAACTTTAAGTGAACGAGAAGAATCCTAAATGCTACTAAAGACCTCGTTTTTTAGAGGAAATGGCCAATGTCGACTGCTAATGACATTTGACATATCTATCACATTCTAGAATGTTCGTTTTTGCACTAACGCTATCTTACATTTCGTTCGAAAAACAACATTATTCTATAACTTAGTAACCTAGTGTTTATATACATTTGAAGTTGCATTGGAAAAGAGGCATTGAAATTTAAATATTATACCATTTTATAGCAATTTATTAAATAAACGAACCATGCTACAAATTCAATATATTGCATTGGAGATGGATCTACCTTTAATTGGAAACCTATCCTAAACAAATAAACCGCATTCATATGGAAAACTAATCGAAATAGATGAACAACGTTACACTTGTTACTACGGATGTTATTCATCACCCGTACTAGCTGGTGATTGGGGGAGTGCCCCTTCCCGAACTCGAACTGTTCCGATAGGAGAATGTTGTGTTCCTCGACAAACTTAAGCAAACGATTGATAATGAGATTCTCGAACAATTTTCTCTGCACTGAAAGGAGGCTGCTTGGTCTGTAGCTTGAAGCTAATGTTGGGACCATCCTGGGTTTGCGGAGAGGTATGATTTTTGCTGCCTTCCAGATGCTTGGAAAGTTGTGCAGTTCATGAGAGTGAACCTTCATGCTGAGATTTTTCAACACTAGGTTGAATATTCCGTCGAACCCGGGGGCCTTCATGTTTTTGGTGCATTTCAGCGCTGAGCAAATCTGTTCCATTGTGATTCTATCCTCCGGGGAGATAGCACAAGGGGAGGAATCAAGGTTGAGACTGTAACCTGATCTTCGAGCGGACTTTGGATGGTGGAGTCAAGCAAGTGCGATTTGGCTCATCAATCGCATTTGCTTTCTCCTGAGGGGTGATTAGGTATAAGCCGATAGTCATCATATTCATCTTTGAGTGGTGGAATGGGTTTGGGGTGCGTCTTTAGGAGCATGAAAATCTTCCAGAATGGTCTGGAACGGTCGTCCAGATTCTGGACGAGTTGCCCGAAACTTTCGTTCCGGAGTGAGATCATTCTGGAAGCAATCTCCTTGTTAAGATCTCCGGTTCTTTGGAACTGGCGTCTACGAATATTTCTCAGGTGAATCAAGAGTTGGGTGTGGGAATCAATTCCAATAAACTTACCCCTCACAGGAACTCGTCGGATGCACGCCTCGTCAGCCACGGTTATGGCTTAGTGGAGTCCTTCCAACGTTCGATCGATGTCCTTCACGGTGTCAAGCGGCGGGTTGTCGATGATGTGCCTGTCTACCACGCGTCCAAACTGGGCCCAGTTTACGCGGTGGTAGTGCTTGCGCAGGCTTGGAGCAGGGGCTACGTTGCAGCCCAGTTCAGCCACCAGTTGGTGGTCGGAGCTTAGTTCGTTCAAGGCTACCGGCTTGGACAAGCTGGTATTTGTCAGAAACATTGTAACCCGACAGCCTTACGAGTTTTCCGTTTTTTTTTAGTAAAAATGGCTTAAGCGCCACTCCCGAGGGAGACCATCTACCGAGACTAGGGTTGCCCGACCGTATGAGACCTTTCGGGGAAGGTTCTGTTTTTTCCCAAGTGAATGGGCGGGAAGCATGTTGGCTGTCGATGGATCACGGTAAGGACGAGAATGCCCACGACGTATTATCGTGAAATTAAATGGAAAAAATGAAGCATTCACGAAAACAATTTCTGCCAACGATAAGTTGCTCTCGCTTTTCTAGATCCCTTCGGAAAAGAATGTACACACACTTTTTATCTGTAGTGTGTTGGTTTATTGAAAATGCATCCTATCCTGCATCCTGCATTCCTATTATTCTAGGCCTATCTCGAATTCATTCCCTCTAGCTAGCTTCTCTCTTCTTCTGGCGGTATTCATTTAGTGTGCTGTGCGACGAATGGTGTTCATTTTGTGTGTGTGTGCTACGAAAAGCTGTTTGGCGTTACCGGCGCTTGCGCGGATTGAAAAAGGTAACGGCTGAACGAACAGCGGCCTCGCTAGCGGTTATACTATGCTAGGGGCTTTAACTCACCATGCGCATGGGAATTTAGTGAACATGCATGTTACCAGACCCCCTCACTCTTTGGATTTTTTAGAGACAGATAACAGCGCCAATTCCAGTGACTGGAGTGTTGGAATAATTCTTTAGAGCGAGTGAATGCTTTTCCCATGTTTACTTCTATGCTTATTAAGATTCTTTTGAGCACCAGCTCCGCAAATCATCAATTAGTATTATAGATTTGCATCTTACTTATACCGGTGGTATATTGGAAACTCTTTCGCTCGAAAGCAAAACAAGCACATCATGATGCGCGCTTGGATATGTGATTGTTTTATCAAGTATTTCTGTTGCGTATAAAGTGGTAATGATTGAAAATCGGAACAATCACAAAGAAGTAAGAATCTTGCTATCGCAATATAATGATGATGACTTCGAGGATGACATCGTCCTCTTTCCTTGGCTGATCATCAACGTTCGCATTGACATCTATCATGCTGACATCTGTCAGTTATTGAGCCCAGGTGGTGAAGTTCGCGGGGAACTCACAACAGTTTCAATGTGCACTCAACAGATGGCACTGCGATCACATACGGGTGGTAATTATATGCCTTGTATGAGGAATTGATTAGTGGAATATCTTGTTAATTAGATATCTTTGATGTTACTCACGTTTTGACTCGCTACTTGCGTGGAGGAATTGGCGGTTGTTCGATGATGGCGGTTGGTCCCACGTGTACTACACGCGGTTACTCCGAAACGACGCTACTCCGGACTGCACATAGCCGATGTCGTTTTCCAACGACGCCTCATACGCTGAGTTGCGGTCTTCTACCTAGACGGGGTACGGCCGTCGCATCGATGGTCGTCACCGTCGACGGGAAACTGCGGAAAGTGGTTGTCGCTGAAGATAAAGGTCACCGGATCGAAACCAGTGGGTTGCTGCTCGCTGTGCCTAGGGCGCGGGAAAACCTTTTGCTGCCCTCTTCCGACCTCGGATACCACCGGGTATCCTTCGAAGCTGGTAAAAGGGGTCGAAAACGGTCGCTGACTGATGTGGGTTGTGTGACGATCTTCGCAACGTGCCACAAATCTGCCAAAGAAAATGCCGTCGCGTGGCATTCAACATCTGCACACTGAACACACTTAATTACCTCGATTTCAAAACACCTTCGCACACTCCTAACCGCCGAACTAACGCACTACGCACTTTCTGCTTTAATTTCGAAAACTAACGAACAAATCGAGGGAATTTATAAAGCAAATCTAAATAAGCAAAGTTAAAAAAAATTCACGTTTTCTTTTATCCCCTTTAATTCCACACCACGGCGCTATAACTAAACTTGAACCGCTCTCGCCTCTTCCACAGACCAGAACGAAGTGAAAGAGTCAAGTCTGATGATCCTCAGATTAGACGCAAGAATTGCAATCTTCGTCGCCGGAAATTACGTGAAATTGACGAAGTTGATTTTCACGAAGTTCTAAAAATCGCCTTCACACATATTAGTTTTAACAGAAATACGAAGGAAAGCATTCTCCTTCTATCAAGTTAACGTATATGCCAATTCGCTTCCCACCCGAAGTGCATGAAAGGATGGGACGGGTCAACAAATCCTAAAAGCAGAATTGTGTAGGTCGATGTCCTTGCGTTTACGCGTGGACTTGCTTAGACTCTTCGTATGGCTATCGAATTACGCTTTGGCGCTCGAAATGGTACAGAGAACTCATTTACCATCTAATGAACATTTCAGCGAGTGAACTGTTTGAGAACGCTTCATGGGGTTTGGAAATTTTCAATTCATGTACAACTTTTTAAATTTGATTTTTATAATAAATGGAACCTGCCACAACATGTCTAGCGTCGAAGGGTTGCCCACCGGTGAGATGAATGTTGGCTCATCCGAGAAGCAAACGGAGTACAGCCCATACAGCCCGTTCTAGTTCTGCTGGTAGTTCCGTCAGGCCTCATGGCGAGCATTCAGATCTCCTCCAACTACGAAGCAGGAAACGGTACGGGTGTTGGTGGACAGGTCCTTCTTGAATTTAGCCGCCCTTCCACTGCTGGCGGTACACTGTCGAGGGCAGTAGACGGTGATGAACTGGATGTACCTAGTCGACGACTCCACCTTCACACCGAGGGCCTCGATGATAGAGGTCCCTTTATCCCTTTCTTGAGGACGACCGCAACACCACCCCCCTGAAGCTGGTGCGATCAAGCCGGATAATGTTGTGATCAGGCAACCAGAAGCTGTCGCCGGACTTTAGATGGGTCTCGGTTAGAAGGCCCACGTCGATGCTGTACTTGCGGAGGAAGTCGTCAAGCTCAATCTTTTTTGGTCTTACAGAGCAAGAATTCCAGGTGATGATATTTAGCAGTTTAGGCGCCGTACTGGATGATGAGCTTACCGAAGACTTGGATCTTACGAAGAGCACCGGTCATGTTGTCGAAAATTTCCATCAGTTCATCCGCTGAGAACAGATCGGGGTTGTTGTTTTGCGCTGTTGGTTGTCTCCAGAATCCAGGAGGGATGGAGAGCTTTGGCCAGCAGAATCACCGGAAGTTGCTTGAGCGGAATGCACCCGCGAATTCGCTTGCCTTTGCTGAGGAGCACGAAGAGGCGGGAAATCCTTCGTCCGAAATGGCGGGACTTTGTCTTTCTTGCGTCCTGGTTGGTTGTTAGTTGCCGTCTGTTTTCAGATGCCTTTGAAGTCCACTGTCCGTCAGAACCTTGGTGTGAACCACCACAGTTGGCGCATTTTAACGCCACGGCTCCATCCGCAGGGCAGTCAGAAGTGGCGTGTTCGTGAGCGCAGTTGCTGCAGCGCGGCTTGATGTTGCAGTTGCTGGTACTGTGTCCAAAATTGAGGCACATCTGGCACTGCGTTACGTCACGATGGCCACCACGGCATGGTTCCCATCGTACAATGATGGAGTAGATCGAGCGGATGGCTTGCAGCGCATTGAGCGTCACCGTCCCTTTCTGGAAGTGCACCGTGAAAAGATAATCCGGGTACGTCTGCACGTTTTCGTCTCTCCTTGTCATCCAGACAGAGAGTGGGGCCAGCTTGTACCGGTTCTTGATTTTGGCTTCCACCATCTTGGGGTCGAAGTTTCTTAGACCCCTGATGATTACCTTGAACGGCTTCTCAACGGGGATGTCATGCGTGAAGATTTCCGCCTTGGTATCCTTCAAATATTTCATGGCGACCTCATACTCCGCTTACGGAGCATCACCTTGGTGCCGATCCTGCCGAGCTTAAACTCAGCTGCGACGCCCAGCGATGTGAAATCGCCAATCAGCGTGTTGAGTGGCACTTTCTTCACGACCAGTGGAGAAGCTTTATTTTGCCGCACTCGGGCTGGCAGAATTCTCGTTGTCGACGGCGTCGCATAAATCACCGATGACGCTGACGTTCGTCGCGGTGGCATCGTCACGTCCACTCGCACCATCGGACTGGCCCTGATGTTTCTTCCTCTTCTTGGTTCGCTTCACCGTGGCTCAGGTGGTATTCCCAACATCGGTGGAAAGAGTAGCGTACCTATTCGAAATAGGTACACTCAAGCTACCCTCACCGTTGTCTCTCGGAACCTGCTCCGGGAGCGCTGTCTTCCCAGCACACGAAGCGACCGACACTACTGATGACGTGATTAAACTGCGAACGTTTGGAACAAACTAGAGACTTTCGAACAACTCGACAGAGCGAGCAAAAACCGAACTGTACTGCTTGACGGTCAAGCAGAGAATGATGAACGAATTTCTGTATTCCTGTGATTTGTGTGTTCACCACTTTATATTGCACTTAATTTTCAACATCTATGGCACTATGGCATTATGGCACACGCAAGCAAAAGAATGTAAGAACTCCATAAGAAACACTTATGAATTTTAGCCACAAAAATCAGTATGAATTTCATTGATTTGCCTTATGAAAAATAATTTTTTTTTTTTTTTTTTTTTAATTACTTTATTTGTACAGGCTCAATCGAATAAACTTTACAGAGCCGAGTTATCCTTTGCGTTTTACATTATTACTGTCTTATATTTAAAGTTAAAGGAACTAGACCGAGTACTCGCGTTATGAAAAATAATGTTGACAAAAAATATTAAATCGGAGCAGACTGGAACCGATGCATGGACGTTGAGATTACGGGAGCTCGTATGTTGACAACTCGTCTTTCAACGCTTAAGAAAATGGAATGGCTAAAGGCGTATAAGAGCTGCGTTATGTTAGACGAAAATCTTTCATAATTCGTGCTTATGAAATTCATATTTGTCGTTCATAAGTCGAGTCTTATAAAATTCTTAAGTCTGTTTGCCTCAGTGTAGAATAGCATCCAAAGGACCATCGAGATAAATCGCACACTTGTGTCCATATTATGTTTTACTATACGTGAAATGAGACGAATGTTTTACTGTCACCATTTATTGATAAACAATTCTGCATTGCTGTATAATATTATTCTGGTTGCTAATATTCAACTTAAATTTGACGTATTTCACGTTAATGATCATACCTTTTGACACACATATGCTGAAGTGGTCCAGTAGGTATAGTTAACGTCTGTGAATCAGCGACTGCCGGTTCGAATTTCGAACTACAAAGGTAGTTTTTAGACTTATAATAACAATATAAATATGTAAATCCAAGTAGCCAGCAGCAAACATGGTAAAGCAGTCTCATAAAAAATATAAGATTTTAAGCGGCTTCCATTATTTTTTTTTTTTAAATAAAACTAGAACGGCGAACAAGGGTTGGAAAAGACTGTTATTTAATGCCTTATTATTTATATTACTGTTAAGCTTTCGGCTGCTTAAAATCACCAGATTAAGATGTTTAAAAGCTGCACAAAGATTAACATGGTTAATGTACAACAATTAATCTAACAAACACTTCTTAAGCATCAAATTACTACCTGGGTAGGGAACTGTTCTCTGCCTTTCTTCAACCAGCTGCCATTGAAGAAGTAATTCTATTGATTAAGAATCTAAAATTCAACAATTCTGCCAGATTAGACAATATATCAGCGCAATAATTAAAAGCCATTACTGGATTACCTGGAGGCAGATCGTGTCGTACCGATTTCCAAATCTGGTGATTCTTCCACAGGACTGCAACGTCTGTTATATCTGCGAACAACTCGAGTGAAGCCAAATTTCTCTGGTGCTCTGGTGCTAATTTGACAGCTCCTTCTTTTCGGCTACGATTAAGCTAGATACGCGTTGCGGAAAATAGAGCTAGTTTTCTAGATAACGTTATAGTACAGCATGATTCACGCAAATTATGCTCATCAATTCGCCAATCTGGCAACACTGCGTTGTTTGTATCGGATGCAAAGTTTTCTCGCTGCTACATTTTAACGATTAATTAATCACTTTGTGAAGTTTGACTATGGTTATAAACCATTTTTGTTAGCTTGTGAAAGTTCATTAGTACCTGTCGTATCTCGAGTGGAATTTGTGTAGTGATATCTGCATAGTGGCTGTGTTGTTTTGCTTTGTGCTGCTAAGATACGTCATTTCTATCTCTCATCCCACGTCGATTTTTCGTGATCCAGCGCCATCTGTTGTCCAGTAGTGACACTATCACGCTTCCATAGCACCATATTGTTTGGCGTGAAGTCAACTGAAAGGCGTATTTAATCCCTAGCTCAGTAATCATGGTCTGCACACGCTGCCAGAAGACGATTGCTAATTCGGATTTAATTACCTGCCGTGGCTACTGTGGGAACGTTTTTCACGCTATTTGCGTGGAAGTGGATTACGAGCTCAAAGACCAACTTGGTTTGCATGAGAAGAACGTATTCTGGATGTGTGATGACTGCGCTAACTTATTTGCTAATGGACATTTCCGCAATATTGTCACCCATTATGATGGCAATTATGCGGGAATCACGGATTCGTTGAACGGGATGAAAAAGGATATTGCGTTTTTGAATTCCACGGTCAAGAAATTGTCTACGAAAGTGGACAGCAAGCAACCTGATCCTTTAACTCCTCTTGGACCAAACCGATGGCAAAAGCAACTGAACGGCAATCTTAAACCGGGTTCGGCTAAGCGACGTCGAATGGATGATACTGCCACTGAAAGACCGAGCACAATTAAAGGAACGAAATCTACTGCCTGTAACTCTGTCAGATACGTGCCTCTCGAGGATGACCTACTGTGGGTGTATTTGTCTGCATTCGCACCTAGCACTACAGAAGATGACATCGCAACACTGGCACGCGAGTGTCTTTCGTTGCGCGAAGATGAAGTACTCAAGGTAGTGATGTTGGTTCGAAAAAATGCGGATATCTCGAATCTTCGATTCGTGACATTTAAGATCGGCATTGATAAAATGCATCGGGACTTGGCACTAGCTGCTGACCCTTGGCCTGAGCACGTAAATTTCCGTGAGTTCAGTGACGACCAGACAAAAAACGTTACCAGGATAACCAGAATAAGGAGTCAAGGTTCGGATCAACCCCACGAGCTGAAACCACCGGATGCGAATTAGATACGAATTTGAGGACATCTAAACCAGAACGCACTGCCTGTCGCCTTATGGAAGTCCCTAATCCTCCCGACCAAGTCCTGCTTCCTGTTGCCTGCCATCACTGCCGTTCTGGTCCTGTGGTCGTGGCTGGCAATGGGGGTTTCCAACATCCTTCTGCAGGCAAGTATGCGCCCCTGTGTAACACTTCACCGCCTCATAATTCTTTATGTTCTAGCACTGTATTTTATGCTCCTGACTCCCGTTATGAATGCCAACACCTTCACCAACTGCTGTCGTCAGAGGATGGTGCACATCGTTCTCATGGATCTCCGACGTCGCATATGGGCACCATCGCCAGATTCATCAAACCAAAACGCATTGCCTGTCGTATCATGGGAGCCCTTAAGCCACTCAACACAGTCGCGTTTGCTGATTCCTGCCATCGTAGTCGTTCTGGCCCTGTTGTTGAGATCGGTGACGGGGTCTCCCAACCTTCTTGTGCAGGCAAGTATACACGTGTTCATGAAAATTCCCTTCCTGATCAGTTTCCGTGTTCCAGCGCTTCGATTCATAGCCAAGACCCTTCATGCAGCAATGAGGAAAATGTCTATTCGAGTACTACGACGATCATTCATCCGGAACGCATGCAACAAGGTATCTTGGGAGCCCTCGTTCACTCTGACCCAGTCGAGCCAATCGCCGTTTCCTGCCAATCATCTGTGGTATCCTGTCGTCCAAGTCGTTCCGGCCCTGTGGTCGGAGATAGGGTGAGGGTCTCCCATCCTGGCTTTTCAGTCAATTATGCGTGCTTTCTCGGTGATTCTCCTCGTGATCAACATTTGGATTTCAGCGCAACACCCACTCAAATTCATTGCATTCTGCCAAGGAACGGACGAGAAGTTTGTGACAATCCTTCCTCAACAACTTCCGAGCTACGCATTTACTATCAGAATGCACGAGGACTTCGGACAAAGATAGATTCTTTCTTCTTAGCTACAACTGACTCAGAATATGATGTTATCGTGCTAACTGAGACTTGGATGAACGATTGCATCTTGTCTACTCAATTATTCAACGACTCTTACACTGTGTTTAGGACAGATCGTAGCTCTTTGAACAGTCGAAAAACTCGTGGTGGAGGTGTATTGATAGCCGTCTCTTCTAAATTGTGTTGCTGTATTGATCCAGCTCCGATAAGTAATGCTCTCGAGCAGCTTTGGATCAAAATCAAACTGCAGAACTATGATGTCAGCATTGGAGTGCTTTATCTACCACCTGATTGCAGAGATGACCTGTCGCTCATACAGCAGCATACTGACTCCATTGATTCAAACCTTTCCGGCTTGAGGCCTCATGACCTTGCTTTCCAGTTTGGAGACTATAATCATCCTGAAATGCACTGGGTACCATCAGAGGATGGTGGCCTCACAATAGATTCCCATACATCGAGATTAACGAATGCTAGTTGTGCATTGTACGATGCCTTCTGCTTCCAGAGTCTGACACAAATCAATACTGTGAAGAACTCCAGTTCACGGATTCTCGATTTAGTACTCGTGAATGACTCAGCGTTATCAAGCTGTTGCGTATCCGAAGCGGCTGAATCGCTCGTAGAAATCGATACTCCACATCCTGCTATTGACGTCACCGTTTCTATTTCGGTACCAGTGTCATTTGAACCATCTCTAGACGACTGCCGGTTCGATTTTCGTCGGGCTGATTATAGTTCGATGAATGATGCGCTATTATCAATCGATTGGCAATTTTTGGATTCTGATCAGGATCTGGACGATATTGTATGTATTTTCAACACGGAGATACGTCAAGTCATCGAAGCTCACGTGCCTCTTCAGCGCCCTCCACTGAAGCCTCCTTGGACGAACAGGAGCCTCCACCAGTTGAAGCGCCGTAGGCGATCTGCACTTCGAACGTATAGTCGGAGTCGTTCGCAGCACTCCAAACATCGCTTTGTAATGGCCAGTAACAAGTACACACGGTATAACCGTCTATTGTATGCTCGATACGTTGATCGTACGCAGAGAAATTTACGTCTACATCCCAAACAGTTTTGGTCTTTTGTTCGTACTAAACGCAAGGAAGATGGATTACCAACGTCCATGTATTTCGGCGACCAATTTGCTAGCACAGCCTCTAGTAAATGTGAGATCTTTGCTGAACACTTCAAGAATGTCTTCTCAAATACGCCTGCTACGCCATCGCAGATAGAGGCTGCTGTTCGTGATACGCCGCTAGACAGCATCGACTTTGGAATTTTCCCGATCAGCGAGGAGCATGTCGAAAATGCATTACGTAAGCTCAAACATTCCGTGTCACCCGGTCCTGATGGGATTCCTTCATCTGTGTTGAAAAACTGCTCGAGTTCTCTGATGACACCGTTAGTAAAACTGTTCAATCTCTCGTTCCAACAGCAAAAATTTCCTGCTGGATGAAAAACTTCGTTTCTGTCACCGATTCACAAAAAGGGTGACAAATGTAACGTCGTCAACTACCGTGGAATAACGTCCTTGAGCGCTTGCTCTAAGGTTTTTGAAATAATTGCAAACAACGCTCTCTTTGAAGCCACCAAAAACTACATTTCATGTGCCCAGCATGGATTCTACCCGAAACGATCTGTTACTACTATTTAACCTCACTCAGTTCACCTCACTCTACATACGCTCTATGGACGCTGGTTCACAAGTGGACGCCGTATACACGGACTTCAAGGCTGCATTCGATCGTGTGAATCATGATATCCTGTTGCAAAAACTCGAGAAGCTGGGGGTATCTTCCGCGCTTGTTAGCTGTTTTAGATCATATCTGTCTGAAAGATCCGTGAGAGTAAGGATTGGTTCGTCACATTCGGAGCCGTTTATGATTCCTTCTGGTGTACCGCAAGGGAGTAATCTTGGACCGCTGCTTTTCTCATTATTCATAAATGACATTGCCTTTGTGTTGCCACGTAGACAGCGAATATTCTATGCCGACGATGTTAAGATCTTTATGATCATCACGTGCACTGAGGATTGCCTGGAGTTGCAGAGGTTATTAGATTTGTTCGAGGACTGGAGCAAGCGACACCTACTCGATTTATGCATAGCCAAATGCAACACAATATCATTCAGCAGGAAGCGGCAACCAATCAATTTCAATTACAGCATGTGTGGACAAACTCTCGAGCGCTTGTATCAGGTTAGGGATCTCGGTGTGATATTGGACCGCGAACTCACTTTCCGACCGCATTACGAAGACGTGATTGCAAAAGCCAATAAACAGCTCGGCTTCATGTTTAAGCTTGCTGATGGATTTCGTGATCCTCTCTGCCTGAAGTCCCTTTTCTGTGCACTGGTTCGATCTATTTTGGAATCTTCCGTGCTGGTATGGTGCCCGTACAACAGAAACTGGATTGACCGTATCGAGGCGGTGCAGAAAAAGTTTGTGCGCCTCGCTCTTCGCCACTTACCCTGGCGTGATTCGTCAAATCTTCCTCCATATGAACATCGTTGTATGCTGTTAGGCATCGATACTCTGGAGAAGCGAAGATCCAATTTGCAAGCCATCTTCGTCGCTAAGGTAATGACCAATGAAATCGATGCCCCAGATATTCTTGCTGAATTGCACGTATATGCGCCGCAAAGACCTTTGAGGTAACGTAATTTCCTGCACCTTGCTACCCGGAACAGCCGTTATGGTCAACACGATCCTATCAGGATAATGTCTTCTCGGTTTAACGATGTTAGTGGACAATTTGACTTCAATGTTTCTGCTGCCACTTTTCAACGCCGCCTCAATGCACAGCGGTGAGTATCTGTCCAATCACTGCTACTTCGAAAGTGTGTATTACCTGCTGTTTTTTTATTACATGGTCCTTCTACAACACTACGCCGAGTTTCCAACCCTCCGACGCGTGAGCTGCGACGCATTTGCAGATTGATGTGTTCAATTATTTTAGATTATTGACTTAGCTTTTAATATGTTTGTCATTTGTATTCATTTGTATTCAACTATGTAACTATGTGTATTGACTATTTGTAATTTTATTTATTGTTATATGTATGAAAAGACATGGGGTTTTTACGCCTCTTTGAGCCAACTGAATGGTTTACTCAAAAAAGGCTTTTCCCCATCCTAGATTTCATTAAGACTGAAAAAAGTCAGATGAAATAAGAATAAAATAAATAAATAAATAAATTCGAAAATATAATACATACATTTTTAATTCATCATTGCAGGAAATTAAGAATGGTTTTGAGGGCATTCAATTGGTTGCCACTTTGCCGCATTTAATGTTACATGATTGGAGCTTAACTATGTTATGGAGCAGCAGCGCTGCTGATGGTTTCGGAAGTTTTAAGAACTGGATCTCATTGCAGGGGGTTGGATCCTACATGTGCTAACCATATGAACCAGAACCAGAAGAACATACACCCAATCACAAAAATTGCAACCCTGGCACCCCGGCAAACAGCTGGATGCAACAGTTGGCTCCAAATCATAAAATTTCTACCGCCCTTCCACCCAAACATGCCGCCACCGGGTACAGCCCCAATCGGCGGAAATTCTCTCGCTCTCCGAAGCCGGGAAAACCAACGAATCCAACCGAACGCACCCGAAGCCGAGAGGAATCATCCCGAACGGTGGCAAGCATCGTCCTTTGCCTACCTTCCAGGAGCAGCAAGCATCCGGACACCGCAAATGCGTCTAGTTAGTATCTTTTCGGTTGGCAGCGCTGCTACTTAACCAATCTTTGGGGTCCCGCCGTCGTTAGCCGGAGCCGTGCTTACTGTGCTGGAATTTTGTGCCCACAGTCCGGATTTGCGACGATTCAGTCGGTTTCGTTACTTTACGTCGTTGAGATCTCGCGAACATCGGTTGCGTGTTCCGTCGGTGATTGCGCGCGTTGGTACGAATTGAATTGTGGTGAATTCCGTGATATTTCGAGTGAAGCGTGAAGTCGAGGAAACCAAAAAAAAAAAGTCTCAAAACGAAACGTGAACTTACTTTAATGAAACAGGACGAAGAAAAACGCAACAACTAGTCGCGGTGCATTATTCACTGTCAGTTTGGAGTGAGCGGTGGAAGTGAAGAGCAAAATTCAAAAGTGCTTATCAAGCACCAGTTGGCTGATAAGGGATGACGGTGTTGTTGCTAGATTGCATTCTTTTTACTCCTTGTTAGTCGTGTTGATGATTATTACTTTATAATGGAAAAGAAGTGGTGAGAAGTTTTCTCGCGGCAGCTGAAAGGGGGAAACGGGGTTTGAGTGAAAAGAAAAATGAATTATTGTATGAAGCAGTGAAAATATAAGTTGTGTTTCTTTCTGTGTCGAGCGAAAATAATAAAAAAAAAGTGAGCAGCTGTTGGTTGTTATAGTGAGTCGAAGAAAAGGTATGGCTGCCCGGTGAAAAAGGCAAAGTAAATCAGAGAAGTGGGAAAGCGTGAAAACACGCTGCAACGGCAAACACCGGTGACGAGTGAACGAGGGGTGGCTTTGGGTGGCGCGTTAGACTTATGGCAGGACTTGCACATCGGATGAGATTCGATTGCTGGGTACGTGTGCAATAGGAAATTGCTTGGTAGGTACTCTTCATTTCCTTTGCTGTGTTGTTACTGCTGCTGCCGCTGTGATGTTCATGCGAATAAATGAAATTTGATATCAAATCATCAATCTTAATCACAATGAAATTATGGTTCTTGGTCGTTGTTTGAGGTAGGTTCCTACTCTCAACGGGGGAAGTGGTGATTGAATCTTTTCATGAGTTGGGGGGAAAATGTGCTTTTGTTTCCTGACATGATCTGAATGTCTATACAGAGCAGGGGTCGGTGTTGTTGCACGCAAAACGGAGAAGCGAAATCCATTTTTACGCTGTAACACAATTAGCTCCATTATCCTTAATGGGTTAATTTTCTGGACGAAACGATAATTATGTTGCAAATTTAATAATCATTTTTCACATTTTACGTTGGTCACGTGGTTCTCGATTCCATCGTTCAAGTGTGATGTTTTGATGCCGATGCGTTGTGGTCAGCGTGGTGGAATGGGAGATGCGTAAAATAGTTGGACATTTGATATTGTGATGCGGATGTTGTTAGAACACTTCACCCGAATACCATGGTGTAAAATTCAGTCAGAAAAATTTAAAAATATTTTTCCGGGAAGAAAAGGAAACAGTTGAGTATGTATCGGAAATAGTACTATCTAGCAGTGTGAACCAAGAATCAGTTCATAGCTACTGATTACAATTATCTCAATTGTGATCAAACGATGAAATGGGCCACTTTAATCGATTTTGAACATTGTATTTACGGTTTACCTATGGGGAAGAGACGAACCAGCCCAAGGCTAAAAGTCTCTTTAATAAAGAAAAAAAAAAAAAAAAAAAAAAAAACCTATGGGGTACACTACTCTTTTCTGGAAAATATTATTATTTGTGTCTGCTTCATTAAAATGCTGCACGACTGACGTTGGAGCGATGATGTTGGAAATTCAAACGATTAGCCGGTTTTAAATAATAATTTCTTTTTCTAGGGATCTGATTTATATTTGTGTAGTTCCGATTAAAAGCCAGCTCTTTAAAATCCCAAACGACCGTTAGATTTTAGGAATATTCTTCGAAGGTGTCATAATCAATTTCCTAATTAAAAAATAGCCTGAGAAGCTTTTGGAGATCTCTGAGCCCTTGAAGGTATTTGGAATAATTTCTGAGAGGGTAGAAGATCTTCAGAATAACACTTGGATCAACCTGAATTATTGAAGAAATATTTAGAGAAGGCTTTGGAGATCTTTGATCACCGATCTTAGAAATATTTTCTGATACATCTGGTGTCATGAGAGAATATCAATTACGTGATTTGAATTATTGGACTGTTTGAAATACTCAGAATGGTTGGTACCTGATCAACTTCATGTCATGCCTTCTTGGAAAAAAAATTCTAAAAATTTAATGGAGATTCATTGGTAATGTTTTTTAAATAATTTGTGATCGTCCTGGTGTCACGGTTAAACATCTGAGTGACACTTTTAGAACTGTTGGACCGTTAGAGATCTTTAGAGTATTTGACAAAAAAAATATCTAAAGAAGTTTTTGATGATATCGGATCACCTGATGATCTTTGGAATAAGTTCTGACTCACGTTCTGACTCAGATGATGATGATGATGATCGTCCTATCTCTAACCCCTACAAAGGTTTGAGCTGGACGATTTATCTTTAAGATAATAAAATATGACATTTTAACCAGGTCAGCAAACATTTACTGGTTTCAGTTACAGATAAAATTTCCTCTAGAGTTTACAGTTGCTTTACAGCGATATAAATGTGGAAAATTTCAGGCGTTCACCTTTTTGTCCACCTAAAATATTCATAAGTATTACAAGCAATCAAGAGTTAATGAACAATCAACAAAGCATCCTATTACACTAGCAACCCCGCAATCTGATGCTATCATAATTTTCAGCAATGTCAGGAATGCTCACGGTGGTTTTGAGTACTTGGCACTGAGAAGTCTGCAACTGGTAGACGAAAACCGCCTATATGTCAAAAGATAAGCAACTATAACGGAATTTAAAGAAAATAAACCAACACACTCAAAGCTTCATAAAGGGATTCCGTTAATAGGATCGACAAATTTAAAAGATTCGTCAAGATACATCATTTGTCGATTCATAAAAAAAATCACTGGATAACTGTTCAAACGGCAGTTTTTACGTGTGAAATGCAGTGTCTTTTAAATTCTGTAAGTGTTGCTAAACGTTTTATATATCTAGGCATCGAATTGAAAACATTTATTCCTTTAAAATATAATGAATTTTGTGAATCAGAAGTCAAGAAATGTGGTGTTCTTATTGCAACCGCGTTTCTAGTATTATATCTATGAAAGTCACTTCCTCTTTCAATCGAATCACACAATTATCGAGGCAGCAAACCGTTAACTACTTTAAAAATGAACACCATAGTCAAATATACAATTCTTTGCTTCACCGACAACCATTGTAAGGCGTCTAGCATCAAAGTTTACGAGGTGAATCTATTACATCTCAAAATCAAACGCATTATTTTATTCTGCAAGTGCTGTAATCTCGATATTTGTGTTACATTGGCCCGAAATAAAATGGAAGGGCAAAAGTCTAGATGAGGAGAGATGATTGATTTGTATATAGCTGTATTTTACTGGCAATAGTTTAATCGTTTTTCAGTCGACATAGAATTCCATACTTCTTGGCAATTTTCTTGATGATGACATTGTCAATGTGAAAGTTGAACTTAAGTTTGTCATCAATAATCACGCAAAGATAATCTCCCGAACGCGATCAATAGTCTCATAATCAATTACAACAGAGACGTTCTCATTTAATCGATTCCGTGAAATTACCATAAATTTAGTTTTACTTGTATTCAATTTCAACTGCTTATACTTCAATCATCTGCTTAGAGAACGCAAATCTTCATTCAAGTGTAAGACGGCATCATCTAAATCCTTAGCTGCAATGAAGATTAATGTCGCAAAATCGTAAAACACGTTGTAAGTCATTAATATACATAATAAATAACAGAGGCCCTAATACACTTCCCTGGGGCACTCCAAGGTTATTCACCACGGGACTGGAAACAGAATCATTAAAAACAGTCCGTTGAGTTCTGTCAGACAAATAGCTTTCAAACCATTTATATGCAGTACTCGTAATTCCAAAGCGCTTGATTGATCTTAATAATTAGGGCATGGACATTGTTTCAAAAGCGCGTTTAAGATCCAAAAAAACAGCAACAATCGTATCTTTACACTCCAAGTTATTTATCCACTTCGCTAATACCAAATTCAACGCGGTTTCACAAGAATGACCTTCCCGATATCCCGATTGTTCTGGTATCAACAAACTATTACTATTTAAATACTCCAACAGCTGGCCTTTAACAACAAGTTCTAAAATTTTCTCTAATGTGTGCAACATGTTGATGGGACGAAACTCTTCGGCTTTAATCGTTCCAGCAACTTTTTGAATAGGGACCACTAAGGATTCCTTCCAAATTTGTGGCACCTGGACTTGTAATGATTCATTAATAAGGTCCAGCAAGATGTGGCCAATGACATAAAAGCAATCTTGAATAACTCTAGCGTTATTATTGTCTACTCCAGTCGATTTTCCTAATCAAAAACAAATAACTCTAAATTCATCTAATGTAATTGGGTGAAAAACTTCAAATCTTTTTTATTTAATTAATTAAATCTTCAACATAATGTTGTACAGATAATTTCTAGGCTAGGTGTCGAATTCTATGTCTGTAAGTAGACTTACTTATGTTAAAATCATAATCATGTACAACTTTTAATTTTTTTTTTTTTTAACTCTTTATTTGTTCCAAATTCAAAATAAATTACATTTCATTTTTAACCTAGGTGCTCCAGTTACTACAGTAACTTACCAGCCTTAATTGTTATGATATATATCTAAGTGTTTTTACATTGTTCCTGTCTTGGCAATTCAGTATTTTAAACAGGTTTTTTAAACCTGCATGTCAGTATAACAATTGATAGCTTAAAACTAAATAACTAAAACTAAATCTTATCTAAGTATAAAGGGAATTAATCGTTGCAATTGAGGATTGTAACGATTTTTGCCGGAAATTATTAATTATTTTGTTGGACATTTGTGCTAAAGTCTCAACATTCGAAATTCTATGTACTTCGGTTGTACTGTACCAGGAAGGCAACTTCAAAATCATCTTCAGAATTTTGTTCTGAATCCTTTGAAGTGCTTTTTTCCTGGTAGTGCAACAACTAGACCATATTGGCACAGCGTAAAGCATGGCCGGTCTAAAAACTTGTTTAAATATTAGAAGTTTATTCGTCAGGCAAAGTTTGGATTTCCTGTTTATAAGAGGATACAAACATTTTATATATTTGTTACATTTGGCTTGAATGCCCTCAATGTGATCTTTAAAAGTTAATTTTTGGTCAAGAACTAATCCAAGATATTTCACTTGGTTTGACCAGGAAATTGGAACTCCGTTCATAGTGACTATGTGACTACTACTAGGTTTCAAAAAGGAAGCTCTAGGCTTATGTGGAAATATTATAAGTTGAGTTTTGGAAGCGTTGGGAGAAATCTTCCATTTTTGTAAATAAGAAGAGAAAATATCTAAACTTTTCTGAAGTCTGCTGCAAATAACACGAAGACTTCTTCCTTTAGCGGAAATGCCTGTGTCATCAGCGAACAAAGATTTGTGGCAACCCTGAGGCAAATCAGGGAGGTCCGAA
The DNA here is from genome assembly GCF_037179485.1 of Ochlerotatus camptorhynchus. Lineage (NCBI taxonomy): Eukaryota > Metazoa > Arthropoda > Insecta > Diptera > Culicidae > Ochlerotatus > Ochlerotatus camptorhynchus. The sequence goes on along the minus strand of NW_027040727.1, from coordinate 882,938 downwards.
GTGAAAATGTAATACAATATAGGCCCAAGAATGCTACCCTGAGGAACTCCTGCCCTAACAGGTAGTCGATTAGATTTGGAATTTTGATAATTTACCTGCAGAGTTCTGTCAGTTAAATAATTTTGAACTAATTTCATAATATAAAGTGGAAAATTAAACTTTTTCAATTTAGCAATCAAACCTTCATGCCAAACACTGTCGAATGCTTTTTCTATGTCTAGAAGAGCAACTCCAGTTGAGTGGCCTTCAGATTTGTTTGAACGAATTAAATTGGTAACTCTTAAGAGTTGATGAGTAGTTGAATGCCCATGGCGAAATCCAAACTGCTCATCTGCAAAAATTGAGTTCGTATTGATGTGAAGCATCATTCTATTCAAAATTATTTTTTCAAAAAGTTTACTTATTGAAGAAAGCAAACTTATTGGACGGTAGCTAGAAGCTTCAGCTGGATTTTTATCCGGCTTCAAAATTGGAACAACTTTTGCATTTTTCCATTTATCAGGAAAGTATGCTAAATGGAAACATCTGTTAAATAATTTTACCAAGAAAGACAAGGTACTCTCTGGGAGTTTTTTGATGAGGATATAGAAAATTCCATCATCACCTGGAGCTTTCATATTTTGAAATTTTTTAGTTATAGACCTTACTTCGTCCAAATCAGTCCCCCAGGAATCATCAAAAATATTTTCCCGAGAGAAAATATTCAGAACATCCCCAGCAACCTGATCCTCAATAGGACTAGTAAGACCCAAACTGAAATTATGGGAACTCTCGAATTGCTTAGCAAGTTTCTGAGCTTTTTCCAAATTTGTGATCAAAATTTTACCACCTTCTTTAAGCGCTGGAATTGGCTTTTGAGGTTTTTTCAAAATTTTTGTGAGTTTCCAAAAGGGTTTGGAACTCGGGTCTAATTTAGAAACATTAGTTTCAAAAGTTTTGTTCCTCAGGGCAGAGAATCGCTTTTTAATTTGTTTTTGCAAATCCCGCCAGATAACTTTCATGGCAGGATCGCGTGTTCTTTGATATTGTCTCCTACGGACATTTTTAAGACGGATCAAGAGCTGAAGATCATCGTCTATTATAATTGAATCGAATTTAACCTCGCATTTTGGTACTGAGGCAGCTCTTGCTTCAACTATAGAAGTAGTCAGAGATTCAAGAGCATAATTAATTTCATCTTTGGTTTGCAAAGGAATGTTTGGATCGAAGTTATATTCCATAAATGTTCGATACTGCTCCCAATCAGCCCTATGGTAATTGAAAGTAAAGCTGTTGGGATTAGAAATTATTTCTTGTGATATTTCAAAAGTTACTGGAAGGTGATCAGAACCGAAGTCAGCATGGGTAACCAATTGGCTACAAAGTTGACATGAATCAGTTAAGACCAAATCAATAGTGGAGGGATTTCTTGCAGAAGAAAAGCATGTTGGGCTGTTTGGATATTGAATAGTGTAATAACCTGCAGAACAATCATCAAACAGAATATTACCATTGGAATTGCTTTGAGCATTATTCCATGAGCGGTGTTTTGCATTAAAATCACCAATAATGAAGAATTTAGACCTATGACGGGTAAGTTTCTGGAGGTCACCCTTGAGAAAATTCTTTTGCTGGCCTACGCATTGGAATGGCAAATAGGCAGCTATAAACGTAAGTTGTCCAAATTTTGTTTCAACAGAAACTCCCAAAGTTTCAAAAACTTTGGTTTCAAATGAAGAAAGAATTTTATGTTTGATTCGTCTATGAATAATGATGGCAACGCCACCACAGGGTCCATCAAGACGATCATTTCTATAAATCAAGTAATTTGCGTCCTTCTTAACCTTATGGTCAGGTTTAAGGAACGTTTCAGTTATAACGGCAATATGCACGTTATGAACTCTCAAAAAGTTAAATAGCTCGTCTTCATTATCTTTAAGAGATCGAGCATTCCAATTTACAATATTTAATGCTTTAAAATCCATTACTGAATTTTAAAGTCATGACAATATTATTAGCAAATTTTACTCCAGTTTGAATAGCATCAAACATGGAGTTAGATTTAAGCATATCAGAAATCATGTCAATTAATGAATTCTGTAAAAAATCCATTTTAGGAGCAGTAATGCTTCCTAAGTCAAAATTGTCAAAATTTCCGTTAGAACGTTGGTTAGTATTTTGATTTCTACCCGCTGCAATAGCAGCATAGGTAGCTCCATTAACTCGCTGAACATTGTTAGCAGCGAGGGGAGTAGGTACAGATGAAACATTTGAAGCAGGGGTGATATTTGTACCTACGGGTACGAATGTAGAATTTGTTCCTCGCTGACCGTTGTTAACAGCAGAGGAATTTGTACCTGGTCGGAAACGTGGAGCGTTTCCTACCTGTCGGTTAGAAGGAGATTGTAGGATCGCTTTGCGAGTCTTACATTCCCAAAAATTGGATTTGTGGTTTTCACCACAATTTGTACATTTAAATTTCTTAGGATCTTCCTTCACAGGACAGTCGTCTTTTGCGTGAGAGGAATCACCACAATTCATGCATTTTGCTGGCATGTAGCAATTTTTAGTTCCGTGACCCCATCCCTGGCACTTACGGCATTGAGTGAGGTTTTGGAAATTTCCTCCAGTCTTCCTGAAGTGTTCCCACTTCACTCTGACATGGAGCATAAGGCTAGCTTTTTCTAAGGCCTTAAGGTTGTTTAGTTCACTAGACTTGAAGTGAACTAAATAAAAATCATTAGAAATCCCGTTGCGCGAATCGCCAGGACGGGATTTCATTTTCATTTTGATTACTTGGAGTGGCACAACTCCAAGTAATTTTGCCAGTTCATCTTTGATCTGATCCAGGGATTCACCACTGGGCAGTCCTTTCATGACAACCTTGAACACACGTTCAGTTTTGGTGTCGTAAGTAAAACATTTGTGCTTCTTCTCAGTAAGATACTTGAGAAGACATTTAAATTCGTCCAAGGTTTCAGCCAATACACGGCATTCACCCCGACGTCTAAATTGTAGTGAAAACTTAACTTTCACGAAATTCAAAAGTTCCATGCGAAGAGCATGGAAATCGGTAGTGGTTATCACAATAGGGGGAATCTTTTCCTTCTTGGCATTAAGCCGGGAAAGTTTACTAGAATTTTTCTTGGATGATGGATCATTCTCATCATCCGTGAGCAAATCAAATTGATTACTCAAATTAATTTCATCAGAAGGGGGGTCAAGAGTTTGCCCCTTTCTTTTGCGTTTAGGCGCCATGGCGGCAGTAAATTTTTATCCAAATCGACTTCCAAGCAGATTATTATAAGAATCTGAAGGTTCGAAGAGGAATTTTCCAAATCGATATCCAAGGAGGATTACCTCGGGTAGGGTCCAAACAAGGATCGAAGAGGAATAAGAGTTGAACAAGGTAGAACAATTTTTACACGTTGAGCACTGAAAAGTGCTGTTTAAATTTATTGTAGCTTTAGGTAGTAGCAACACTTCCTTCAGCAAAAAGCAAATAGATCCGCACGGCAAGAGAGCACGATGCGGACTGACAGAATGGTACCTGATAAACTTCATGTCACGCATTCTTGGAAAAAAAATCTTAAAAATTAAATGGAGAGTCATTGGATTGACCACATGAGTTTGAATAATTTCTGATCATCCTGGTGTCACAGTTAAATATTTGAGCGACACTATTGGAACTGTTGGACAGTTGAAGATCTTTAGAATAATACTTGATCACCCTGAAGAATTTGAAAAAAATATCCAAAGAAGTCACCTAATGATCTTTGGAATAAGTTCTGACTCACGTGGTATCATAAGAAAATATCTGAGAGACGCAATCTTAACTGTTGGATAGGTATCTTCAAAATGGCACCTATTTAACCTGAAGGCTTGAAAAAAAAAATGTTATGATTTAATGAAGAGCTCTGATCACCTGATGACATTTTAGAAAAAAATATCCAAAGAAGTTTTTGGGGCTGTTCTAATTTTTTTTCTCTACTTGGGTGCTGCTCGTTAGTTTTTTTTTGTTGAGGATATCAAGACTTTGGCTCTACAAAGTTGTAGTTGTAGTCTAGTTCTAGAAGTCAAGCTAATAGAGTTCTGAAGTTTTTTAAAGTGTGAATCTGAACCATGAAGTCTGAGCAGTGATACTCAAATTGGCTTGTTCCACATTTCTTTTGTGGTTCGTCTTCATAAGGGCTGCACTGCAATGGCTGCTTCTGAGACCCGGGCAGCGTGTATTTTTACAAGTGGCTTTGAAACCAATGGGAGCCTAAAACGAACTCGTGACTTCCCGATATTATGATGGAGGTGTGGCGGATCGCTGAACCTATCAAAGGAGAACTTTACTCGGGGAATTTCGGGGAATGACGTTTGTTTTTTTTTCGTGGAGTTTATTTTTATCTATAATCGGTTACTGATCTGGTCAAAACCAGGCCCAGGAGACGATTTCTAGATTGTCAGCGAGTTCATTAAGACAGAAGAAGTCCTGCGACAGCTGCATCTCATTGTATCTAGTTCTAGTTCGTCCCACGATTAGTTCCATCATTCGTCTCAGCGTTGAGTCGCAGCGCTGAACCTGACGAAAAGGCTCGCCAAAGCACATACACTTAGACAAATTAATAAAAATTTAGGTGCTCTGAGAGATAAAAAATTAGGTGCGATATATGCAAGCCTCAATTTTGACATAAACTTGAGTCATAACAGACGCAAAATATGGCTTATTCAAACGTACTTTTCGTCGAGCAACGAAGTTTTCAGTCTAGGGGTACGTAGTATTACAAGACATGCTTGTTTACGTCTCATTTTTTACGTCAAAGATGGATTCCGTCACGTGTAAAATTAGTTATTTCTAAGTGTGCATCAACAATCGACTACATACATCCGAACATTTTTTATCTCAAATCGAGGGAAGACATTTCGCTCAAATACATAAACCGGACTAGTTTATGTTGATCAACACATGTCAAGCTACCTTTTGGTTCAATTGGCTAAACTTGGTGAGTTCGTTCCACTTTGTAAATTTTTATCTTTTCAAACCAGTAACTTTGGGGGATCATCTTTTTGTGGTGCGTTACTGGTATAAGATCTACCACCGAACCCTAGTTGTGACAACTTCAAACTACGGAATCAGGATTTTCCAGTAATAAAAGGATCACTTTTTAGTCCTTGTTACTTTTTATGACTTGATAATAGTGACAAGACTCGGGTAGTGGCCACCGCCGTTATACATTTCTATATTGTTGTATATTTCTAATAAAAAATATTGCTTATGTTCATAGAGTTTGCATAATCCTTTTAGCTTTGTCTTTCTCCTAGCAACAGAGGACTTCTACATCAACTTCAAATGACTTCTAGCGAGAAAAAAAAATAGCGGCTGTTGTAAATCATTATATCAAGGATTTTGTCAAATTATCTTAACAAAAAATAGTAGAAATTCTCATTACTGAACATTACCAAACGTATCCCATGAAAATTGCGTGATTAGGGTGTCCCAAAATTGCACTATGTCTGGAAATCTGGGGGCTCAACCTCCAAATGATAGCTAAAAGTGTTACAAACAAACTTTTGTATGGCGGCAACTCTGGGAAATGTTGGTTAAAGGTAGCCACAACTTGAATGCTTTGTCCGATTGAAAGTTGTTGGGTTTCATGCTTGAATCGAAAGTACCTGATGATGTCCAACTCCGACGACAAACGGTTTCTGGGCAAATGGTTCCTCGCAATACCGGTCTCATCACCGGTATTGCGAGGAACCATTTGCCCAGAAACCGTTTGTCGTCGGAGTTGGACATCATCAATCATCCGGCTTGAGCTTGGTTTTTGATAACATGATTTTCTTTTTTGGTTCTGCTTGCTACGGCAATCAAATGGAAACTAATAAATTGTGTGATCCCTCTCCGCTCATATATCCTCCTATTGAATTCTAGAAACTTCGAAACAAATGTTATCAAGTGATTTGCAACAAAGTAGGTTATTTGTATTTATCGATTTCAATGATAGTTTGATTTGCTGGTGGACATACTGCAAGTATTGAAATTCTGAACTTTACATTCCACAGTAAATCACGAATAACTTTTTAACGATTAAAAATGAGGTTAAAGTGTCTCGGGCAAATTTTTGGCTTATAAAATTTTCCATATTTCTGTTGCATTTGATTGAAAATAGCGCTATGTTTGATACCCACTTTTGATGATTGAATGCAGTGATGTACAACAAAAAAATATCATTTTAGATGATAATTTGAAAAATTGTAACTAACAAATTGGACACATAACATGCCGTACCAATTTTTTCTCTCATAGTTTTGACCCTTGGAAATCTTCGAAAAATATAAAAGGGTGAGATTTCACTGAAATTTAAAGAACTAAAAATATTTATTGGATAATAGTTATGAAAAATGGACTTTTTTCAAAAATCTCGTCGGGGCGACCTCTAAACAACATTTCCCAGTTTCCGCCATACAAAAGTTTGTTTGTAACACTCTTAGCTATCATTTGGAGGTTGAGCCTCCAGATTTCCAGACATAGACATTTCTTCGATTATATTTGATATTTTATTGCAATACCTTTCGTGGATCTTTCATAGCATCGTAATGTTTGTTTACTTTGCACGATAGGTAGCCGGATTGACAGTTCAATAGGTAGACTTGGCCTCACTCTTTTTTTTTATACTGGGAGGAATCTGCTCCCAGACACCTGAGAAGATAACTCAGGGTGTGGGGATGGGAGAAGTAGCACTCCCGACCCACTAAACCTTACCCTGTGCTCTGGGCCCTTGCCCTCCCCGGAACCGCCCGAAAGCATTACGTCATGGGAGGGGGCCGGTTGCGCTATGACGCATCACTAGTGTTTTGTCAGACGTGACACTCGCTACTGCACAGTGAGCAGCTGTGCAGGGCCTTCCTCTTGTTGTTCGCTGTTAGTTGTTCGCCTGAGTTCTAGAGCAGACGTGATAGCCAGCAACTGTACAGGGCCAAACAGGACAGATGTGATCGCTTACCAGCTGCGTGTGCTAAGCACTCTAAGAACCCGGTGTCACTCCTGCCTTTGCACAACGAGGGTTTGTGCAGGGCTTATCGACCTCCTGGGACGAACTGGATGGGGTTGCAGCGTCCTTACTCTGCGGTAGTTCGTTTAGCCGCAATATCTCTCCTTTGTGTTCGATAATTAGCGTTTCCAGGGCACACCACGAGGAGGCGAACTACTTCATGCCCCTTGGCCTCACTCTTGGCGTGACTCATTATACACCGACTCTACACTTAACCTTTCTAGCTTTGAGGCTTCCAACGATCAACCAATCATTTAATTACCAAAAACGGAACGTACGGTACGAGATGTCCACGTTTCTTCCATTCATTGGATTCTGAAGCATCGTGTTTAAATCTTCGATTTAAATAGGCCCGATGTTGTCTGAATCATCTTGCCCCTTAAATGCTGCACAGTAGGACTGGCCGTTTTGATATGTGTGACACATCTTCGATGTGAAACATGTATCAAATAGACAAGAAAAATGATGGAGGTTTATCCATCATTTTCCATGATGCTTTCAAGAACTGGCTGTGTTTGTGTTAGATTGGATTTTTTTATATCTTTAGGTTAGGTTTAGATTAGATTAGATTAGAATATAAAAGAAATCTCCGATCACCTAAAGATCTTTGAAAAAAATGGGAGTAATTTGGTTTCCTGAGAGAATATCTAATAGACATTATTTGAAATGGTGGACAATTTGGAATCATCAAAATAGTACATGATCAATCAGATGTCTTCAGAATTGTACCTGATCAACCTGAAGACTTGAATAAATATACCGATCACTTTATGGAGATGTCTGATTACCTGAAGGGATATTATTATTATTATTATTATAGTCCATCTGACTTCATAGTCTCAATGAAACACTTAAATCTAAATGTAGTCAGTCATTAAAAAATAAAAATTGGCCGACAGCAATCGATGACGAAACCTGGAGGCATTGATGTCAAAGTCAAATAGGTCAGAGGCTTCGTTGAATTGATGAATCATGGCGACAAAGGAACTGTTTGCAGCATAGTTGGTTGGATGTACTACTTCATGTAGCAAGGTTCTCGGACGGAGTGTTCGGGCAGGAGCATACCGATTGATTTTGGCCAGTAACTCAGGAACATCATATTCTGCGAGCAAAACTTTAGCAACGAAGACGACCTGCGATATGTTTCGTCGCTTAGCAAGAGTATCCAAACCCAGTAAACGACAGCGGTCAGCATACGGTGGTAAATTCAGCGGGTCACTTCAAGGAAGATAGCGCAGTGCGTATCTGACGAATTTGCGTTGAACAGCTTCGAATCGTCCACTCCATACTGCTTGGTAGGGATTCCAGACAACACACGCGAATTCCAGTAGTGAGCGTACCAATGAACAGTAAAGGACTTTAAAACACAGAGGATTACGAAATTCTTTAGAGATCTTGAACATGAATCCAAGCTGACGATTTGCTTTGTCGATCGTGGTTGAGAAGTGGCGAGTGTATGTGAGCTTTTCATCCAACATGGCACCGAGGTCTTTAACGTGACTATAACTAATGTGACTATAAATAACTATAACGTGAAACTAATTACGCAGCACTTTGAGACGCACAGGACCATAAAATTACGTTCACACCAATCATTAAAGATTTCAAGAAGGTTTTGTAGTTCTAAACAGTCGGCATAGCCTCGAACGACTAGATAAATCTTCAAGTCATTGGCAAAAAACAATTTACCTCCACGTAGTAGAATAAACATTACATCGTTCACAAATAAAGAAAAGAGCAGTGGTCCCAAAGTGCTACCCTGTGGAACTCCTGATTTGTTCGAGTAGTTTCCAATGCATACAGTAACTTCACGTTGCACGAGGTACGATCTAAGCCAGCTGCAGAAGGAAACAGAACATCCGATTTTTTCAAGCTTTGATAGCAGAACGTCGTGCACAAAATGAAATAATTTCTGAGTCGCTTGGTAAGAAAAATATTTTAGGGATGTGATTGTCCATGGATGGATTGTTAATTATTTATAGAGCTTTCTAATCACATTGTGGTATTTGAAATAATTTCTGAGCAACCTGATATCGTGGGAGAATGTCTGACAGACGTGATTTAAATTTTTGGACAGTTGAAGATCTTTAGAACAATACTTGATCAACCCGAAGACCCGGTAACGTGGGTAGATCACCTTTTCGTGGTACGCTACGGGATGTAAGATCTACCACCGATTCCTAGTCTTGACTACTTCAAACTAGGGGAACAGGATTTTTCAGTAATCAAAGGAACACATCTTAGTCCTTGTTAATTGTTATGCCTTGTTGATAGTGACAAGACTTGGCTTTGTCCACCGAGGATGATCTTGAAACGAGGAAAAATGAGTTAGTTAGTCTTCATCTATGTGATTCCTAATTTTCTATTCGTTGTTCTCTAGTTTGAAGTGGTTAAGACTAGGGTTCTAATGCATGGTCACTATCGGTGTCATTCTTTAATTTTGTTGCCAAGGAATCCAATTTTGACTGACACAGGGACGCGCCTTTGGAGGGTGTTCCAACATTCCGAAGGGTATAAATAGCGGGACCTTTCAATTAGAATCGATTCCTTGCGATGAAGGCAAGAATGACAATTGTATCAAAACCAAATACTCCATCATTTCTCAATAGTGATGAAGTAATACGACATGCACTAAACTAAGGACACGGGATATACTTCAATAGATCAAATTACTGGTCGCATTGGTGTTAGTTCCCGAACAGAGGAGAAAAAACCTGAAGACTTGAAAAAATATCATGTGAAGTTTTTGGAGATCTGTGATTACCTGAAGGTCTTTGCAATATTTTATGAGTCACCTGGTATCATGAGAGCATATCTGGGAGAATGGTAGGACAGGATGAGATCTTCAGAATAGTACCTGATCATCCTGAAGTCATGAAAAAGTATCCAGATGACTTTATGGACATCTTAAACACATGAAGGTCTTTAACATAATTTCTGAGCAGCTTGGTATCATATGAGAGAATATCTGAGAGATGTGATTTGGATTGTTGATCACCTGATGGTCTTTGGAATAATTTTTGAGCCACCTGATATCATGAGAGAACCATCTTGTTTTCCGTGCTGAGCACCAATGCTACCGACGTGCCAGGAAGGCAGCTCCCACACCTGGACCCTACCTATCGACCCATCAAACTCATGAACCGGAGACCAACGGCTTTACTTCCCATCCGAAGGAAGGCGTGATCAGAGATGTTATGCCTCAGAACATCCCGGCGGCGCCGACTGGGATTGAACCCAGGCCTGCTGAATAAACATGGTTTGAATTGCTGGATTGTTGAAGATCTTTAGAATAATACCTGATCGACCCGAAGTCTTGAAACAATATCAAGAGGACTTCATGAAGATCTTAGAACGCCTTAACGTCGTTGGAATAATTCATGTGCAGCCTGGTATCATATTAGAGAATATCGGTTTGCTGCAAAAGACGCAAGCGCTTTCATCATTCCTTCTGTAAAATCAACCCATTTCGATAAAATTTTATAATATACTATGAAACTTCCAGAACTTCTATGATGTTCCCCGATTTTTTATGAAATACCTCTCACTTCTATGAAACTACCTGAACTTAAATGATACTCCCTGAAACTTTTTTTAAAATATAAGTTGCATAAAGTTAACCGTTCTTTTTGAAGTATTCCGGAATTTTTGTTTTGTGAAGCGTTTCTTATTTTTATGATATTCTCCGAACTTCTATTAAATATCCCCAAACTTGTCAGATGTTCACAAATATTCTGGAAAATTCCCAAATCTATTTTAAATCCTCTCAACTACTATGGAGTTCTTTGAACATTTAAAAAAAAACATCAATACTGTTATTTGAAATTCTTTGAAGATCTTTAAATTTACCTGTCTCTGATTTTTTTTATAAAGATCTTAGAACTTCTATGGCGATCCCTATATTTATAAGAAGTTCCATAAACTTCTTATAAATTACCAGTCCTGAAAGCCTGAATTTTACCGAACCAGCTGTTGAAAGTTCGATAAAAACGATCGTCATCGATAATTATTTAAGAGTGTGTACATTAGAAGCTTCACAAAAGCATCAAAAGACATTTGAAACAGAGATCCTTTCGTGTTTTAAACCCGCTCAGAAATATAACAGAACAGTCAAGCAGTTGCTGCAACTCTGGTGCAAAATAGTGCTCGAATAATGAAACTGCAACTCAGCATTGCGAGGGGTGTGTTTCTGTTCTAGTTTCAAATTAAAACAGTCCACATGAAATACAACAGCATTGCGAACGGCCTAAGTGGGGTATAATGCGCCCTCCGAAATGTAGCGTGGAAAGCATGACCATCAGGCGTGAACCGTTGAAATTCAATAATAAAAAAAGAACATAGATACAGCCTAAATGTATGCTTCCTTGGCAGAAGTCCATTCTGCCCCGCAGTATTTCGAAACAAATTTTCGTTGCCATTTTCAATTTCACCAATTGCCACAAGATTCGAGCAATTTTCATCAAGCATGTCAATTGTTATATCTTGCCAATAGCCGAATCCAACATATAGATGGCGTTGCACATAGATATCATTTCACCTTGTGAATTAAACGGGGATCTTCCTTAAGGGCTGAACACAATGACAGTGGCATAGCGACATAGCGACACAGCGGCAAACGCGCAATGTACTAAAATCGCGCTAACCGCTGTACCGCTGCCGCGTTGCCGCATTCCCACCCACAATGCATGCCCGCACAATCTATTTATTTTTCCTCTTCCGCTGCATGCTGTACAAACCACGAAAACGGGATTATTTTGATTGCAGTTTTGAGCTTTGATTCAACTGACATAGTGGAGAAAAATTAGTAGAATGTCTTCTGAATAATTAATCAATCTGAAATCTTGTAAAAATATCCAAGGGTCTTTGAAATTCTCCGATATTCAGTGATCGTCTCTGAATTTGCATTAACTTAAAAAAATGTGGGAGCACATTGAAGAAGTACCTTGAACCGTGGGGAAACATCGAGAGCTTCGGAGAAGAGTTATGAATATCAGGAAAACTGCGGGAGCTTACGGAAAGTTCGGTGAATCTTAGGAAAGTCCAGACAACTCTAATTTATTGAGAAGATCAAAGCACTTCTGGAGGATATCTGGATATCTTTATGGAAGTCCCGAATAGCGGGAAAGTTTAAAGATCTTCAAGAGAATATTTGGACAACTTCGTACATATTATTCCATGCCACACTATACATTACTTACGTTTTCAACACTGTCAGTTTTCACATACTTTCACTTGCGTTCACTAAACTTATGCACACGTTGTGACGAGGTGAAAATAACCGACGGGGACTTGCGTCGTGCAAGGATTTGGCTAGGGGACTTCCTAGACCAATTCAACCAAACTGCGGTTGCTGGTGACCAGTGGTAGCACCAGGGCGCATTGGTTTGGACAAGTTGGGTATGTGGTATCTAGTAATAGAGCACATTCGTTCCTTGTCGATGCTTGTCGAAAAAGCCTTTATTTCATTCAACTTACAGGGTTTATATAGCCGAAACGTCTTCAGAGTTTACAAAGTTTTTACATTGCATTTTCCTTAAACTAGTGAGTTAAAACGAGAAAGAACGAGACGCCTGGGAAGGTGTTGACAAACATTGAACATTTTGGTTATTTTACATTCTACGCATCCATCGATAATGTTTTGCTATTTGACACTTTTCGTTTCCTTACTGGGTCCGCATACACGAGACCTCTGCTATGTACCGGCGTAGGAAAAATGTTAGAGTCAGCAAGACAAGTGTTTGGGTCGTTCGCATTCATGCAATCGTACCACACATGCTTTCCTGACCTACCTCTCTCCGTTGCATTTCGGTTTGCTTATGGTTCAAAATGAAATGAGTAGTGACGTTAATATTTGTAACATGAATTGTGAATAGTGTTCTGCTAATTTATTGCATTGGGAAGATGCACAGCACAATATCAAGAAAATGTTGAAAACTTCATCGAAGATCTAAAGTATTTTTTAGGAGAACTTCAAAGTAATTCTGAAGAGAGCTTCAGAGTAGTTCTGAGGAGACCTTCACAGTAGTTCTGTGGAGAGCTTCAGAGTAGTTCTGAGATCTCCAGAGAAGTTCCATTGGCCTCAGGAAAATTTCGGGAAATTTATGAAACTCCCCGGAAGCACCCGGAACATATATGGCCAGTGTGGTCCTGAGTGCTTAATATGGTCACCAATGCTCTTATTTATGAATTCTCATATAGTTTGGTATGTCACATGAGGATTTAGGTTCAAGTTTCAGTTCTCCGGAACATGTTCGGATCTGGCCAACGTGGTCTTCAGTACAGTACAGTCTTGAATTATCATGTAATTTGATGTGTTGCATGTGAGTGTTGGTTCAAGAAGAATCTGACCAGTTCCCCGGGGGTAGCCAAAATATGTCCGGATGCATGCTTCTGATTACATACTTCGACCTTGGATGATTATTTGGTTCACGTCTTGAAGGTTCTGGTTAACACAAAATTACAAAAAATACAACTGAAAATGTTGAGCACTTCTCAGGCTGCCGCTCAACCGCATCACGTTTTTCCAAAATGTTGAAAAAAAAAAGCGTTTAGTACAATGCCGCTTTTGCCGCAACGCGCTCAGTGTGGGTTGTCAAACGAATTTTAGTTTATTGGAAAATTTGCGATTGCTGCTATGCCGCTATCATTGAGTTCAACCCTTTAGTGTGGGCATTTTAGCCGCATCTCGGAGATATATGTCGGTTTTTTTTTTATTGCCATATTTTTTTTTCTGCTAATGCAAATAATTTTCATTGTACGTACAATCATAAAGTTTCGTTCTGAACGTCTGATTTAATTTTATACGTTGGTCGTCCAATATATCTGAGCTAGTTGGTCACCAATTGTTGTGTTGAGGTAAAAGATCTTTCAGCAAATAAGCTTGGATTAATTGCAAATCAAGGTCATGGAATACATTGATAACTGATGAATGACTGAGTTCTTTTTTTGTGCCGAACGTCGAAAGAAATGTTCTTAAGAAGATTAATTTTGAATCATTGACGTATACATTGAAGCTACAGGTAGGGGTATCAATGCTTCATGGATATTTCCAAATTACGTTTACTGATTTGCTGGGGGATAAATTTGCATTTGGCGAATGTCATCCATTAATTTGGTACACGACCTGCACATCCAGAACAATTGCGAGTTCCTTTTCATCTCATCGTTAACAGCTGAAGTGATATTGACGCATTTGAGGTGAAATTCTGCTTTGCAGAAGCCGCTGCATGAAATGGAATCGTCAATGACATCAGTAGCACAGGAGTGGCAAGTAGAAGTCATTTTCAAGATTGAAGTAATTCTCAGGATTTGATGCGATTGCCAAAGCAGCGCTACTACACAGTTTAAAGTAATGCGCCTAGAGTAGTATGCAACAACAGAGCAGGTAAACTTGACGGCGAAAGTGCAATACAACGGTAGAATCCAGGCGATAGCAATGCGCCAAAATGTTTGCAACAGTTTCACCACGAGCTCAACAAAAGCTTGCTGGTAGATGGCGCTTCGGAAAAAAAAATCGCGTGGCTTTTGCTTAGGACTATCTGATGACAATATCATGAAAAAGGACGAAACGAAAATCGGACGGTGTAGCGCACAAGCGGAATAGGTCTACATACAACAGGTCTAACATGCATATATTATTATTATATACTCTGCTAGGAATTGCATAAGAATACTCCACGACATTTGTTCTGAAACACTCGGCTGGATTTTTTGTCAGATTTTTCTGTAAAAAGTGATCAATTTTCCCCCGCTTTACGGTACATAGTTAATGTTTTGACTCGATTGCTCGTCTGGTGTTTTATTTAGAAAAGAGTATTTATTTTCAACATAACTATTTACAACTTTAAGAGAGGCACAATGCACCCCGTGAATTGTAATGTGGAAAGCAGGGATTTTGGCGATGCAAATTTCGCAAACCGTTATTTCCCGTGCGAACTTTCTTGTTTCAGATCGAGAGCAATTAAATCACTCCCCCTTTGACTCAGCAGCGAGAGAGGAAGCGCGAGTAGCCTACGCGTTTAGAAATTTGTCCACACGAATGAGTAAAACTGACTTACTCGTTGAGTAAGATTCGTTTTCAGTGTATGATTCGTGAACTTCTTTATTGGTAACTCGTAGGAAGTCGTTGAAGTTTGAATTCCTGTTATGCGTTACGCAAAACAAGACTTACATAAAGTTAAAACCTCATGAATGTGTTGGGAAGATGCGGGTGAAATGCCCGCGCTAAGGAAGATCTGCGTTTAATCCACCATGTGAGTCGATATCTAAGTGCAATAGCATGTTAAATTCTTGATTAAATTATTGAAGTTGAAAAGGCTAACAAAAACCTGCTTTCGAAACGCTGTGGGGCAAAATGCGCAGTCTGAGTTTTTGCCTAGGAAGCATACATTTAGGCTTTACCAATGTTCTTTTTCCATTGATGGTCAAAGGTTCACGCCTGATGGTTATGCTACAAATGCTAAAAATGGACATTTGTTGCAAAACCTTCGGCCAGAGCGAAACAAAACAGACTCCATCTGTAGAACAGCACTTTGTGAAAACCGAAAATGGAACATGTAACGAAATTATGAAAGATTTTGAACGTTAATAACTCAGCTGCCTCTGATCCAATTTCAATTGTTTTATCACCAATCGATCGGAAATATTTCTACGCAATGCTCCCGACTAGTGATTTTCAACAGGAAACTATTGATAAAGTGGTAAATGTCAGACATTGTCCAAAAGCGTCGAAATAACTAACAAATCCACCAATTACGTACATGCATATGCTGCTTCCCCAACACATCAGAGAATCGTTAGTAGACGAAACAAGTCAAAGTGGCATTCGCCTCCGATCTTCGGGCGTGTGCGAATAGGGAGGATGCAATTGCGTAACATTTTGCACGCTCATGGCTCACCGCCACACAAAATGCTCTCCAGAACTGTTATCTTGTAACCAATCTTGGAAGCAGGGGTGCACGCGATTTTGATCGATTCTCTTATAGCTTAATAACTCGACGGCAAACACATTAATTGTTCTGGATGATAGAAGAGCGTAGCAGAAACAGTGCCGTGGTCATCAAATGAGGAAATCGATGAAGAGAATTTACTTTCAGCCCCTTAATTCATTGGTCGTCATAGCAATGAAAACTAGCATCGCAGCGCTTTTTACCGGCTGTTTCTATACAACGTCTAATTAAGTGTAGAAAGGCACAGCAGATGAAATATCCAACATAGGTGGGGCATGATTTTCTAGTTCTCGAAAAATGGGCAACCAACCAAGTCCAAGAATTGAAAGAATTGATTTACCTGATATTTCCGAAGCCTCATTGCCGTCCATCCATGTCTCACTCAGCGCCACGAAGTCGGCTCTGGTCATGACATGGTCAGTCGACATGTCCTCGAAATGCGTATTCAGGCTTTGGATGTCCAGGTTGATCATTATGACAGAGTGATCAGTGTTATCGAAGAATGCGATCAACTCGTCACTGAGCGTCGCCAATTTGTGGTTTTCCAGCCGTTGCATCTCATCACGGAGTTCCTTCATCTTGGGGGTGTTGCTGCCCTTACCGTGATGAAACACGAATGAATTGGCGGAGTTTGGCAGGTAGAGCTCCTGCACTAAGCTCACACGTGACATGGCAACGTATACCAACTGCTGCTCCTGGCTCTTGTCCACTGCTGCTCCTGGCAAATCGTCAACGCACAGGCACTAACGATGGGAAATTGCATTTGATGGCACTGCTTAGCTTGACGTTGACCAATCGCTTGTAGATCGAGTCTTACGCCAGGTTTTGAAAATACAAGTGGCCTGGATTTCCCCCGAAGTTTCGCATGAACAGCGTCGTTATCAAACTTGAACCACAAGCGACACGCCGACTGCTAGGGGTCATCATCGGTGTGCTCAATGTACCTAAGTTCGCCGATTGCTCCGTTGACAAGATCGTCCTCTACTTCTACGTTGGTCGTTATCATGTATGACATTCCTCGGCAGTGCAATCCCATCCATCACGGTTGCTCAAGGCATCCTGATTATACGCTACAACAGCGTTATTGCGATGGTATAACCGTATTACCTGTCTGAAACCTGCTTTCCACCCGCTTGGTCTCATCATCTGATAACCGCTCACCATTTCCGATCTTTGTGAGTATGGAGGAAAACTCAACATCGGTTCGTCGCATCACTTGGCGCAAAGGGGAGTAATTCAGCGTTTCGCATAGTGCTACACCAACGATGAAGTTGTTCGCGGATTTAAAAGCTGGTCTCGCATTCACCGGAGGAAGCTGAAGCCTTGAAGCAGCGTGTGGATCGCATCAAAGATGTTAGCTTCGATCATGCTAATTTCATCGATTATTATCAGCTTGATGTTGACAATCAGGATATGGAGCATAAAAGTTTTACCGCATCCAGCCGGCTTGGTAAAGAACAACTGGAGAGGTTTTCTGCTACCATCAAAACAATGCAGGTGCAGGATGACTTGTAGTACAAGAGCCCTCTGTTCAGCATTCGTTTTTTGAACCAGATCACAGTAATCCTGCTTGCTCATAACGTTCTGTCTTCCAGTACGTAGCCCATGTTTACATGTACGTAGTCCATTCATCGCAGCAAGGTTGAGGTTTCCCTTGCTGCGGCCTTCCAACCTGTCACAGACACCAGCTCAACCCCTGTCCAGCAGCAGACGGGCCGAGACTTTAGCGAGTGCCCAACGAAGATTTTCTGATCTAACTGCCACCAGGTCATCATCATCTTCCAAAGGCTGTACTACCATCGACCTTTTTCAGGGCCACCAAGATTTTCCAAAAGAGTAAAATTTCTGAACATGTCTCAACTAAAATTCATATCAAAAGCTTCATTGCAGTGCAATCATAGTCATACTAAAGAGTGTAAAAGAGAGAACCCCGCTCAAATTGCTATTCCTACACAAAACACAAGCTCCTGCTGCAGTCAACAAATAATATTTATTATATAAGACCACGTAGTCCTACGTCACCATTGGGTACAACCCCATAGCGTTGCCCCTTGTAGTTTTTGAAAATAAACTTTCCAACATTCCAGAGCATACCATCAGGCGTCAGAAATCTTTGAAATTCAATAGAGGAAGAGCATAGATAAAGCCTAAATGTATGCTTCGTTGGCATTTATTCAGTATGTGTATTTTGTTGGCTCTTTACATTTTTACCACTTTAAACATGAATTCAACCATTTTCGTCAGGCATATCAATTGTAATATCTTGCCAATAGCCTTGTGCAACATTTAGATGGAATTCCACTTAAATATCGATTCACTTTGTGGATTAAACCGAACTCTTCCTTAGCAAGTAAAACAGAAGTGGTTAACATCCATGCCTATCACGCCAAAGTCACGAGTTCAAAGCTCATCCCAGACAAGTCACGAGTGACACGAGAGCGTTAAAGTGACCATAATATTTAAAAAGAGGTACCACACGCTAAGATTAGTTCCGGTTGTTCATTTTTGTCGAATTCTGGGTGACATCTATATTTGAACAATTGTTTTCAAAATCTGTGAGTGGAGTGCCTTAAACCAACGCAACATATACCAATGGGCTGGACTGCTTAAAAGATTTCTCAGTGTCTGTCAGTATTTTTGTGGCTTTCGCTCCTACTTTAGGCGCATTAAATGTCACCCGAAAATTAAATTCAATCCAAAACCGTGACAATGAACTTTTAACCCCCGAAATCCACCGTCCACTGACACAGAACAGCGGAAGCCCCTGAGCGCCCATCGTGGTCCGGCATGATTTATAGCTATATTCAACTGCCCGCGTAGTCCGACGTAGATGTCGGACTTCAAAAGTTTTCTCCAGAACGTGATCTCATTCTGCTTCTAAGCGTGCTGGTTGTGTTCTTCCTCTCGAAGCAAAGTTTAATTTTTTATTAGGACCGTACTGGGGGTTTCTGCGTTTCAAAATCCAGACGCGACCAAGGCCGTGTTCTTAATTTCCGTCTCCAGATGTGAGATGTCTGCACAGCAGTTGGCCACGAGGGGGGGGGGACCAAATCTTGGCGAAAAGTTTCCATTTTTATTGCCCTAGATGAGTGATATTATTTCCCGTTCCCTAGGCGAACGAGCGGCCAACGGGGAAAATTACACGCACTTTGGGAATGGGGAAGAAACTTGAATGAACGGGAAGGCTTCTTTTGGTTCCAATAAATGAATCGATTTTGTTTATGGTCTTTTATTATTGGTATCATAATGGGCCGCGTGGCATTTAACGCTTTCGTTGCGATCGATTCTAATGGCGATGACTTGGCTACAAATGGTTCCTTTCAAGTCGAATGGTATCATTAGGAGAGTGCTTGGTTTCACGCCTTAATTCTTTCTATTTCAGTTCTGCTAGCATTTGACAGTTTTCAGAGAATATCATCTCACTTTTCAAGTTTCATTACGTATTCTTCAAACACTCAAAAGATTCCAGTGCAAGAAGCAAACTTTCCAGGAACAATAAATCTTCCTACTGATTTTTCGGTGCCGAAGCATTGAGAGATGAATTTCGAGCACCCATTTGGACGAACAGCAGCACCTTATTCCCATACACCAGAAAGACCAGTAGCAGACACAGACTCGAAACTTCTGGTTTCTCTGGTTCTGGTTGAGTGAAAATCTCACGTGACGTGCAATGAATTATTTACGATTCCATTCCTCCATTCGCCGTCCCCCGCAGAACTTTACTCCAACTTTAGAGGTGCATGCAAAAATGCATCAGTTTTCACGTCTTCTTGAAGCGTGCTGCTCTTTGCTTTTGCGGTCTGGTCGAGTAGAACCGTTTTTTCCGCTCCAAAAGTTCGAAGTCCTAGACAGACGACAAACGACGGATGGGATGGACAAACCGGTCGGTTGGTCGGTGGGTGCCGAATTCGAAGCGAAGTGATGGCTCGAAATCGGTCAGAGGGAAAATTTACTTTCTTCCAGAAGTGGGAAGCGTGATGCTCTCGGCCAAAGCAGCTTACACCACGAAGAAGTGGGAAAATCTTTGCATTTCAAAGGAACCCCATCAGAGCTGTGCAAGTGAAAATTTTCAGCACGTGTGAACCGCAGATTGCAGTTGCGGTTTGTGATCGATTGGGAGGAATAAATCATTTCGGTGGAACGTTTCTTCATTTGGTTTGACGTTTATTCGGAAATCGATAAGTAGATTATGGGTATGATTCTCGATAGAGTATTCAAGCATTATTGTTTCAAATTGGAATTGCTCTTTATACGGAAGATATACAGGTGGTGACAGAACGATTTCAAAATTGATGAAATCCCGATAACCAGATCAAGCTTATTACAAAGCTTATACTACATACAGGATTGTGAGAATTGTAGGGTACTAGCAATGATAAGTATACGGTCACATGTAGATATCTGTACATATCACCCAACATTTGTCAATATTTAGCATTAAGTCACATTGAATTCAAACCAAAACAAACTAAAGTAGTTAGGCCTAACACTAATTTAAATAACAGAAAACAGATTTAAATCACCAACCGTCACCACAATAATACACTACACTGTACGATCGACCCATAAGCTATTGTACACGTAAACCCCATTCAATGATAAGCAAGTTGAAAACAAAGTTACACAATCCCATCAGTACAAAATATAAAGTCAAAGCAACCGGTAGCAAACCCAAATCGTTCCCTTTATTCCGAGAAAATAAAGCAAACTACTCCCTTCCTGTAGTGCAGTGCAATTCGAGTGATCTTACGAAATCCGAAACTGATCTCTGTGGTGGCCAAAGGTGGCAATAAAACGATCACGGAATGGATTGAGTGCGTATATATCGTGCGTGATAATCACAGTGAGTGATTCGTGACGAATAAACCCCACGACGGTCATTAAAGAAGCATTGCGATAGTGAAGTGTGCTATAGTGGCGAATTACACTTTCCCGTGGTTTGGTGTGCCGCTATTGGAAATAGCGGGTAGTAATAACAACAATCAATACGAAATTAACGATTTTACTACTTGACTAGCCTATTGGTCCCAAGCAAATCGACTAACGTACCCCATTCTAGTATAAATTCCAGTACTACACTATGTTTGTTTTGATTCGCCATTAAAGTTTGACAGATAAAATGAGGGGTTAGACAGGTAAAATGAGGGGTTTCCTATGTTTCGAGGGGTGATTCGATTAGCTTGGGACCGAAGATAGTACCAGAGCTGAGCCAAAAAGTTGAGCTCGTTTCTTCGGGACCTTCTGGCCTTAGAGTTACCTCTATGGTAATACCTCCGGTGGCCGGTAGTTAGATCTCCGCGATCGAGCATTGGTCCTTCGAGCCGGATCGGAGGAAGCATCCCAGCCCAAATCGACGCGCGAATAGTCTGGAATTCGCCATGGTGGTAAGTGGTTAGAGGACGTTGGAGTCAGGAGTTTCATCATGTACAGTCGGAGATAGAGAAGTTTGATGCAGCGGAAAAC
This sequence comes from Ochlerotatus camptorhynchus, assembly GCF_037179485.1. NCBI lineage: Eukaryota > Metazoa > Arthropoda > Insecta > Diptera > Culicidae > Ochlerotatus > Ochlerotatus camptorhynchus. The sequence goes on along the minus strand of NW_027040727.1, from coordinate 861,508 downwards.
TGCGAGCAACACATGGAGATGCGAACCGATTTCGAGAATCGCTCCAAACGGGAACGGAACCAACCATGTCGTCTGCATTTGCGCCACCTCACAATTCGATGAGTTTCCACCATCGACTACAGAAAAACGATTTGACGAAGTTCTCTGGAGATGAATCGCGCTGGATTTCATTTCGGGACAATTTCCTCTCCATGATCCATAGCAATGATGACATTTCGACGGTCAACAAGTTGCAATACTATCACTAGAAGGAGATGCCAGAAAACCCTTTGAGAGTGCAGATATCCAAGCGGACAATTACGCATCAACTTGGGAAGCACTGATGAAGAGATATGATAACAAGCGGTTCTTGCGGGAAGAGCTATTCAGACGGTTGTTTGAACTGTCGCCGATGAAACGTAAATCAGCTTTGGAGCTGAACACTTTGGTGGATGATTTCCAACGTCATGTGAAGGCTTTGGGGAAACTTGGCGAACCCCTTGTGCATTGGGACACTCCTCTCACATTCATCCTGTGCAGTAAGCTCGATTCATATACGTTACGCGCCTGGGAGCAAGAGACTCGACAGAAAGACGAAGTTAAGTATGATGAATTGATTGAATTCCTAACAGTACGCATGTTGAAGTCAGTATCCAACGATCTGCAGCATCGCTCTCCAGGAGCTGGAACCTATGTGGTTGGTGTCACCCCGAAGAAGGTCTCTACAATCAAGTCCATTGTCAACACTGCTACAAACGAAACCAAGCCGAATGCTGCGCAATGTCATGGGTGCTCGGAGAAGCACCAGCTGTTTCAATGTCAGACGTTTGCTTACCTACCTGTCATGCAACGTCGTGAGTTGATATCGCAGCGAAGTCTATGTTGGAACTGTTTCCGCCCGAACCACCAAGCGAAGGTGTGCAAATCAAAGTTCTCATGCAGATCGTGTCACGTTAAACACCACACGTTGTTGCACGACCAAACTGCACCTCCGAAGGTGTTACCGAATCCTGCACCCAAGACTACTACCACCGGCTCGTCGAATACACCTACGCAGCAACTAATTCTAACCACGTCAGCGAAAGTGGGGACCGTTGGATCATCGAGACCACCCAAAACGAACCTCTCCGTCCAGTCAAGCAGAAGCACGGTCCTCTTGTAAACGGTTGTGCTCAACATCGTCGACAAGCACGGTAAAGAAATATCTATCCGAGCTCTTCTCGATTCTGCTGCGATGTCAAACTTCATTACCAAGAAGCCGGCAAATGCACTTGCCACCCGACAAGCCCCGGTCGATGTCGCAGTAGCCGGTGAAGCAAATCAAGCGGCAAATCGCAGCAACGATTAAATCACGAACCACGTCCTATTCAACCACACTCGAATGCCTGATGATGAAAAAGCGCACAGTCAATCTACCAACGATTGCCATCAATTCCGCATCGTGGAACATACCAAAGGTTCCACTGGCCGATCCAACCTTCAACGTTCCAGGCATGATCGATATTATCATCGGTGGAGAGTGTTATCATGAGATGCACACTGGTAACCGCCTGTCACTCGGTGACGGTTTACCTTTCCTAATCGACACCCTTTTTGGATGGACAGTATCTGGAAAAACTGCCATCAATTCCGCTGTTTCTACACCCGCCTGTTACTTATCGACTGTCGATCGATCCCTCGAAACAACGCTTCAAAGATTCTGGGAGCTCGAAGTTGTCGATCATGGGCTGGCGTATTCCACTGAAGAAAAGCAATGTGAAGAAATCTATCCCAACACTACTACCCGAACTCACTCCGGAAGGTACGTCGTACGCCTTCCTCGGTCCGAAGATCCGCAATTCACCCGTCGTTTCAACAGTCTCGAGCGACGCCTAGAGCAAGATTCCGCCTTAAAGCAAACCTACCACGAGTTTATCGACGAATATCTTCGCCTTGGCCATATGCGGAAACTCACTATTGTTGACGACGATTTGCCACACTGTTACCTACCACACCACCCGGTGTTCAAGCAGAGTAGTACCACCACCAAGGTCCGTGTGGTGTTCGACGCCTCCTGCAAGACCTCTTCCGCGGTATCACTGAACGACACGCTTCTCGTCGGTCCAGTAGTACAACAGCATCTAGTCAACATTACCATTCGCTTGCGCTTCCATGCTATCGCCTTTGTTGCCGACGTGGAAAAGATGTATCGACAAGTTCTTCACTATCCCATTGATCAGCAATTGTTGCGCATCCTGTTTCGTCGTAATCCATGGGATCCACTCAACACATATGGACTCCTCACGGTCACGTACGGTACCGCATCAGCTCCATACTTGGCAACTCGAACCCTGCTACAGTTGGCCAAAGACGAAGGAGACAAGTATCCGGAAGCCGTTCAACCTGTCATCGAAGATTTTTATGTTGATGACCTTCTCTCCGGTGCAGACAACCTGGATACTGCTATCGAAAAACGTCGCCAAATCACGAATATGCTTGCATCAGCTGGATTCCCATTGAGGAAGTGGGCGTCCAACGTTCCGGAAGCTTTAACTGGAATACCACTCGAAGACTTGGCAATCCAACCCCTCTTCGATTTGCAAGATGACCAATCAGTGTCCACGCTTGGACTTGTTTGAGATACAAGAACGGACATGTTGAGATTCAACGTCGAAATGCCACTTCCTGCAGCGGTGCTTACAAAGCGTAAGGTAATATCATACATCGCTAGAATCTTCAATCCGCTAAGCCTCGTCGGCCCGGATATTGCTACTGCTAAGATGTTTATGCAACGGCTCTGGAAGCTGAAAGGCGAGGATAATAAACCCTACCAGTGGGACAGACCTCTTCCAACGAAACTGCAAGAAGAATGAAAAAGATATCATGCCACGCTGGACATCCTCTCGGAACTACGAATTCCTCGTTTCGTTTCTTTCGCCGATGCACCCAGAATTCAGCTTCATTTGTTCTCCGATGCGTCAGAGTTGGCATACGGCGCCTGTTGTTACGTTCGTTCTGAGAATAATGATCGTATCCACGTGCAAGTCAAAGGTTGCTCCACTCGCCACTAAACATTCCATCTGAGCTCAGCACTGCTGTGCTATCCACCAGACCCTTCCAGAAGGTAGAACAATCGATACGAGCCACGTTTTATGTTTTCTCCTGGACAGATTCTACCACAGTTCTCCAATGGCTCAATTCTACACTGAATCGCTGGAAAACATTCGTGGCTAATCGAGTGTCAACAATCCAGTCAAACACAGAAGGATATTCTTGGAAGCACGTTCCCGGAAGTGACAATCCCGCTGATGAATTATCGCGAGGCTTGACGCCTATTGATCTCCGTAACCAATCTCGATGGTGGAACGGACCATCGTGGCTCTCACAACCTCCGAGTCATTGGCCTTACGCAAGCCTACCAGATGAAGAATACCCATCGGTCGCCGAAAAAGCACGCAAGGTTACACTAGTGACTTTGCATAACGAACAACCCCAATGTGACTTAATGCTAAATATTTACAAATGTTGGGTGATATGTACAGATATTTACATGTGACCGTATACTTATCAAGCAAAATTTCGTCCAACTTTAACGATTTTTATTCTTCAAGAAGTATGCGACTGGAAAACTAGTCAAGTTTCATGGTATTGCGATGGAATTGACCATGGCTACCGGATACCGGAGATATTCCGGGTTGTAGTTATGTTTATTTCTGTTGATTTTAATAGTACATTGATTTATCATTTTAATTGATTAGCCTACTTGGCTCTTCATCTTTGTTTAATTTGATATTCTAATTTAATATTTGCGTTTTTCAACTTGTTTACAGAATATCCCTTTGGGGATGTGTTTTATTTGAATTGAAAAAAGTGATAACCTACCTAACTACGAGTATAACTTAACCTAACGTGCTAGATCACGTATGATCTGATGATTTGATCTCAGACAGGCGTCTCTGAACCTTTCCAGAATGAATACTCTCCGTTCTTCTAATGTCTAAATTCCAGCCAGGAGGTGGATCTCAGAATTTCTAGTCCGCGGGGGACTGTTTAGGACCAACCTAAGGATCTTGTTCTGGATCCTTTGGAGTTTAAGGTGATGGCATTTGGCGCAACTCTCCCAGATAGGCATCCCCGTATTCTATTACGGGAAGGATGATTTGTTTGTAGACAGCAAGCTTATTTTTCAGGGATCGAGTAGACCTCCTGTTGATGAGTGGATACAGTGATCTTATCAAGATGTTACACTTTGTTTTGGTTTTGTCAACGTGCTTCCTGAAAATCAGCTTGCTGTCTAGTGTTTAGCCGAGGTAGACTACCTCTTTCGACCATTCCACCACTGTGCCGTTCAGGCAGATCTTATTATTCATCGACGGAACAATTCTGGGAGATTTAGAGTGTGGAAAGATGATGACCTGGGTCTTTGCCGCGTTGATACGGATCTTCCAGCTGTTGAAATATTCAGACAGGACGTCCAGGCCTCTCTGAAGTTTGGCAGTCAGAGCTCCGATGACCCTACCCTTGTAGACGATGGATGTGTCATCTGCGAACAGAGGCAACGATCCACCATCAGGGAGAGCCAGCATATCGGAGGTGAACAGGTTGAATAGAATGGGGCCAAGGATGCTTCCTTGTAGAACCCCAGCACCAGTGTTGAAAGCATCCGATGAGATGCCATTCAGAGAGACTCGGTCTCGCCCTGTTCGATAGATAGTTGTTAATTATCTTCACTAAGAAGATTGGAAGACCATACTGCTGCAATTTGAACACCAGGCCATCATGCCAGACATTGTCGAACGCTTTTTCAACGTCCAATAACGCCATGGCAGCTGTTTTCGAAACATACGTGTTCCGAATGTTTGTTACTCGAGTCAGCTGGTGGACGGTCGAACGACCTTTCCGAAAACCAAACTGTTCCTCGAGTAACAAGTTGTATTCTTCGGCAGATGTTAGGAGCCGGTGTTAGACTGCTATTTCGAATAGTTTTGATAACCCTGAGAGAAGGCTAATTGGTCGATAACTGAAAAAGCATATCGCCAGCTTGCTGATGCCCATGCTTCACCTATTTCGATTGTCCATATCGAGTGGTACATTTCCATCTTGTTGGAAATTCGCACATATGTTTCCTATCCACAAAAAGGGCAGCAAACGGGATGTGGACAATTATCGTGGAATTACGTCGTTGAGCGCAGTTTCGAAGTTATTCGAGTTAGTCATCATGGAGCCTCTACTCTCTCATTGTAAGCAGTATCTAAGTGGTGATCAACACGGCTTCACTTCCGGTCGTTCTACTTCCACAAATCTGCTGTGTTTGACATCGTATCTTACGGAAAGCATGACAGAGAGGACTCAAACAGACGTCATATACACCGACTTGTCAGCTGCCTTCGATAAGCTAAACCATGCCATCGCGATTGCCAAGTTGCATAGACTTGGGGTCAGCGGCAACCTCTTGCGATGGTTTCGTTCATATCTCACTGATCGGCAACTGATGGTTGCCATTGGTGACAACCGGTCCAATATATATCTAGCTACGTCAGGAATACCTCAAGGAAGTCACCTGGGACCTTTGATTTTCTTACTCTACTTCAATGACGTGAACTTGGTCATCGAAGGTCCACGACTATCATATGCAGACGATCTTAAAATCTACCTACGAATCCACTCGATTGATGACTGTCACTTCCTTCAACGTCAGTTCGAAGCCTTTGCCAGCTGGTGTAATTTGAACCGAATGGTGGTTAACCCCACTAAGTGTTCAGTGATCACTTTTACTCGGAAGAAAGAACCAATCACATTTGAATACAAACTTATCGGCACTGTAATCGACCGTGTGAACCATGTGAAAGATCTGGGTGTTATTCTAGATTCTCAACTTACGTACAAGCAGCACATCTCGTACGTTGTCGACAAGGCGTCTAGGACGTTGGGATTTATCTTCAGGATAGCAAAGAATTTCTCCGATATCTACTGTTTGAAGTCACTGTACTGTTCCTTAGTGCGATCCATTCTGGAATATTGTTCTGTGGTCTGGAGTCCAAACTACAACAATGGTGCTGAGAGAGTTGAGTCCGTTCAACGCCGTTTTCTTCGATTCGCTCTGCGGAAGCTGCCTTGGAGAGACCCATTTCATCTGCCCAGCTATGAAAGTCGTTGCCAGCTGATTGATCTGGAGCCTCTCCGAACTAGAAGAGACACCTCTAGGGCCCTGTTCATTGCGGACACTTTACAAGGTAGAATTGATTGCAGTGCAATCTTGGGGCAAGTCAACATTAACGTCCAACCCCGTGCGCTACGTAACAACGTTATGCTGAGATTGCCACTTCAGCGCACAAACTATGGCATGAACGGTGCAATAGGTGGGCTGCAACGAGTGTTCAATCGAGTCTCGGGCATCTTCGATTTCCATATGCCTCGACAGCTGCTACGAAGATACTTCTCATCGTTCTTTTCTGGCACAGTTAACCGTGAATGATTGTGTGTTTTATTTATGTATTTTATTCTTAGTTTTTATTTTTTGATTTGATTTTTACCTATATAAGTTACTTAAATCATCATTGGGGCTTTACACAGCCTGTTGATGCAGACAAATAAATAAATAAACTTGAAGGAGAGGACGGATCCTTCCCAGGTTTCCGGATGGGTATGACTTTAGCTGACTTCCAGCACGAGGGGAAGTAGCCAAGTTTAAAGCACTGATTAAAAACCAATGCCAGATCGTTGTAGAATCTGTAACTCAAGTGTTTGAGTTCCAGATTCAGGATGTTGTCGAAACCTGGGGCCTTCATGTTTTTAGATGATTTGATATAGGCCAACAGTTCTTCAGCTGAAATCTCGGATTCCTCGGAAAAAATATTTAGAATCTGATGCAGGTTGGTTGCATTTTCAGCAACCTCAGCTTCGTGAGGGCTGACGATGTTTTGTCCGAGATGATGGGAGCTGACGAAGTGTTGACCTATCGCGACAGTCTTGGCTTATTTTTAAGAATTTTGGTTAGTTTCCAAAAGGGCTTTGCACAATCTGGGAGAGAGCGGATCCTGTTAGCTAAGTCCTGATTTCTGAGGTCCACTATCCTGGCTTGGATGGTTTTTGTTAGGCGATTACAGTGGGTCTTGAGGACAGGCAGACCAGAGCGTTGGTACTGCCTTCGGATGGTGCTACGGAGTCTAATGAGATCTTGTGAGATCTGTCAAGGTTCAGAGTTTTGCTCATCTGTCTGGATACTGGCACGTGTTGTTCCCTGGCCCGGGATATCGTCTCCTCGATGGAGGAGTCGACACAGTGTTGGACTGATCCCAGCTGACACGATGATAGTTGCGTCGGGAAGCTTGGAATCGGTTGACGGATGGCCCCATTTCGGCCACCACCGGATAGTGGTCCGAGCTCAGCTCCTGGTGGATGTCGATGGTGGAGTGAACGCCAGACTGGCTCAAGCGGGTGGGAGCGTCCGGCGCCAGGATGGTGTAGTGAGTCTCTTGCAGGTCGTCGTTCAGGATGGTACCATTTTGATTCCGCCTTTGGTTGCCCCAAGCTTGATGTTTGGCGTTCAGGTCGCCAGCGATGATGAATTTATTACGGCGTCGTGTTATCTTGACAATATCCCTCCGCAGATCTGCCGCGGATCCATCCCTGGCGTTTGCTTGTTTCGGGCAGTAGGCCGCAATGATGGTGACGGGGCCGACGGGTGTGAAGACTTCCACCCCCAAATGTTGTTGATGTTGTTCCTGGTAGCGATGACCACTCCACCAACCCCCGGAGCTTGTCCAATTCAGCCTCATGAGCCGGAATCCAGGAATAAATACGTTCATCTCCGGTTTCAGGTGAGTTTCGGTGATGATAGCGATGTCAATGATATGTTCATTGTCAACGAACTCGATAATTTAGCTCCTGAGCGAGCGAGCGCGCGTTCCAGTTTGCGATTTTGATGAGCTCACGGTCTATAACTGAGCATGAAGGTAGCCACAGCTTGGAGCTGGTCGGATTTGTTCTTGATGGTGTTGGCAATGTCGAGCATCTTGAGGAAGATGATCATTAGTGGAGCAGCACCCGTCTGTTGACCTGAGTTTGCAGGGGCACCGGCAGTTAGAGCAGCAGCAGTAGCAGCGGTACGAGCAGCAGCCAATCGTTGATTGAGTGGCAGCGGTGGCAATACTGGAATCGGTCGTCGTGAAACCGGTGGGAAGTTCAGATCACTCATTTCCGGCACCTTCTTGCGGCCGGGCTGGTTTCTCGTCGATGCTTTCTTCCGGATCTCGATGTACTCGGTGCACTTCGGGAAGGCCTTGCTTGTAGCTTTGTGAGCAGCACCGCAGTTAGCGCAAATGAGATCGGCTTCATCTAGTCTGTCGCAGGCATCGGTTTTGTGTTGTTTGCCACACTTAATGCAGCGGCTGACCATATGGCAATTCTTCGTTCCATGCCCGAACAGCAGGCAGTTCGAGCATTGGGTGACTCCACGACTGACCGGCTTATACCGCTCCCACTTAACCACTATGATGAACAGGACGCGGATGCCCTGAAGGTCTATCAAAGTTGTTGAGTTCTTCACAAGGTGTAACAGGTATAGCTGGTCGCGGTACTTGACGGCCTTGTTGAGGGGCCATCTTGTGAATTTGGACCGGCTTCAGTCCATTAGCCACCAGCTCTTCCAAAAGGATGCCTGTGTCCATGCCGTATAGTCCTCGCAGGACCACCTTGAACGGCTTTACAGCCTCGATGTCGTGGGAGAAGTACTCCACCTGTGCTTGGTCCAGTATGGTCTGTACCGCCTTGTAATATTTCAACGCAGGAACCATCAGTTTGTATCCTTCCGTGTACAGCTGGATGGCCTGCGTGATGAAGAAGTTTATTTTTTCTCGCAGTCCGGGAGAATAGAAGGGCGGCATTCTGTCCTTCTTCGGCGGTCCTGTTGTTTCCGTCACCGGTTCTGCACCGTCCTTCAGATTGTTGTTCAGCAACTTCTTCGCAGCTGTCGCACTGTCACTGTTGTCTTCAGGCCTAGACCGTTTCCCGGAATTGCCGGCACTCGCGCCACCGCGCGATTTTTTACCCATGGCTGGGTCACCGAGAGCATCTCTATTCAACGCGAGGAAAAACGGAACACCGCAATCACGAACGAAGAGAGCGAGAGAAGAAAAAACGTCGACTGTACTGCTCAACAATCTTGCAACGAATGACTGATATTCCGGGTTTCCGGAGGGCATGTCTAAAATGCTAAATTTGTGATAAGGTTTTTTCAGGGTGTCCGTTACTGATTTGTGCCAAAAGTAAAACCATTTCCAAAGCGAATGACGCATCAAAAGCTAAAATTGGCCCAGAATGAACCGAGATATGGCCATTTTCTTGGAATCGGTCCTGACGGAGGGTTCTGAGTGCGGTCAGTTCTTTCATTCACTCAAAACATGCCGTGCGACAGCTCTTACTTCATGGTTTTGCATCAGTAGGCTTTCTATAAAGTTGAATTGGATCATTAATCGCATTGGCCGCCTCGGATCCACCGGAATGCCCTCCGAGAAATCTTGAGTAGGGGACAATTGCATTTTTACGCCGAACTATGGCAAACGACAGCTCTTTTTTCATGATTTGTTGTCAACCGGGTTTGTAAAGACTTGAATTGGATCACTGACCACATTGGCCGCTCTCAGAACCACCGATATGATATGTCTCCGGGAGTACCTGTTGTAGATGAAAATATAATTTTTACAGCAAATTACGCCGTACGACAGCCCTTTTTTATGATTTTTCATGAACAGACTTGTTATCCCGTTATTTGCGTTCGATAATGGCTGCCAAGCGAATTCTAATGTGTGTACTTTTAACATTATACACGGAGGAAATATTGTAGGATTCCGTCAATTTGATATACCGCGCGGCATTTCGATTTTGACGTACTCTAAGACTACGTCTTTCGGGAAGGGTACCAATTCAGGGAAATGCAACAAAAATTTCAGACTTTAAATGCTTATAACTTGGCCAATAATCAATGGATTTTGATTTTGATTGTATGTCACATATTATAATTGCTAAATATTTAATTAGTTAACAATGAATATTCCCACACATTTTCTTCGACCCAGTGATGGAAAATATCATGACATTCACGTGACACTCGTCTTCGCATCAACCGACTATCGCTGACAGACCGTTTTGTCACGCAGTGAGAGTTAGAGCCATGGCAAACAACAATCACCAGTAATGGTCGCTGCTCACAAGCAAAACGTTACACTCGCTGCTGATGATGAAACGCACAACGAAAACAGTGAAGACTTCTGCAGTACGATCATGAGAAAAAGCGAAAGGACAGAAGAAAATGAAAACAATGCCTACGCATTCCAAGTTCGTCTCGGCAGGCGCGACTGTGTGAGTTACAAACAAAGCAGGCAACATGAAACGGGAGCTGTTGGGCTCACTCACCAACACACTCACATCAGCAAGCAAAGCAGCAACTGCTTCAAAACGAGCACAGATGAGTGTCGTGATTGTCGGAAATGACCAGATCGGTGATGGATCACAACAGAAGATGACATTAACCAGTTGATTTTTACTTCTTTCGTCAACTTGATGGATGGTCATGGAGAGAGCTTCGACGAGCACATTGATAGGAATGTACAAAGCGTTACTACCATCAGCTGTTTGGCGATCGTGATTGTGATAGGTCGCAACTCTGTGCTCACCCCTAACACAGCCATCAGGAAGTTTAAACCTAACGACACAAGCTGGGAGTTGAATCGTACAAATTTTGGACAGTTTCAAGTGGAATTTTATCCCACTCGTCAATCAAATACTTGTCCAACTCTTTAAGTGATGATGGTGGTGGAAACACACTCCTAATTCGGGCCTCAAGGGTTGACCAGAGTGGTTCGATTATATTTAAGTTCGGTGACTGCACTGGCCATGGAAGATGATGGAAATCATGCTCATGCTCTGCGTACCACGATTTGATGGTACGCGCAGTGTTGATTTGAGCATTTTCATCTTGGAATATTCCATCCCCATCAGGAAAGACGATCTTCATCATTGGCAATACCAATTGGTGAAAATAAACATCATTAGCCAAATATGTTCTTTAATTTAAGGTTTTTTTTTAAAATATCCAGTCGTTTAATATTATTTCATAATCCTTGGGCTTTATGTTGCCCTTCAAAGCAACCAAAAGTTCAAGAGAACGCTTTGAAATTGCGCCCCACTCCATCACTGAACCCCCACTATGCTTCACAGTTGGTCGAAGGCATTCTGACTTGTATGTTTCATCCCGCCATAAATGTTGGGGAACCGAATTACCTCCACCTTCGATGTTGTCCAGTGCTCCTCAACACTCGCCGGTTAAATTAGGGAAAACAAAAGGGCAGCTATTCCCGGTGCTGATTAAATATCTCCCTTGTTCTCCGTGGAAGAGCTTCTTTTATTTTTACACTAATTAACACGCACTCCTTTATATTAAAACTGGTTTACAAGCACTACATTTATTACAAACAACTAATTAAAAAACATTTATTTCTTAAACTCTAACATTGTTTTTCTTATTCCTAACACACAAAACGCGCAGACTCCACACACGGTCGGTGGTCTGTAGATTTCTACTGAATGAAGCCTCGACTGGGCATATACTGTCAGACTAACCCGGCAAACTAACAGCAGATCCAATCCAGTACCAAAAACGACCAAAATCGACCAAAATTTCAGCAGAGTGAGTCGGTTTGTTCTTTTTTTGTTGTTTATTAATTTATTTGATAAGGCTCAACCGAATTAACTTTACAGAGCCGAGGATTCTTGGTCACTATACAATACATCTTAAAACTATAGTCAAAAGGTACAACACAATAAACACTTTGTCTTCCGCTATCCAAAAAGCCTCCTCCATCAGAACTGGAGCCGTTTCCAGTAGTTTCATTGTATGGCAAATTGCTGTACGCCAACGAGGGTCAGAGCGCGTCCATTGCAGCAATGGACACAAAACATGGTCAGCACTCACACACTCATCACGAAACGGTTGCTTTCCAAAGTCGACGACGCATCGACCGAAAGAACTGCTGATGAAGAACAATGAGGAGGACCACACAATGGTTGCTGCCGAGAAAACAGACGATCGCGTAGCACTCATCGAGAGTGGCCTGCTTTTGTCGACAGCCGAGTGAACACTGTCGGTTTGTTCTGATAACGAACAATTTTGCTCAGGAAATTGTGGCCAAATGAGTTGTAGAGGATTTCAAATTGAATTAAAATGTGTATTTTCTGAGGTCCTACTTCGGTGACATATACAGGGGTTACTCAAAATAACTACGATAGGCAAATTTTTGGTCAACTTTGGAGTGTTGTAACTTCGTCAAATATGATCCGATTTTAAATCTTTTAAGAGCATTTGACTGGAAAACTAATATTGTTTTACGGTGTAGCCATGAAAATAATCCTGGTCACCGGATACCGGAGATATTCCGGGTTTCCGGAGGGCTTGTCTAACGTGCTAAATTTTTGGTGAAATTTTATATATGATGCTGGTTAAATATATATATTTTTAGTAAATACATCGAAAGAAAACCCATTTCTAAAGCGAATCATATTCCAAGAACTAAAATCGGCCTATAATCAACCGAGATATGGCCATTTCCCTGGAATCGGTTGTGGTGGAGGGTTCTGAATGCGGGCAGATCATTTAATCACTCAAAACATGCCGTGCGACAGCTCTTTCTTCATGGTGTCTCGTCAATAGACTTTCGATAAACTTTAAATGCATCATTGACCACATTGGCCACTCTCGGAACATCCAGTACGCCCCCGGGGGAACCTGGAGCAGGGGACAATTGCATTTTTACCACCAAAACATGCCGTGCGATAGCTCATTCTTCATGGTTTTTCATGAATAGGCATTCATTAAACTTCAAATGGATCAGTGACCACATTGGCAGCTGTCGGAATCACGGGATACCCCGGGGGTTACTTTTCTCAAATTCGGGATTTTTTCCCTGGAAAATCCCGGAAAAACCTGGGAAAACATGAAGCAAATTTACTCATCGCTGAGTTCCTGCACTTTATTTCTTATTTCTGAGATAACTAAAATCAAATTTGGGTCGATCTCATTCGCCGTGATATCACCTTGAAAGATATCGCCGCTGGTTAGCGTGATTACCTCTCACCCCAGCAGGCCTGGGTCTAATCTCAGTTGGCGCCACCGGCATGTTCTAAGGCATAACATCTCTGATCACGCCTTCCTTCGGGAAGTAAAGCCCTTGGTCCAGGGCAAGGTTGCAAAGACTCATTTCAGCTAAAACAATGTTTTTCTAAATTATGAAATAATTAGATGCCATGATCAAATTTTGAATTGGTAGGATACAAGAAGAGGTTGCAAAGAATGTGTTTGACATGTTAAACCTGTTTATTTCACTTCATGAGAGTCACAATCAGCGATTTTTCACAAACTCACTCACTCACTCACTCAGCGATCAGCAAATCGCTGATTGTGACTCATAGAAAGCAAAATTTACAGGTTTTATGTTTCCAACGCATACTTTGTAACCTCTTCTTGTAAGTTACAAGTAAAACATGCCATCATACCATCTTTTGGTTTTATTATTCCGAAAAACATTATTTTAGCTGAAATGAGTCTTTACAACCTTGGTCCAGGGTTGAGTTGATGGGTCGATTGGTAGGGTCCAGGTGTGGGAGCTGCCTCCCTGGCTTCGGTAGCATTGGAGCTCAGTACGGAAAACAAATCTCGCGTCACTTTTCAATAGGTCCTATCTACATTGATCGATTCTCTTCATCGACACTCTCTTTCGTAAATAACTCGGCTTCACAAATGTTTTCGAATTAGATGCTAGATAGTTGCTTCTTCCATCGAAAATATCCGGCCGTGGCGATTCAAAGTTGATCAAGGTTGATCAAAATAATTTGTACCCCTGCTTCCAGTTTGATTACATGAGCATTTTGTGTGATCGTTGGTTCTGAATATGGACAAACTGTAATAAGCTTGGTGGCCCTGAAAAGAGCCGTTTTGTTGCCAAAGTTGGTGATGATTTAACCCTCGAAACCAAACAGAGTCACTTCGAAACGTAGATGACATCCATGGCCGCTTACACTTGGCGTGTTTAGTATAGGTGACAGCATGACGGATCTCATTTTTCAGGAACACCTTCAGCACACCTCGTAAATCAAACCGCAGATACGTCAGACACCGCCACGGCGAGCCAGACGACGGATGGTGGTTATCTCGAAGAATTTGCGTTTGGTTCTGAACATGGTGATGAGTGTGCAAAATATTACGCAATTCCATCCTCCCTATTCGCACGCGCCCGAGGATCGGAGGCGAATGCCACTTCGACTTGTTTCGTCTACTTACTACTCTCTGACGACTGTGCTGGGGAAGCAGCATATGCATGTAGGTAATTGGTGGATTTGTTAGTTAATTCGACGCTTTTGGCCAATGCTGGACATTTACCAGTTTTTCAATAGTTTCTTGTTGAAAATCAACATTCGGAAGCATTGTTATCGACGAGTAGCCATATTGATCGATTGGTGATAAAATTATTGAAATTGGACCAGGGGCTGAGTTTTTAACGTTCAAAATCTTTCTTAATTTGTTACATGTTCCATTTTCGGTTTTCACAAAGTGTACCCCTATATAGAAATCAAAGACGTAGTCCTACGTTAAAAATCAAATCAGGATTGCACCGCTTCGGGAGAATTAAGTTTATCGAGAAGCAGAAATATATAGAAATAGAACGGCAAGGCGAATAGAACGTATTAGTTCTATATTAAACAACAAGAGTACCATATACAACTAATTCATTCGATCACAATGGAATCCGTCAAAAAACTTGGGTTAAGCAAGCTTATGCAAGGAATAGACAACACGACGTGTGACCCGCCAACTGCTAAAAAATTAGACTTATTAAAAATATAATTCATACGGACATGAAAGAAAAGAAAAGGCAATGCGCGTAAAGCGATTCAGAACAAATTTGAGGAATGTGGTAAGTGTGAGTCGGGGGTAGTGCAAGCGACCTGCTGTTAACTTGCAAGTGTTCTCGTGTATTCCACATACATAAAAAATGCTGAATTTTAACTATCGCCTGAAATCTCCCTTCGTTTAATTTTGAGCTATACTTGGCATAAACAACGAAATCGTTTACAAGCTTGCATACAATATTGCCCTTAAATTTACACGAAACATCGCGTAAATTTATGCCAAATCTAGCGTTAATTTAATGTGCGCTATATCTCGCAGAAATTTACATGAATTTTTCGAACGGTGCATGAGATGCGCTACACTTACAAGGAGTACGGCAAAGGTTGTAACGGACAATGTTAATCTTCAAATCCCCGATAGTAATAGTAATTGTCATGACCAAAAGAATTCTATTGATGACAACGTTAAAAGTAGTTTCGCGGATGCTTTGAAAAATGAACAAGGGGACGATAAAAGTAAGGATAGGAATAAAAATATAGTTGAAAATGATAAAGCAAGGTTCAAAGTACTGTGATAAAACCTTAACTTTAGAAACGGGAAAGATGGCTTCATTATTGTTGAGTGGTGTAACAGGACACTATGTAAATGAGGTTAAAAAAGGCATTGAAAGCAATCTGGGTGAAAACTACAACGCTGTTGTTCCCACATCGGTGCCAATGTCAAAAGTGGTGGGCATGAGCGATCAGCATTCCTCCGACGACTTCATTGACTTGTTAAAAAATCAAAATGAAGGCCACACGAAAAATGATGTAAAAGTTATAAATCTATACGAAAATCCACTCTTCACTTACAACAAATTTGATTTTTTAATGGAATGGAGCTCCACTTTTTTAGGCACAATAAACGGCTGCAACGTAGGGCAATGCATAACTGACCGTTTGGATTACCCTATGCTGAGAAAGCTTTAAAACAGAAATCTCCCTTCACAGAGTAGACCACTACTTCGTCGTAATCGCCCATTTCCCCATAAAACAATAATACGCTTATTTCGATGCGTTAGTTCATAAGCTACAACGCAAAGCCTTTACGAGTGCGTTGTATGAATATTTAAACTCATTGTTTTCAAAACAAAAGCAGCGCTCCTACCAAATCCATTTGTTCTGTCTTCATTCGTAAAACGAAGAAATACTTAGAAAAAAACCAATGGCGTTTCAATGCGTTAGGATGGAATTGAAACTCGTAGAACGAATTTGTAATCAAGAAGCAGTGTTAGATTTCTTACAATATCTCAATAATTTGTGAGACTTTTTAAAATCCAACGGTACGTATAGAAAGGTAAATAAATTTGGAAGTCATCAATAGTAAAATCACTCCATTTTTGAGTTCATATCCGTACGACAAAGAGAGGTTAAGTTTGGGTTATGCTTAGTATTAAAAAACTGCTGTGGAAGGCTTATAAATTGAGCGTTTTCCACAAGTTCTTTTGGTGAATACGACTTATGCCCGATCCAATTACAATGAAGTTTCGGTTAGTACCAATGGTATGAAAAGTCGCTAGAACTATTCCACAGTCGCAGACAGTAATGAGCAAAGGCGGGTGCACACTTTGTGCCTGTAGATTTGAAGATATACTTCAAATCTCCGCGTACATCGTACGGGTTAGGCAAAAGGTATGCGTTTGAATTTGAACTGTCGCATTAATGGCCCTTCGCTCTTTTTCAACTTATATTCAAATTTCATACGGAACTATCCACCTACCCTAATAACTCGGCTCTGTAAAGTTTATTCGATTGAGCCTGTACAAATAAAGTAATTATAAAAAAAAATATCCACCTACCCTCTTCTAAGATCATTCTCTAGCTAATAAATTATCAAACTAAAGCTTCGGAAAAAAACCGATTTGTACCTTCCTTAAAAGTTGTCCTAGCTCGCTTCTCTAATATCTATATACAATCTTCACACTGCCGTACTCTAACGGAACTATCAACTCTGTGCTTTCATCTACTCCATCTATCGTATAAAAATTACCACTACAGTCTGTTATTTGAAATTAGGGAACATGCATAAATGACGTAGCATTTGAGGGGGGAGGTGGGGGTTTCAGAACTTGTGACCGGCCATGTATTGGATATAGCCAAATACGCTACGAGAGGGGGAGGAGGGGTCTAAAATTGATCAAAAATATGCTACGTCATTTATGGATGCTCCCTTAGCATCTTCAACTATGTAAAGCTTCATGTTAGATAGCATTTCCAACCAATTCTGACCAATGGTATAATGACTATGTTACGGAAGATACCCACAGTGGCTAAACTTGCGAAGAGCAACTGTAGCGGTGCGGCATATTTTGACACCAGTGGCTCTTGCGGGAAGTAGGTTACCCTCTGGCCGATCGGCAGATTGCTGTGTGATGCACGACATGAATAAATCTGTTGTTATTTAAATGGAGTTTCCTCTAGTACAAACGATATGATGTCTGTGTTAGGTAAGACACCTCGGGATTTAAGCAAATGTATGGGAAATTTTTATGTTCTGATTTCTTAATTGATTACCCATTCTATCTATTTGTACTATACGTATACCAAAAAGTTGTTGAATACATTCTCTGTCGAATGATATATTGCTTGAAATATTTCGTATGAATGGTTTTAGGATATTGGTGTTTGAAAACTCCACTATTTCGTTGCATTTCCCTGGATTGGCACCCTTCCCGAAAGACACAGTTCTACCAACAATCAATACGAAACTATCGATTTAAAATTGGCTCACTACTTGACTAGCCTATTGGTCCCAAGCAAATCGATTAACGTACCCCATTCTAGTCGAAATTCTAGTATTACACTATGTTTGTTTTGATTCGCTATGAAAGTTTGACAGATAAAATGAGGGGTCCGTGGATTTTCCAATGTTTCGAGGGGTACATCGATTAGCGTGGGACCGAAGATAGTACTAGAGCTGAGCCAAAAAGTTGAGCACGTTTCTGCTGGTCTTAGAATTACCTCTATGGTTCTACGTCAGAAGAATGCAAAGTTACTCGAAATGATCAACCGAAAATTCCAAATGAACGAGAAAAAAATCAAATCAGGATTGCACCGCTTCGGGAGAATTAATTTTATCGAGAAGCAGAAAGATATAGAAATAGAACGGCAAAGCGAATAGAACGAAATAGTTCCATATTCAACCACAAAACTACCATATACAACTCGTTGTTTCGATCACAATGGATTTTATCCGCTCATTTTGTGAAGAGATGTTTTTGACGTAGGACTACGTCTGTGTCGATCAGAAGTATTTCGACGCATCTTTTAAATTTAAGACTTTATCATTTTTCAAAATGCCACTATTGAAAATTGCACGAATGTGCAACTGTTGGTATGATAATTAATATTATCACGGATTGCCTACGAAAAGCGATTTCCCTAACACAGATGTCAAAGTTGAATTTCATCCACTCTCACCAAACGGTGTTTATTCAATCACCGCGTGGTGAGTGGTGATGTTCTCTAGTACACAACAAAAGGCTCCCCGCAAGCAGCTAGCTATCAATGATGGCCTCAAACGCTGATAGGAATCAGTTCCAATCACCGTGTGTGGTGGTGTCAGGTCGTCGGCATCATCATCAGCAGGAGCAGTGCTTTTGGCGCATGGCGTTGTACATTGTTCTCCAGTACACAACGAAAGGCTGCCTGCAAGCAGCGAGCTGCTAACCACATGAGCATCCATAGAAGGAGGAAAAAGCCGCACCGCTATTGATCGGAATCAGTAGCTCTTCGTGAGTTTCTGTGGGCCATCTATGGCAAGCGTGTCATACTAAAGAGTATAAACAAAGAGAATCCCGCTCAAATTCCTATTCCTACACAAAACACAAGCTCCTGCTGCAGTTATCAAATAAGATTTATTATATAAGACCACTCAGTCCTACGTCACCATTGCGTACAACCCCATAGGGCTGTCCATTGTAGTTTTTTAGAATGGTGTACAACCCATATCTCGTGAAACACTATGAAAGAAGTTTGATCCAGCTGTAGTAAATGTTTGTATCCTGAATTATGACAACAACTGCAGTACCTTGCAATACATGTTTTTTTTTTTTTTTTTTTTAACTCTTTATTTGTTCCAAATTCAAAATAAATTACATTTCATTTTAACCTAGGTGCTCCAGTTACTGCAGTAACGTACCAGCCTTAATTGTTATGATATATATCTAAGTGTTTTTACATTGTTCATGTCTTGGCAATTCAGTATTTTAAACAGGTTTTTTAACCTGCATGTCAGTATAACAATTGATATCTTAAAACTAAAAACTAAAACTAAATCTTATCTAAGTATAAAGGGAATTAATCGTTGCAATTGAGGATTGCAACGATTTTTGCCTGAAATTATTAATTATTTTGTTGGACATTTGTGCTAAAGTCTCAACATTCGAAATTCTATGTACTTCGGTAGTACTGTACCAGGGAGGCAACTTCAAAATCATTTTCAGAATTTTGTTCTGAATCCTTTGAAGTGCTTTTTTCCTGGTAGTGCAGCAACTAGACCATATTGGCACAGCGTAAAGCATGGCCGGTCTAAAAACTTGTTTAAATATTAGAAGTTTATTCGTCAGGCAAAGTTTGGATTTCCTGTTTATAAGAGGATACAAACATTTTATATATTTGTTACATTTGGCTTGAATGCCGTCAATGTGATCTTTAAAAGTTAATTTTTGGTCAAGTATTAATCCAAGATATTTCACTTGGTTTGACCAGGAAATTGGAACTCCGTTCATAGTGACTATGTGACTACTACTAGGTTTCAAAAACGAAGCTCTAGGCTTATGTGGAAATATTATAAGTTGAGTTTTGGAAGCGTTGGGAGAAATCTTCCATTTTTGTAAATAAGAAGAGAAAATATCTAAACTTTTCTGCAGTCTGCTGCAAATAACACGAAGACTTCTTCCTTTAGCGGAAATGCCTGTGTCATCAGCGAACAAAGATTTGTGGCAACCCTGAGGCAAATCAGGGAGGTCCGAAGTGAAAATGTTATACAATATAGGCCCAAGAATACTACCCTGAGGAACTCCTGCCCTAACAGGTAGTCGATTAGATTTGGAATTTTGATAATTTACTTGAAGAGTTCTGTCAGTTAAATAATTTTGAACTAATTTCATAATATAAAGTGGAAAATTAAACTTTTTCAATTTAGCAATCAAACCTTCATGCCAAACACTGTCGAATGCTTTTTCTATGTCTAGAAGAGCAACTCCAGTGGAGTGGCCTTCCGATTTGTTTGAACGAATTAAATTGTTAACTCTTAAGAGTTGATGAGTAGTTGAATGCCCGTGGCGAAATCCAAACTGCTCATCTGCAAAAATTGAGTTCGTATTGATGTGAAGCATCATTCTATTCAAAATTATTTTTTCAAAAAGTTTACTTATTGAAGAAAGCAAACTTATTGGACGGTAGCTAGAAGCTTCAGCTGGATTTTTATCCGGCTTCAAAATTGGAACAACTTTTGCATTTTTCCATTTATCAGGAAAGTATGCCAAATGGAAACATCTGTTAAATAATTTTACCAAGAAAGACAAGGTACTCTCTGGGAGTTTTTTGATGAGGATATAGAAAATTCCATCATCACCTGGAGCTTTCATATTTTGAAAATTTTTAGTTATAGACCTTACTTCGTCCAAATCAGTCCCCCAGGAATCATCAAAAATATTTTCCCGAGAGAAAATATTCCGAAAATCCCGAGCAACCTGATTCTCAATAGGACTAGTAAGACCCAAACTGAAATTATGGGAACTCTCGAATTGCTTAGCAAGTTTCTGAGCTTTTTCCAAATTTGTGATCAAAATTTTACCACCTTCTTTAAGCGCTGGAATAGGCTTTTGAGGTTTTTTCAAAATTTTTGTGAGTTTCCAAAAGGGTTTGGAACTCGGGTCTAATTTAGAAATATTATTTTCAAAAGTTTTGTTCCTCAGGGCAGAGAGTCGCTTTTTAATTTGTTTTTGCAAATCCCGCCAGATAACTTTCATGGCAGGATCGCGTGTTCTTTGATATTGTCTCCTACGGACATTTTTAAGACGGATCAAGAGCTGAAGATCATCGTCTATTATAATTGAATCGAATTTAACCTCGCATTTTGGTACTGAGGCAGCTCTTGCTTCAACTATAGAAGTAGTCAGAGATTCAAGAGCATAATTAATTTCATCTTTGGTTTGCAAAGGAATGTTTGGATCGAAGTTATATTCCATAAATGTTCGATACCGCTCCCAATTAGCTCTATGGTAATTGAAAGTAGAGCTGTTGGGATTAGAAATTATTTCTTGGGATATTTCAAAAGTTACTGGAAGGTGATCAGAACCGAAGTCAGCATGGGTAACCAATTGGCTACAAAGTTGACATGAATCAGTTAAGACCAAATCAATAGTGGAGGGATTTCTTGCAGAAGAAAAGCATGTTGGGCTGTTTGGATATTGAATAGTGTAATAACCTGCAGAACAATCATCAAACAGAATATTACCATTGGAATTGCTTTGAGCATTATTCCATGAGCGGTGTTTTGCATTAAAATCACCAATAATGAAGAATTTAGACCTATGACGGGTAAGTTTCTGGAGGTCACCCTTGAGAAAATTCTTTTGCTGGCCTACGCATTGGAATGGCAAATAGGCAGCTATAAACGTAAGTTGTCCAAATTTTGTTTCAACAGAAACTCCCAAAGTTTCAAAAACTTTGGTTTCAAATGAAGAAAGTATTTTGTGTTTGATTCGTCTATGAATAATGATGGCAACGCCACCACAGGGTCCATCAAGACGATCATTTCTATAAATCAAGTAATTTGCGTCCTTCTTAACCTTATGGCCAGGTTTAAGGAACGTTTCAGTTATAACGGCAATATGCACGTTATGTACTCTCAAAAAATTAAATAGCTCGTCTTCATTATCTTTAAGAGATCGAGCATTCCAATTTACAATTTTTAATGCTTTAAAATCCATTACTGAATTTTAAAGTCATGACAATATTATTTGCAAATTTTACTCCAGTTTGAATAGCATCAAACATGGAGTTAGATTTAAGCATATCAGAAATCATGTCAATTAATGAATTCTGTAAAAATTCCATTTTGGGGGCAGTAATGCTTCCTAAGTCAAAATTGTCAAAATTTCCGTTAGAACGTTGGTTAGTATTTTGATTTCTACCCGCTGCAATAGCAGCATAGGTAGCTCCATTAACTCGCTGAACATTGTTAGCAGCGAGGGGAGTAGGTACAGATGAAACATTTGAAGCAGGGGAGATATTTGTACCTACGGGTACGAATGTAGAATTTGTTCCTCGCTGACCGTTGTTAACAGCAGAGGAATTTGTACCTGGTCGGAAACGTGGAGCGTTTCCTACCTGACGGTTAGAACGAGATTGTAGGATCGCTTTGCGAGTCTTACATTCCCAAAAATTGGATTTGTGGTTTTCACCACAATTTGAACATTTAAATTTCTTAGGATCTTCCTTCACAGGACAGTCGTCCTTTGCGTGAGAGGAATCACCACAATTCATGCATTTAGCTGGCATGTAGCAATTTTTAGTTCCGTGACCCCATCCCTGGCACTTACGGCACTGGGTGAGGTTTTGGAAATTTCCTCCAGTCTTCCTGAAGTGTTCCCACTTCACTCGGACATGGAGCATAAGGCTAGCTTTTTCTAAGGCCTTAAGGTTGTTTAGTTCACTAGACTTGAAGTGAACTAAATAAAAATCATTAGAAATCCCGTTGCGTGAATCGCCAGGACGGGATTTCATTTTCATTTTGATTACTTGGAGTGGCACAACTCCAAGTAATTTTGCCAGTTCATCTTTGATCTGATCCAGGGATTCACCACTGGGCAGTCCTTTCATGACAACCTTGAACACACGTTCAGTTTTGGTGTCGTAAGTAAAAAATTTGTGCTTCTTCTCAGTAAGATACTTGAGAAGACATTTAAATCCGTCCAAGGTTTCAGCCAATACACGGCATTCACCCCGACGTCCAATTTGTAGTGAAAACTTAACTTTCACGAAATTCAAAAGTTCCATGCGAAGAGCATGGAAATCGGTAGTGGTTATCACAATAGGGGGAATCTTTTCCTTCTTGGCATTAAGCCGGGAAAGTTTACTAGAATTTTTCTTGGATGATGGATCATTCTCATCATCCGTGAGCAAATCAAATTGATTACTCAAATTAATTTCATCAGAAGGGGGGTCAAGAGTTTGCCCCTTTCTTTTGCGTTTAGGCGCCATGGCGGCAGTAAATTTTTATCCAAATCGACTTCCAAGCAGATTACTATAAGAATCTGAAGGATCGAAGAGGAATTTTCCAAATCGATATCCAAGAAGGATTACCTCGGGTAGGGTCCAAACAAGGATCGAAGAGGAATAAGAGTTGAACAAGGTAGAAAATTTTTTACAGGTTGAGCACTGAAAAGTGCTGTTTAAATTTGTTGTAGCTTTAGGTAGTAGTAACACTTCCTTCAGCAAAAAGCAAATAGATCCGCACGGCAAGAGAGCACGATGCGGACTGCGATGCAATACATGTTAAAGTAATATATTGCAAGGTAAAGTACGTAAATTGTCGACAAGTAATGATCTTAAATTTCCAGACGATCCAGAATGTATTACTTGTTTAAATCACATTGAAGAACGGGTGATTTCACCATGCTCCATTTACTATGATTTACACACTATCGAATCGTGCTTAGAATGCCCAGTAAGGAATTAAAAGAAGTGTTATACATGTTCCCATAGATGTGAATGAAATGGTTTTATGAATTTCAAGGAATTATGGTAACTTGAAGTTACTGACTGTGCCAGTTAACTTCAAAAGAAGAATAGAGCAAACACTTGAATATTTTCATGAAATTTCCACACCTGGAGATGGCAATTGCCACTTCAATGCAAAGTGAAAGCTTTTCCACAGATTTATGGACAATTGTACCACACTGAATATTGAAGCAAGAAGATTTCTTTCTAAGTAGAATCACTGTCATATAATGGATTGATAAAGATTTGCTGCACACGCAACAGTTGGGGTAATCAAGACACACTTTTTGCACTTAAAGGGTGATACGGTCAAAATTTGGTCAAGGGAAAACGCGTGTAAATCGGTGAAATCGTTTTATTTAAAAAATCAAATTAAATTTCTTTTTCAAGTTCAATTAGTATAAAATTCAGGAAAAATATTCAGTTAGGCTTCCGCTTTTCCAAATCCGAATTGCCGGGCCTTACGCTTGACCCCTGCCATCAGATTTTGTACAGCCACCTTGTCCACCTTCTTCGCCGCAGAAAGCCAGTTTGCCTTGAACTGCTGCTCGCCCTTAGCAGTTTTTTTGGTCTTCTTTAGGTTCCGCTTGACAATAGCCCAGTATTTCTCAATTGGGCGGAGCTCTGGCGTGTTGGGAGGGTTCTTGTCCTTGGGAACCACCTGCACGTTGTTGGCGGCGTACCACTCCATGGCCTTTTTACCGTAATGGCAAGATGCCAAATCCGGCCAAAACAGTACGGAACAACCGTGTTTCTTCAGGAAAGGCAGCAGACGTTTATTCAAACACTCTTTCACGTAAATTTCTTGGTTGACAGTCCCGGAAGCTATGAAAATGCTGCTTTTCAAGCCACAGGTACAGATGGCTTGCCAAACCAGATATTTCTTTGCGAACTTTGACAGTTTCATGTGCTTGAAAACATCTGCTACCTTTCCCCTTCCTTTTGCCGTATAAAACTCCTGTCCCGGAAGCTGCTTGTAGTCGGCTTTGACGTAGTCCGCTCGTCCATTACCACGCAGTCAAACTTCGTCAGCATCGTCGTGTACAGCCTCCGGGATCGCGCTTTGGCCGTCGTATTTTGTTTATCATAGCGATTTGGAGTCACTACCTTCTTGTAAGTCGATAGCCGGCTCGTTTTTTGGCTCGATGCACGGTTGTAGACGATACACCCAGCTTATTTGCGGCATCTCGGAGAGAGAGGTTAGGGTTTCGCTTGAAACTACCGGCAACTCTCTTTGTCGTCTCAGCGGCTTCCGGTTTTCGATTTCCCCCCGATCCAGACTTCCTGGCTGTCGACAAACGTTCCCCAAACACTTTAATTACATTTGTAACGGTTGATTTGGCAACTTTTAGCGATTTTTCCAACTTGCGTGCGAGTAGCTCGGATTTTCGCGATGCGCGAGCAAAATTTTGATACGCTGCTCTTCTTGCTTGGACGGCATTTTGACAACTGAAGAGTGAATTCCAAAATCAAAATAGGAGCAACATTCTACACACACACACCTTCAAAATGAGGGGTGTTCAGGTTTTTTAAATGCAAAATTGAAAGAAATACGTCAAGTTGATATTGACCAAATTTTGACCGTATCACCCTTTAGCATGAAGCTACAACGTAACATCTACGTTGTGCAAGAAATAAACACGTCAATATTCAGAGTTGGTTGGAAATGCTAACATGAAGCTTTAGTGTGATGATTTATTAGCTAGAGAATGATCTTTAGAAGAGGGTAGGTGGATAGTTCCGTTAGAGCACGGCAGTATGAAAATTGAATAGAAGTTGAAAATGAGTAAAGGGCCATGAATGCGACAGTTTTTGTTTCCACCTACCCTCTTCTAAAGATCATTCTCTAGCTAATAAATCATCACACTAAAGCTTCATGTTAGCATTTCCAACCAACTCTGAAAATCGCTAACTTCGCGTATGAAGTAACATAAAAACACTTTGAATGCCGTCAATACTGTTGATTAAACCATTTACAGTAACAGGCAAATTAATTGTTTTGCGTTTTCGAGGAGCAGCATCAAATTGTGCTGACTATAATGTGTTGCTTCCTGTCAATGATCAATCAGATGAGTATCTTGAATGTAGAAGCATCGACGTAACGGATCTACTCTTCGTTATGAACAATTTTGGAATAATAATTGATTAAGAAGGGACATGTCCAAGTATGTGGAATATCGATGTTGATGAGGATGATGACCACTTATTTATATTGCTCAACGATGAGATGAAGTTTTGTTGTTCGATTTCAACGAGGAAACTACCAAATCCGCAGCAATAGTTAGCCAGTTTCAGTGCATACGAATCCGGATATAGAATGTCCAAGTTTGCCTTAACAGTATGGATGAGTTCAAAGAACAATGACAAACCGTAACATATCATTAACGGAAGCAAACAGAGCGTTACTATTATAAAAAAATGTTTCTATTCCTAGTTTCGACGAGCATTTCCGTTGTTGTTCTTTTTCCTCTATTTTGGCATTGTGTCCGCAGTGATATGCGATCAGATCGCCCATCTAATTAGAAAAGCGCTGTGGGAAGCAAATTTACGCATAGGCTGGATTGTTATGTCCGTGCGAGAAAATACAGTTTTTTTTTTCATCCGTCCGCTCTTTAGATTGGTTCACGAAATGTTTCTATTTTGATCGTCGAGTTTCTTAATTGGTTAACTGAAAATAGTACTATAAATCAATTTTTTTTGGATAAAATCCGCTGAATGACATATTGCATGACATATTTAAGAGACCATGCACTGGGTCATTGAGCGTTGCGAAGGTTGGTCAGGCCAGTAACGATGAAATAGCCTTCTATGTGACCCCTTTTACACCTGAGCAGAAAGAGGACGACGTGAAACAACACATCCACAACATTGCTAGCGTTGAATCATCCGCCGTTAATATCACTTAGCTAGTTAATCGTGGGAAAAGTCTAGAGGATCTTTCATTCGTTTCAGTCAAAGTGACCGTCAATAAAGCTGTATCAAACGTGACCGGCGACTCTTTTTACTGGCCAGAAGGGGTTACAATCTGAGTCTTCGAGCACAATAAAAACAAAGGTTCTTCTGCTCCTCACCCGATATCGATGTAGTGACACCAAACGTTCAAGCAACCTCTCATCAGGCATCGTATGTTAACCTGAATCGTACAACCAGCCCTGAATCAACAGATGACATCGAATTGAACCCGGGCGCATTAAAACAGGCTCTATGGGTGGCCCTTATTATTTTGGCACCCTATGTACCCCCACTCCTTTGGTACCAAATACGCTTCTTTGTGTACCTCCCCCTCGCAGTTAGCCGTCCCATAGATCATGCCTCGTGATTCACTTTTTGCCGGTAACCCCGCGGACTGGCCGATCGTCATTAGTGCGTTCGCAATTACAACCGCCGCGTGTGTATACTCCAGTATAGAGAATCTGTCAAGGTTGCAGCGGTGCTTGAAAGGTGCTGCCTACGAAGCTGTTGGAAGCCGTCTCCTACTCCCGGAATCGGTGCCACAAGTCATCAACACTCTTCAGCTTCTCTAAGGACGTCCAGAACTGTTGATCAATGCGCTGTTAGACAAGGTGCGGTCGACTCCAGCGCCCAAGGCCGAGCGACTCGAAACACTGATCAAATTTGGGATGGCTTGTGTGACCACCTGGAAACGGTGGGTCACCAGGCTCACCTAACGAACCCGTGTCTGCTGATGGAGTTGGTGGAAAAGTTGCCCTCCCACGTGAAGATGGAGTGGGCAAATTTTAGTGCAGTGGTATCCGGTGGTGAACGTCAAGACCTTCGGAGACTTCATGTACGGCGTGGTGGTGTCAGCCAGCAAGGTGACGCAGTACACAGGAAGATTCCGGAAAGCTACCAACATGGAGAAGCCAAGAATGAAGAACAAGGGGACGATCAACGCACACGTACGGAACACACGAAGGGTGAGGACCTAGATATTTTCGCGTTTTCTGTAACGCACCGTGCGGAGGTTAAAGAGTAATTGTACGAAAGAGTACTTCACCGATGTGACTGAGCACGCTTATGGCTGCGTGGCGTACCTCCGGTCGGTCATCAATGGAACGGTTAGGTGCAGTATAATCATGTCTCGAGCAAAAGTAGCGCCTAGACTGGAATTGATGGCTGCGGTTCTTGGAGCCCGAATGAGCCAAACAATTATCGAAACGCATTCTCTCTTAATCGGTCGCAGCGTTCTATGGATGGACTCTTGAACTGTAATATCGTGGCTACAGTCAGATCAGCACATATTCAAGCAATTCGTTGCGTTCAGAGTGGGTGAAATTTTGGAATTAACCCGAATGCGAGACTGGAGATGGGTGCCCACGAAGCAGAACATCGCGGATGTGCTCACCAAGTGGGGTCGCGGTTCTCCATTGCAAAACGATTCTGAATGGATTTCTGACCCAACCGAGCCATTAATGGCCTTCTTCCGAACCGATCGAAGAAACCGTGGAGGGGAGTAATGCTGTTCCATGCGGTGGTCGAAGCGGAAACTGTTTCCAGTTGGACAAAACTTGTGCGTGTGACAGCAACCGTACTGCGTTTCGTTTCCAATTGCCAGCGAAAAAGGGCCGGGTTGCAAATCGTGACCTGCCATTCTACGAATCGTCAACGACGGTTAATTAAGGCGAAATATTCGATGGACAAGAAACCACTTCAACAAGAGGAGCTTCAGATAGCGGAAGTTATTCTGTAGATGCAGGCACAATACGAAAGCTTCCCAAATGCAATGAACACACTTACGAAGCATTTGGAGTGCAGCCTACAAGCGATCACCAGTGGTAGATGAAGAGGGAGTTCTGAGAGTTCGAGGCCGGCTGGAGAAGAACGAAGAGCTACCTTTAGACAAGAGGTATCCGATCATTCTGTCAGGGAAGCTTGACATCACCAAGAAGTTGATCATACATTTCCACAACAACAGGGATACCGTGTTCAGTGAATTACGGCAGAAATTCTGGATACCGAAGACCCACGCTGCAATCCGGCAGGCAACGAAAGAGTGTGTATGATGCAAGGTGAATCGCTGTGTACCGTTGGTTCCGATGATGGCACCGCTACGAGTTCAACGTACCACCTTTCACTTACGTCCATTTAGTGCAGTGGGTGTTGATTATCTTTGTCCAATCGAAGTTATGGTGGGGCGCCGAAAGGAAAAGGGGTGGATCGTCGTATCTACTTGCAGGGCTGTTAGACCCGTACACCTGGATGTGGTTCATAGTTTGAGCACGCAATCCTGCCTGATGGCAATAAGGAGATTTGCGTGCAAGCGTGGCGTACCAGAACAAATCTTTTCGGACAACGCTACCTGCTTCCGTGGAGCGAACACTGCGATGCTGAAGACGACCCAGGGAATAAACATCGAGTGTGCTGCAAAAGTTTCTTCGACTGTCACCGCGTGGCATTTCAATCCATCCAGTACTCCACACATGGGTGGAGTCTGGGAGAAGATAGTGCGATCTGTCAAAGAAGCCCTGCGGGCATACGAAGACGGACGGAAGTTAACCGACGAGATCCCTTCAACGAGCTCCTCATGAAGCAGCCGACGAAGAAGCCATCACACCGAACCGTGGAAGAACGACAAAGGCGGACATGCTGCTGGAAGACTCTGTGGACTTTGCTGAAACCTTGCGGAACGTCTACAAGCGGTCATGGATTTTCTACGACCGCTCCCATATTTTTTTATCGATGAACTTCTTGCTTGGAAGCCAACTCGATAGCCACTTGACAGATTGTGACCATAGCGTACCTTCAAGGATTTTGAACATACCTAGCAAATTCCTTGTTTTAGAGTGTCCTGCTGAATAGACGGGTGATTTTTCCGAAAATCTTAATTAAACCTTCCAAAACCTTCAGCAATGTAGTGTACCAACAGCGTACCTTCCGAATCTGAGGTTCCTTTTTAACGTACCTCAAAATTTACCATACTTACTTATATAAAACTCTTTAAAATACATTATATGTAAAATATGACTTCTGTTTTGGATTCCTCGGGAAATCTTAGCCCGATTTGACCCAAAAAATATATTACTTAAGTGTATTATACGCTACTTAATGACCGAAAACGTGATTTTAAAACACGTATGTCGAAATACCCTTGAATACCTACATCCTGCTAAACATTCTGTCTACCCCTGAAAGTAGATAACCAACAAACATGGGAGATGGCATTTTTCAATATCTTCAAACAAACATTATCAATCTCTCCAAGCCCTCCCCAATTTTCAATGGAGTTCATCTCTATCTCGTAGAGAAATTTCTCAGACGTGGTAAAATCTGGTCCATTGAGATAAAAATCTTTGGATACGTTGTCTGTAACTTGATTTTTAGGAATTTCAACGGTATCATGAGAGGAAGGAGTAATATTAGTTTTATCATTTTTGCTACACTTGGTGGATGCTTTTATGTATCTCAATGAGGCGGACAAAGATACACAATATTTTTGAACAAAAAAGTCAGCGCGTAGTTGACCTTTTCCTTCAAAAATACTTCGCTTCATCTCTTTAAAAGAATTTTCCACTCCAGCTGACGAAGTGCACAGTCTAGGAGATTTAAAAGCATCGACCATAATAGCAGACCACAACGGCAAGCTTGAAAACAATTTCTTGAATTCTGTAACACAAGATGGAGCAAAATACGAATTTTCCCTACCATTTTCACAAATTGCTACTTTACTGTAAACTTCCTCCAGCACATTATTCCATCGAAATTATTCTTGATCATCAAGTTCAGAAAATTCTAAATTTTTATTCTCACCAATCTCAGTTTCTTCTCGCCAACATTGTGCGTGTGAATGGAACGGATAAGGAAATTTTTCCTATTTTGGGTTTCCGAGCAATCAAATGGACTAGTTGGCAAAGTAATTATAGATTTGATTATAAAAGCCGTTGTTTGGATCAAGAGTCCAAAAACATTTGGATAAAATTTTCGGCTTCGAAGGTCCAGCTTTTTGCGGTGTAAAATAGCAACAAATCGAGCCATGTTAATACGAATAAAACATTTTGGTAGCTCGTTTGACTGTCCTGTGACAAATTTGAAACATGCATCAATATAATCGATACGTGACGAATATAATTCGATACAAATCTTTCAACAACAGCTGCTGCTAGCTAAGCTGGTGAAAAATCGATTGTAATTTCCACCGGAATGTGAAAATCTTGAAGCCAAACTCCAAAACAATACGAAATTTGGAATTCAGTGTGCCTGGATGAAATGAAATGTCCAACAGGAATACTTTTCATCCCATCAACACACATTACAATGTTGTAAACATAGATCGATGGCAAATACCCATCCATATTTTCAACAGAGCTGGCACAATGGACCCCGTAGCGTCAACAAAAAGAGTTACTCGGTGTTTTTTGCTCAAAACATCAAACAACTCTTTTTGAATCGGCAACCAGAAAATTACTACAAATGGTCTTCGACTAACGACACGAATGCAGTTTCGGAATCTAGTATCACTAGATTCGTTAAAAATGTCCAACGCTTCGAATACATCCTCATGGAGGTATTCGCGCTTGATTTCCTCGTGTCTCATCTGAGTAATCTTCTTCAGAGTTGGAAGTATATTACAATTTATATGCTGATCATGATCATATTCATGTTCGATACTGTCATTACGAACATTGAGGGATGATTGAAGCGTGGCTTGTTTGTATGAAGCCTTTCTTTCAGCCCCAAAAATCCGGCGAACCTTGACATATGCCCCACAATCGTTGCATCTGGAAATCGTGAAAAGTTCACCATCAACAAAATGATGGTTTTTAAAAGTAAAAACGCATTATTTAACCTTGACGGCTTTTGAAATAAGTTTGGCAAGTTTAACACAGAGTGTTCAGAAGTTCGAGCAGATCAGGCCAAGATCAGATCAACTACCAAGCATGTCGACCTCAAGCATGTTGGAAGATTCATCATCATCAATTTTAAAGGAATCACCCTCTGATTCTTCATCAGAAGCAGCGGGCGCAAAGTTCGGAAAAACTTTATGTAGGTTAGAGAACTACTTCGGCCAAATCGCCCATTTTGGGCCTATCGAGCAGAAAACTTCAAATAAATCCATGATTTCAGAGTTAGTCAATTCAATTGTGCGTTTGATACGATACTTAAGTTAATAAGCTACGGAACGAAGTCGATGAGAACGCGTGATATGAAGGTTTGCACCCATTATTCGCAAAAACAAAAGAAGCGCTCCAACCGAACCATTTTTTTTCTTCATCCGATAGGCCGAAGTGAATTCATTGGTGTTTCAATGGCGTTTCAATGCGTTAGGCCGAGTTTAGAATCCGTAGGCCGAGTTTGGCATCAAGAAGCAGTGTTAGACTTTTTACAATATCTCAACGATTGGTTTCTCTTTATCAAATCTTACGGTACATACGGAAAGGTAAATAAATTTGGAATCCATTAGTAATAATAACATTCCGTTTTGTGCTCAACTACGCTTGATTAAGAAAGACTAAGTGCGGGTTGTGCTTAATACGCCGGAAATGGGGTAGTTAACCCTACATGACGTTTAAAGGCCAAGTACACTGTTTAAGGTGACAATTTTTGATCTCCTTCAAGAAAGAAATAGCTGATCAATGACTTAGCCAATAAATTGTGGACTTCGGCACCATCGTCGTTGGATAGCCCAGCAATGATACCATTTTCACCAAGCAAGGTATGCGTTAATTTTCAAAATAAGTATAAGCCAATTTCCAATCGAAGCCTTGCATTTTGATATTAAATATGAGATTTTCAAAAAAAAATAAAGAAAATATGATAAGATTAATTTTTCAAAATTAACGATTAAAATAAACTGTTTGAAAAAGCTAATAAAATAAAATAATATATGAACAAATAATTTTATTCATAAAAATAGCGTCCAAAACACTGAGCTTACCTTATTTGTATTACACTTTGTTCACAATATCACAAAATGATCACGAATGCACTGAAATTTGTTTTTTTACGCAAAGTAAATTTAAATCAACTTGGAAAGCCGAGATGTTGTCAAATTATAAAGATTATTTTAAAATCAAAAGCGTACAATGAAAAGGACCTATGTTGTTTTCAAGACACCCCTAAATATACAGCCATTCCATAGCAAAACGATATAGTGGTTCTCAGAATTTCGTAACAATTGGCAGATTTGTTCCTTATCGAAAAATATTAGACCCGTATTTATTATTTTTTCATTAGGGTGACCATTTTCCTGTTAGAGTGGTCAAAAAAATCGATTTTTTTCTATTTTGACGTAGGACTACGTCTTTGATTTCTATATGGGGGTACACTTTGTGTAAACTGAAAATGGAACATGAAACAAATAAAAAAAGATTTTAAACGTTAATAACTTAGCTGCCCCTGGTCCAATTTCAATAATTTTATCACCAATCGATCAGAAATATGATAACAATGCTTCCGAATGTTGATTTTCAACAAGAAACTATTGAAAAACTGGTAAATGTCCAGCATTGTCCAAAAGCGTCGAATTAACTAATTTAACTGCTGCTTCCTCAGCACAGTCGTCAGAGAGTAGTAGGTAAGTAGACGAAACAAGTCGAAGTGGTATTCGCCTCCGATCCTCGGGCGCGTGCGAATAGGATGGAATTGCGTGATATTTTGCACACTCATCGCCATATTCAGAACCAAACGCAAATTCTTCGAGATAACCACCATCCGTCGTCTGGCTCGCCGTGGCAGTGTCTGACGTATCTCCGGTCTGATTTAAGAAGTGTGATGAAGGTGTTCCTGAAAAATGAGATCCGTGATGCTATCACCTACATTAAACACGCCAAGCGTAAGCGGCCATGGATGTCATCTACGTTTTTAAGTGACAGAGACGCATTCTGTTTGATTTCAGAGGTTAAATCATCACCAACTTTGGCAACAAAACGGCTCTTTTCAGGGCCACCATGCTTATTACAGTAAAGAGTAGGAATAGAATTCATCTGCCTGTTTGTCCATATTCAGAACCAACGATCACACAAAATGCTCATGTAATCAAACTGGAAGCAGGGGTACAAATTATTTTGATCAACCTTGATCAACTTTGAATCGCGACGGCCGGATATTTTCGATGGAAGAAGCAACAATCTAGCATCTAATTCGAAAACATTAGTGAAGCCGAGTTATTTACGAAAGAGAGTGTCGATGAAGAGAATCGATCAATGTAGATAGGACCTATTGAAAAGTGACGCGAGATTTGTTTTCCGTACTGAGCTCCAATGCTACCGAAACCAGGGAGGCAGCTCACACACCTGGACCCTACATATCGACCCATCAACTCATGAACAGGGGACCAACGGCTTTACTTCCCGAAGGAAGGTGAGATCAGATATGTTATGCCTCAGAACATGCCGGTGGCACCGACTGAGATTGGACCCAGGCCTGCTGGGGTGAGAGTTTATCACGCTACCCACCGGCGCCGATATATTTCAAGGTGATATCACGGCGAATGAAATCGACCCAAATTTGAGTTTAGTTAACTCAGAAATAAGAAATAAAGTGCAGGCGCTACCTTTGCTCGAGACATGATTATACTGCACCTAACCGTTCCATTGATGACCGACCGGAGGTACGCCACGCACGAGGATCACGAGGCATGATCTATGGGACGGCTAACTGCGAGGGGGAGGTACACAAAGAAGCGTATTTGGTACCAAAGGAGTGGGGGTACATAGGGTGCCAAAATAATAAGGGCCACCCATAGAGCCTGTTTTAATGCGCCCGGGTTCAATTCGATGTCATCTGTTGATTCAGGGCTGGTTGTACGATTCAGGTTAACATACGATGCCTGATGAGAGGTTGCTTGAACGTTTGGTGTCACTACATCGATATCGGGTGAGGAGCAGAAGAACCTTTGTTTTTATTGTGCTCGAAGACTCAGATTGTAACCCCTTCTGGCCAGTAAAAAGAGTCGCCGGTCACGTTTGATACAGCTTTATTGACGGTCACTTTGACTGAAACGAATGAAAGATCCTCTAGACTTTTCCCACGATTAACTAGCTAAGTGATATTAACGGCGGATGATTCAACGCTAGCAATGTTGTGGATGTGTTGTTTCACGTCGTCCTCTTTCTGCTCAGGTGTAAAAGGGGTCACATAGAAGGCTATTTCATCGTTACTGGCCTGACCAACCTTCGCAACGCTCAATGACCCAGTGCATGATCTCTTAAATATGTCATGCAATATGTCATTCAGCGGATTTTATCCAAAAAAAATTGATTTATAGTACAATTTTCAGTTAACCAATTAAGAAACTCGACGATCAAAATAGAAACATTTCGTGAACCAATCTAAAGAGCGGACGGATGAAAAAAAAAACTGTATTTTCTCGCACGGACATAACAATCCAGCCTATGCGTAAATTTGCTTCCCACAGCGCTTTTCTAATTAGATGGGCGATCTGATCTCATATCACTGCGGACACAATGCCAAAATAGAGGAAAAAGAACAACAACGGAAATGCTCGTCGAAACTAGGAATAGAAACATTTTTTTATAATAGTAACGCTCTGTTTGCTTCCGTTAATGATATGTTACGGTTTGTCATTGTTCTTTGAACTCATCCATACTGTTAAGGCAAACTTGGACATTCTATATCCGGATTCGTATGCACTGAAACTGGCTAACTATTGCTGCGGATTTGGTAGTTTCCTCGTTGAAATCGAACAACAAAACTTCATCTCATCGTTGAGCAATATAAATAAGTGGTCATCATCCTCATCAACATCGATATTCCACATACTTGGACATGTCCCTTCTTAATCAATTATTATTCCAAAATTGTTCATAACGAAGAGTAGATCCGTTACGTCGATGCTTCTACATTCAAGATACTCATCTGATTGATCATTGACAGGAAGCAACACATTATAGTCAGCACAATTTGATGCTGCTCCTCGAAAACGCAAAACAATTAATTTGCCTGTTACTGTAAATGGTTTAATCAACAGTATTGACGGCATTCAAAGTGTTTTTATGTTACTTCATACGCGAAGTTAGCGATTTTCAGAGTTGGTTGGAAATGCTAACATGAAGCTTTAGTGTGATGATTTATTAGCTAGAGAATGATCTTTAGAAGAGGGTAGGTGGAAACAAAAACTGTCGCATTCATGGCCCTTTACTCATTTTCAACTTCTATTCAATTTTCATACTGCCGTGCTCTAACGGAACTATCCACCTACCCTCTTTTTATACCTTGCACAACGTAGATGTTACGTTGTAGTTTTATGCTAAGTGCAAAAAGTTTGTCTTGATTACCCCAACTGTTGCGTGTGCAGCAAATCTTTATCAATCCATTATATGACAGTGATTCTACTTAGAAAGAAAGCTTCTTGCTTCAATATTCAGTGTGGTACAATTGTCCATAAATCTGTGGAAAAGCTTTCACTTTGCATTGAAGTGGCAATTGCCATCTCCAGGTGTGGAAACTTCATGAAAATATTCAAGTGTTTGTAAGTGTTTGATCTATTCTTCTTTTGAAGTTCATTGGAACAGTCAGTAACTTCAAGTTACCATAATTCCTTGAAATTCATAAAACCATTTCATTCACATCTACGGAAACGTGTTTTTTATTCCTTACTGGGCATTCCAAGCACGATTCGATAGTGTGTAAATCATAGTAAATGGAACATATGGTAAAATCACCCGTTTTTCAATGTTCAATGGATCGTCTGGAAATTTAAGATCATTACTTGTCGACAATTTACGTACTTTACCTTGC
The DNA here is from genome assembly GCF_037179485.1 of Ochlerotatus camptorhynchus. Lineage (NCBI taxonomy): Eukaryota > Metazoa > Arthropoda > Insecta > Diptera > Culicidae > Ochlerotatus > Ochlerotatus camptorhynchus. Next base: position 825,184 of record NW_027040727.1, on the reverse strand, counting down.
AATGTATTACTTTAACAAGTATTGCAAGGTACTGCAGTTGTTGTCATAATTCAGGATACAATCATTTACTACAGCTGGATCAAACTTCTTTCATAATGTTTCACGAGATATGGGTTGTACACCATTCTAAAAAAGTAGAAGGGTCTGTGCCTAGGGGCACGAACGGAAGCTTGACGTAGGACCGCTAGTGGACGGAACAAATGTGAACATTTAGTTCTTTTAATAGATCAATCATCAATTATCTTAACTCTTTCCGTTTTTTATTTGTAAGCGTATAAAATTTGTAGTATTTATTTCAAAGAGAAAGTTGATGAAGAGAATCCAAAGGACTGTCAACTTGAGTATTTTCGATTCATCTACCCGACTTTAAAAGGTGTATTTTGATTTTTTTGTTATTTATGAATGTTTAAGTTGTGTGCATTTTGGTATTAAAGTGTATTCAATTCACCTCTCACAGGATTTCCTTCCGAATTATATGAATAGGGTGGGGCGGAAAGTATCGTTTGTGTAGAATATGTAAAAAATGAGGGACTTCGAGAGATTGAACTCGTGAGAGCTAATTTTCTCACAAATTTGATTTTATTGGCTTTCTGGGGACTGAATATACACCCAAAGCGAATTATTCCCACTTCTCTCAAATTCTATAAGGATTTTTAACACTTCCTACCAGCGTGTTCTGCAAGATGATCGGACGATGATTAATCTCACCAATACATTAGGGCCTACAACTCCACACCTTCTATAGAGACCAGGTTGAGCCTTGATAGCTAGCTGCTTGCGGGAACTGATGACCTTGACAAATGTGCAAATAATACTCTTAACAAATTTATGATGGTCCTGAAAAGGACCGTTTTGTAGTGATGGTTGAGTAATGCTGAGCGCTGAGAACGACGAGCTACTGATTCCGATCCTAGCCTAGCGGTGTACTTCTTCCTCCTTATCTATGGTTGCTCATATGAGCTCTGCAGCTCGCTGCTTGCAGGCAGCCTTTCGTTGTTGTTGTTGAAAGCACTCCTGCTGCTGCTGCTGGACTGGACACCACCACTTACGGTGATTGAATGAGCACCGTGTTAGGGAATGCGCTGTTTTCAGACATTCGGTGATAATTTTGATCACCATTGCAACAGTTTGAAATTTGGTATTCTTCAATAGTGACCTATTGAAAATTAACTAAGTGTTCATTTTAGCAGATTGGTTGATAAATTTCCAATCGTTTGGCTTATTTAGCATTAAAATCTATCTGCTATTGGTCGAAACCTGACCTCTTTTCGTAATGCTGTGCATTTTGGTTTTTTTGAAATTGCGTGGATTCTATAGATCCTGTGGAGATCTATCTAGCCCTGATGTATGTGTTGGTAGAGGGAAAAATGTAAACTTTGCGGGAGACGATGTCTTAACACTCGAAAGCAATTTTGTGAATTATGAACTAGAACAAATCCTAGCTAGTTATGCATGATGATTTGGTTTGATGTTATTTATTTGTAAAGTCGCCGGGAAATACCAGCTGGCAATTTGTTTTTTTTTTTATGATAATTCCTTACTTGAAAACAGGCAAAAACTTACAAACAGGCTGCTTTTTCATGGTATACAGTGTGATAATTCAATAATCAATAAATTATCTCAACATTTAGTGGCAAAACATTCATAAATTTTGGTAACATACAACAAATTCTATAATCCACATTAAATTTCATATGTAAGCGCCGATTGAAACAATCTTTTCGACGTCACTACAAGGGTGATTGATTAAACGAAAGAAACGAATCGTGCGGAATGAAAGCCGAGGAAAAACTAATTGCACCAATATATTCAGGCCTACAATTCCACACCTTCTATAGACAGGTTGAGCCTTGATAGCTAGCTGCTTGCGGGAACTGATGACCTTGACCAATGTCCAAATAATACTCTTTAACAAATTTTTGGTGGCCCTGAAAAAGGACCGTTTTGTAGTGATGGTTGAGTAATTCTGAGCTGGGTGTTCAACACGGATGAGGCTGTCGAGCTGTATGTCGTTTGGAGCGAGGGTGACACGCTTGGCATAGATGACCGACCCGCAGCGACTCACGAAGAGCTACTGATTCCGATCCATAGCATAGCGGTGCAGCTTCTTCCTCCTTTGATGGTTGCTTATGTGGGCTCTGCAGCTCGCTGCTTGCAGGCAGCCTTTCGTTGTTACTGGAGAACAATTTTCAACGCCACACGCCGAAAGCACTGCTACTGCTGCTACTGCTGCTAATGCTGCTACTAATTTCGACGACCGAACACCACCACACAGTTGTGTGGTCGTTGGGAGCGTGTGGTTCTGAGTATAACGATGAGTGTGCAAAATATTACGCAATTCCATCCTCCCTATTCGCACGCGCCCGAGGATCAGAGGCGAATGCCACTTCGCCTTGTTTCGTCTACTTACTACTCTCTGACGACTGTGCTGGGGAAGCAGCATATGCATAGGTAATTGGTGGATTTTTTAGTTAATTCGACGCTTTTGGACAATGCTGGACATTTACCAGTTGTTCAATAGTTTCTTGTTGAAAATCAACATTCGGAAGCATTGTTACCGATACGTAGCCATATTTCTAAACGAGTGGTGAAAAAATTATTGAAATTGGACCAGGGGCAGCTGAGTTATTAACGTTCAAAATCTTTCTTAATTTGTTACATGTTCCATTTTCGGTTTTCACAAAGTGTACCCCCAAATAGAAATCAAAGACGTAGTCCTACGTCAAAAATTAACAACCATCCTCAAACTTAACCGAGTAATTGAGTTGTTTGAGATAAGCGAAGTCAGTCATACTTATTAGTGTCTGTGATACTCTAAGGAACTCTCTGTTTGTAGTAGCACAGCAAACAAGGAGTAGCAATTTCAAATTTGTATGTTTGTGGACGCTGACATTTGTGCCTTTAAAGTTTCACGCTAAGGCTTCCTTAGAGTATCACGTTAAGTAATCCAGTTCCAAATGCATTTCCTGATGTTCTCTTATTTTTCGGGTTTTTACAGGTAGTCGACATCTAGGGGTAAGACAACTTTTGATCATGAGTAATATTGGAGTTAATTTTGTGTAACTCTAAATAACTCGAGTTGCCCGTTATTGAATGCACGGTACACGGAGATGAAAAACTACCCAAAATTAAGTGCTTTTCCCTCAATTCCGGGGTTCAGCCCAATAACCCAAATTTGAGTAAATCGCATATAGTAGTTTCCATTTAACACCAGCAAACAAATTACCTACTCTTAAGTATATTCCACCCAAAATTAAGTTTAATTCACGTAAATTTGAGAATATGCAATTTACTCAAAAGTAGCTTATTGGGCTGAACTATATCGTTGGGTCGAATCTCTCGTTCCTTTTTTGACAACAATAACGAGTGCAAGTGAGAAGCTGAAGTCAATATTAAGTAAAAAGAACTCAAATTTTGGGTAGTATTTTTTCTCCGTGTAGAACAGCAACCTGTTTTTGTGCGTTTTTTTTTCAAATGTCAAGGTCAGATGTTTGGTGAAGCAAACATTCAAGAAGTCTTCAACCCACCATCATCCAACGACGTATCATACTGAATCACTATCCTCAAATCCCATCATTTTCGTACCTTGTCTGCACCTTATTAAGCAGATGTCACTTGAATTGAATGCAGACAATCATCATTCAATGTTGACCATCAACATGGCGAAAACTGCATTCGTAAAACAAATCCAAGTGTTTAAGCGTCTCTGAAAAGAGTCAATTAGATCACCATAACATCTTTGATAGAGTAATATCAATTAATTTTTGTTTTATTCTAGGTAATGCTCCTGGTTATGAAAACATTTTTACTCAGGTTCAGCGACTGGAAATTGGTGAAAAATTGTGTTTGGCATAATTTGAGGATTTATTATTATCTTGTCTTCTCGTGTTCCTCCAAGTTGAAGCGTCAGTCCTCTTCGGTGTTCCATGATGGTCCGTGTGTCGGTACATTTTTCTTCCGTCCGTTTAGTCAAACCATAGAAATAAATCACGTAACCTTCTTTAACATCCTTCTTCGTAAATTCATTTGTAATTTGAATTGCTGTAATTTACAGGTTTCTAATTTGCTTGAAACGTAAAGCGATCCATCATAATGGATGGTTCGACAACGATTTCACTGTTATGGCAACTTTTCCGGACTCATAACCAAAGGCTTCCGCTTGACTCTACGATTATCCAAGTTGATCATCCAGTCCAAGCTAAAATAGCCCGTAGCGACCCTCAAACGGTTTCGCAAAACTTTTTAGACTGATGCGTACAGGTAGAAAAAATATGTTTGTTGATGGATTGATTTGGCTTGGATAAGCAAAAAGTCACACCATATTTTCAAGATTTCACATATAATATAATAAAATTATTTGAAAAAGATCACTCTGTCAGTTGATGTTTATTCAAACAATGTTTAATTATTATTTTTGTTGATGAATGTGCGATTGCTTTGATCAATTTTGAGTAATTATGAGTTACTCATATTCACTCACTGCAAAAATATTAACTCTGAGTACAGCTGACTTGCCCCTTTGTCAACACCCTGAATATACACACTCAAGCATTGGTGGACATAGAGAGTTCTTTAACTGTGGAATTGCTTCAAGAACACTGTGAAAAGTTTTAAGAGCAGGCAAATATTCGAATAAGAGCATCAAAACATCAAAGCAGTATTTCACATACGTACCACTTAACCCATTTTTATATCACTTTATTAAATTCTAATATCCAGCATTATTATTCACACAACTCCACAACTCATTGAGTCTTCAAATTCTCAACGCAAAGCACATTAACCACCTTCGGCTAGGCAAATAAAGTTAGCCTCTGATGAATTGAAATCACTCGTTTCTACCACGGCACGTGCTCCTGGTCCTGGTGGGGATTCCCAAAAACCGGTACACTCCACCCTCTTTTCGTGTATCCAACCAGCCGCAGTCATGGCGCTGTGTTTGCTTTTGCTCTTCGAAGTTTCCTCCACTCTCCAATCGACGTCGAGTCGAGTCGAGTGCCTTGCCATGTGCTCTGCTATGGGAAGTCTATCTTTCTTCGTTCGTCCTTCTTGCTCGGAGTTTTTCTTCCCACGCTTCCACCCACCCAGCGCCGAAATCTTTCTCACTCCCACTCGCACATACTGTGGTGCTTTCGAAGGTCTTTTTTCCACCATCCTTCTCTCACTTCCATACGGCTCGTTTAACTTAGTAAAAGCAAATACTTTTTGCTACTGGGTACTATACTCCCGGCTTGTACCAGCTTACAGATGACTCAGCCAACAGAAGGAAGCCGGCCTAGTGAGTGGAGAAGCGGAAAGACACATTACGTGCTCTCACCGGTCGGTGGTGTCGTCGTCGGTTCTTTACCACACTTCTCCTCCACTGACCTGACGCTCTGGCGGCGGAGGAGCGGATGAGAAAAAACACCAACCACATAAACCACCGAAACCAAATAGACGAGGTATGCCACTTGCGGACCGACCGACCGACCAACCAGCCGACGGATTGCAGAGAAAGTGAGAATGAGTTCGAATCCGATTTTAGTCAGGGAAAAATCAATCTGGGAGGAAAAATTCCTTCCTTTCAACATCGGTGTCTGTTTTCCGATTATTTTGGAATGTCATCATCTATGGAGTGTTTTGTTTTTATATTTTCCTGGGGGTGATGGTGGGATTGGTTTGAAACTCTTTATATTTGGAAAACCGAACTGTTAAATAAGAGTGTTATGATATTCGATGAGCACAGATTTTGATGAGATTTTTTGTAATTCGTATGAATGATTAAATCGTGTTAATCAATACTAACGAATTATAACAAGCAGGTGTTACAAGACCACTACCTACAGCAAGAAGTGGGGGCAGCATTTTTAAAAGTTTCTAAAAAGGCTTTGATAAGCTTCCAAGGCTGCTGATATCGGCAGAGAAGTTTCAGCTCGACAAGTCTACTACCCTAATTTTGCTTCCGGTAGATGTTTTTTGGGGCTATTTAGTTGTTAAGTAATGGGATTAAAATCGACGGACTTAAAAGGAGCTTCCCTGATGTTCTCCGCCTCAGCCAAGAGGATGGCTTCCTGTACTTCTTCGACGGTTGCACCGATTACTTCGGCGGCCTCGATTTGTCCATGGTAGTTGATTTTTCTGTTAATACACTCTGGGAATGCCGACCAGTTCAACAGATGAAAGTCTAGTTTCTGCTGAACCTCCAACTCAGTTCCGACACTCATAGGCGTGCACAGATCTATTCTTTGGGGGCAGCCAACGAATAGGGGGATGTCTCATATCTAGAGTGGTAAAGGACCAGTAATGGTCGTCGCAAATTTTGAGCAAGTTAGTCCCTATATAATATAAGATTGCAACTAGGTCGTATTTATTTAATTGCGTCAGAGAATAAACAATCGTCCAAAATACAGCCAAATGTATTTGTTCACATGAAAAAAAAAAACCCTGTGCCTTGCAATAATAAAATAATAATAATGAGCTGAAATATATTTGAGTTAATTTTTCATTTTGACTATTGCTATCATTAGTGGTGTCGGTGGTGAAGTGGTAAGCGTGATTGCCTTTCACCCTTGAAGGAATGGGTTCAATCCCAGTCGGCGCCGCCGGGATCTTCTGAGGCATAACATCTCTGATCACGTCTTCCTTCGGAAGAGAAGTAAAGCCGTTGGTCCCCGGTTCATGAGTTGATTGGTCAATAGGTAGGGTCCAGATGTGGGAGCTGCCTCCCTGGCGTCGGTAACATTGGTATTTAGTACGGAAATCAAGATCGACGGAAACCAAATCAAGGAAAAAAATGCTTATTTCATACCAAGCAAATCAAAATGTGGTAAATGTAATTTCAAAATTTAGCGTTTTCGCTAAACCGGTAACGATGATTTAGCTTCGCTAATAAGCGATCATCGAATTAACAAAATTGTACCTACCACTGTCCGTCATAGTATGGAATCTGAAAAGTTTAAGAAAAGTTTGGAATCACATTGGAAAATACTGAATAATTCCAATTTAATCACTTCCGCAAGTCTAACTCACTTCGAAATGTACTGAATATGTACATAAAAGTTTGGAATCACTTCAGATATAACTATGCCACATAAATGTTCAAAATCATTGAATGACTTCACTTCAGAAAAATTTAGGAATCACTTCGGATAGTACCGCATCAGATATTCAAATTTTGAACTCCAGGTCGCAAAAACTGAAACACGTTGGAAAGTACTGAATCACTTCAGAAAAGTTCGGAATGATTGGAGGCGAACCAGCCTAAGGCTGAAAGCCTCCTAAATAAAGCTAAATAATAATAATAAGTTCGGAATCACTTTGGAAATTACTGAACAAAACATAAAAGTTTGGAATCACTTTAGAAAGAACTGAATCATTCCTGAATAGTTTGCAAACACTTCCGCTCCGCAAGTACCGAATCACTTAGGATAATTTTAGAATCACTGTTGAAAATACCAAATTAACCCAGGAAAGTTTGTAATCACTTCTGCAAGTTCTGAATCACTATTAATTTAATCATTTTAGGAAATTTTGAAAACTCTTCTGCAAGAACTGAATCACTACATAACAGTTTAGAATAAATTCAGAAAACTTCGGAGTCAATAAATCAGTTTATCAAAAATTCCGAATCACTTTGGTACATCAATCAGGAAATTTTGTTATTACTTTCATAAATACTGAATAATTCCGGAAAGATTTTTTTTTTCCTTGATTTGTTTTCCGTTGTTCTTGTTTTTCGTACTGAGTCCAATGATACCGAGGCCAGGGAGGCAGCTCCCACACTTGGAAGGCGTGATCAGAGATTTTATACCTCAGAAAATCCCAACGGCGCCGACTGGGGTTGAACCCAGGCCTTTTGTAGTGAGAGGCATCGGAAAGTACTGAATCATTCCAGAATAGTTTGTTAGTACTTTCGAATGTACTGAATCATGGTTTGAAATCACTTAGAAAATTGCTGAATCACTTCAGAAACGTTTGGAATCTATATGAATGGTACGGAATCGCTTAATAAAAAATAGAATCACTTTACAAAGAACTGAATCATTTCTGAATGCCGTCGTGGATAAGGTTCCAAAGGGTGACATCAAGATCTACACTGTCGACTTCAATGCGAAGATCGGCTCCGACAACACGGACTATGAGCGTGTCATGGGACGCCATGGTCTCGGCGAAATGAGCGAGAACGGTGAGGTGTTTGCAGAATTTTGTGGCAATAACGACATGGTGATCGGGGGCTCGCTCTTCCCCCATCGGCCAGTGCACAAAGTCACGTGGGTTTCCCGTGATGGAAATACCGAAAATCAGATCGACCACATCTGCATCAGCCGAAAATGGAGACGGAGCCTTCTTGATGTCCGGAATAAACGCAGCGCCGACATCGCGTCTGACCATCACCTTCTAATTGGCGAAATCCGCCTACGCATGGTGCGGATCCAGCGACGGGAGGAGAGACTCGGGCGGCGGTTCAACACACGCCGACTTGAAGATCCAGCGGTAAAAAGGTCTTTTGTTGAAGAACTTGAGACTCGAGCTGCGGACGTTCCAGAAGATGGCAGCGTAGAAGAACAATGGACGGCCATCAAAAATGCCTTTATAGAAACAAGCGAGAACAACTTGGGTGAGCTGCGCACAGAGTGGATCACAGATGAAACCTGGCGGAAGATTGAGGAGCGTAGAGAAGCAAAAGCCGCCATAGAGCGGGCGAGAACCAGATGAGCCAAGAACGAAGCCCGTCAACGGTACTCGACTCTAGAGAAGGAAGTCAAGCGCTCTTGCAGACGGGACAAGCGAGCGTGGGTGAACTCCCTGGCCGACGAAGGAGAGAAATCCGCAAACACTGGCGATATACGCCTCCTCTACGATATCTCACGACGCCTGAGTGGAGCAAGGATGAACCCGAGGATGCCAGTGAAGGACACGACTGGACAATTGCTTACCGACCCCACTGACCAGCTGAAACGCTGGTTTGAGCACTTCGAACAACTTCTTCAAGTTTCGACGGCCAACCAGCCATCAACATCTCGGCATGATCCGCCTAGGGTGCGGCGCATCACTCGCGTCAATTCCGAGGCCCCATCACTGCAGGAGATTGAAGCAGCTATCCGAAGCATGAAATCCAACAAGGCTCCAGGGGTCGATCGCATATCAGCAGAGATGCTCAAAGCTGACCCCATGCTATCCGCACAAATGTTGCATCAACTATTCTGTAATATCTGGGACACCGCGACTTTTTCGGCTGACTGGATGCAGGGCATCTTAGTGAAGGTCCCAAAGAAGGGGGATCTGACTGTGTGCAACAATTTGCGAGGCATCATGTTACTGTGTATTGTTCTCAAAGTTCTGTGCAAAGTTATCCTGAATCGGATACAGGAGAAGATCGACGCGAATCTCCGACCCTATCCGGGTGGTCGCTGGTGTGAGACAAGGATGTATACTATCACCGCTACTGTTTCTCATCGTAATCGACGATGGTGGGTGCAATTGACCGTGTACCGAACCGTGGGCTGCTTTGGCAGCCTATCACCATGGAGCATCTCAACGACTTCGATTTGGCTGATGATGTTGCTCTACTAGCAAAACGGCGCTCTGATATGCAGAGTAAGCTCAATGACCTAGCCGAACGCTCCTCTGCGGCGGGTCTCACCATCAACGTCAACAAGACCAAATCGTTGGATATCAACACGGGCAACCCTTCCAACTTTACGGTAGCGGGCCAAGCAGTGGAGAAGGTCGAAAGTTTCCAATATCTTGGCAGCCAAATAACGTTGGACGGCGGGACCAAGAGCGACATAGGTGCACGAATCAAGAAGGCTAGGGCTGCCTTTGCGAGTTTCCAACCAGATAAGTCAACGCACCATAATCCGAATTTTCAACTCGAACGTGAAATCTGTGTTGTTATACGCCAGCGAGACGTGGTGTGTATCAGCGGAGAACACTCAAAAGCTGCAGGTCTTCATCAACCGATGCCTGCGGTATATAATTCGTGCCTGGTGGCCTTACAACTGGATCTCGAATGCCGAGCTCCATCGTCGATGTCATCAGAAGCCGATAGCAACAGAAATTCGAAAGCGAAAGTGGAGGTGGATCGGCCACACACTTCGACGGGGCGGAAACGAAATCTGCAAGCAAGCGCTGGATTGGAATCCGGCAGGACATCGCAGCAGAGGCAGACCCAGGGGCTCATGGCGGTGGAGCCTCAATAAGGAAATTAAGCAAGTCGATAGGAATCTGACCTGGGCCCAGGTCAAGGCAAAAGCGAGCAGCCACCCAGGATGGAAGTCTTTCACGTTGGCCCTTTGCACCGCTGGTGGTGCACAGGACCCTTAAGTAAGTAAGTAAGTGAATCATTTCAGAAATGTTCGGAAAGCACTGATTCATTTAAAACAAAGGATCGGAATCATGATTCATTTCATAAAAAATCAGTATCACTTCCGGAAGAACGGAATCACTTCGGAAGGAGCTGAATCAATTCAGTTATATTCGGAAAGTACTTAATCACTTCATAAATGTTTGGAATCACTTCAGAAAGTACATACCTTACCTATCAGGCTAAAGCCTTGTTGTCCTTTACTGTCCGGAGAAGTCGTCTCCACTCTACTCGATCCATGGCCACACTTCGCCAGCCTCATAGTCTGCCAAGGGGGTCCGCAGGTTGCCTTCTACTTGGTCGATCCACTGCGCGCCTCTTCTTCTTGTTCCTGTTGGGTCGCTTTCTAGAACCATTTTCACTGTCTCGAGCAATTACGTCGTCCATAGTGAATTTGTCGAACTGTGAAAGCAAATCGCTATGGGTGAATATCAACGAAGGTGCCATCTTTTGAACGCCAAACTGACTAAGAAATATATCTTGTGATATGCACTTTACAACCATCTAAAAAACTGCATGAATTTTCACAAAAACTGTGAAAATATTGCAAATCATTCACTTGTGATCATAACACCAACAAAACTGCATAAACTTATAATGTGTGACATTGAAAACCCATTGCATGAAGGGACAGTGCCAACAAGAATGACAGCGAGACAGCGAGTGTGCTACAAAGTAAGGCCTGTACTTGAAAAAAAAAAATGCACCAGACAAAAGTGTTCGCCAAAAATTTAATTTAGGTCGGATTTTCTTGAAACTTTCAGGGAATGAACTATGTTCGACTCCCCGTCGAAATCAGTAATGTTGATGCAACTTACAGCGATTGATGCGTTCTTTGCTGCTCTACTTCAGCTTCAGCCGTGCCAATAAACTCTGATTTGGTGAGGTAGGTTGGGTACCTTAGCATGCAATTTATCGGATTTGCAATCACACACGAATTACACACAGAACAACAACAGTTTATTGCACTTAAACACTACTATTTAGACTTAAATTTATTTAACTCTTAATATAATAACGACACAAACAAATTAAAATGCGATCTTTTCATCCCGACGCGCGCGGTCGAACGGTGGATGATACCCGTCGTGTGGTCTTGCATGCACTGACTTATCATCTACGGAAAAGTAACCAGCATCACCGACTCGCCCATGGAGTGCGTGTATAGGTAGCCGAAGATGACGACCGGTGGTAGTGGTCAACGGTGAGTGACCGATGGTCTTGTATAGGCGACTGCTTCCTCCTGATGACGCATAGATAGCGTTGCCGAACATCCTGCCCCCGGCAGAAATGACCATTTCTGGAGATTCTCGACGCTGGCTTCGTGGAAGAGCTCGGTGACATGGAACAGATAAAGAAGACCCGGTAGGATTTCCCAAAAAATTAAAAGTGTTGGACAGGTCCTTACCTGGACCCTACTGTTCGAGGGCCTTGTATGCTGATAATCTACGATGAGTTCTGCCCCCGGCTGACGTGACGTCCTCGCTATTTATCGCTTTCGTTGTGGAGTTGATGTTACGATTCCATTTACAGCAGCACTAGCAGTTGATCCGATCCTCATGGAGTATAGTGGGAAACGCTCGCAGGTACATGTAATGTGAATAAAACCCGGTAGCCAATTTCGAGAAGGTATGTGTTATTGGAAAGATCCTCACCTGGACCCTTCGCATTAAGGGCCTTGAATTGATTTCGTTTCCAGCAACTTTGAAGAGCTTGGTTGATCTGCTTCTGCAGAAACCATGCTGTTGGCCAGGTTGATCCACAAAGGAAACCTCTAGCCCGACCGCAGTTGCGGTGCTGCTGACGTTGATGGCTGATCGTCGGCTGATGGTGGTATTGGAAGTACGAAGATTTTTGCCGTAGGACGAGTGAGGAATTCGGTTGCAGTTTGCAGAGTGACTACTCGTACTACGTCGTCCTTTCCTGGGTGTAGATCGTGGATTCGTGCAGTGGCCCAGCGCATCGGTGGCTGGTTCTCGTCTACGATTACTACGAGCTGGTTTTCGTGCAGTGGTACAGGCGGTTTGCACCACTTACTACGTGGTTGTAGCGAAACGAGGTATTCCACGTGCCAGCGTTTCCAGATATCCTGGAGCAGTTTCTGGATTAGCTGCCATTGGTGGAGACGGTTTGCTGGAATCGATTCATAGTCGACGCCTGGGACGGACTGCAAGGACGAACCGATCAGAAAGTGTCCCGGTGTGAGGGCTTGAAAGTCTGACGGATCCTCGGATAGTTTGGTGAGCGGCCGTGAATTGAGACAAGCTTCAATCTGCACGAGGAGTGTCTCCATGTCGTCGAAGGCTAGCTTACGATCTCCGAGCACACGGAAGTAGTGCTTCTGTGCAGAGTTGATTGCAGCTTCCCATAATCCTCCGAAATGCGAACCACGGGGCGGATTGAAGTGCCAACGAATCCCGTTGGTAGCACATTCACTGGCGAAAATGTGCTGAAAGTCTTTGTCACGTATTAGTTTCCGGATTTCATTTGCTGCCCCAACAAAGTTTTTACCGTTGTCGCTGTACACGTCTGAACACAAACCCCGACGAGATACGAAGCGACGGAAAGCCTGGAGAAACTTGACTGTAGTTAGGTCCACGACGAGCTCCAGGTGTACAGCTTCTGAAGCACACAAATACTGCGCCGTAAGCTTTCGGAGGTGCATCTCTGCGGTGACGAGGCTTGAGGTAGATCGGTCCCCAGAAATCAACACCGACGAAGGAGAAAGGTCTCGAAGCGGTAACACGCTGAGTTGGAAGTTCAGCCATGAATTGCTCGACTGCCTTCGGTTTGGCTCGAAAACAGGTGACGCAGCCGTGAACAATGCGACGAGTGATGTTTCTGCCGCCCAAGATCCAAAACCGATGCCGAATAGTGTTGGTAAGCAGCTGTACAGCTGCGTGCAGAAGGCGTTCATGCTGACAACGGACGAGAAGTGTCATGAATGGATGCGACCCTGGCAGAAGTATCTGATGGCGAGAATCATACGGTTGTGCAGAACGACTCAATCGCCCTCCGATGCGTAAAACGTTATCAGGAGCAATCATCGGATTGAACCAGCGAAGTCGTGAATTCGAGGAGACCATTAGATTTGCCTGTAGTGCCTTCCATTCCATAGGAAAGCTGTCCCTTTGAACAAGTCGAACGAGTGCTAGTTCGGCGCTACGGAGTTCAGTTGCTGTTAGCGGTGATGAAACGGTTCGCTCGGCCTTGGGTAGTCGAAGGTTTTCGAAATACCGCCACCAGTAGGCAGTGATGCGTAACATATGCTGGTAGCTGGAGAACCTGCTTACGTATTCCTCGACGAATGATGGCGAAGAAGAAGCGACTGCAAACGAAGATTTCCTTGCTTCCTTGGCTGCCTCGTTGCCAACACATGCGTCAACTGAAACTTTCCACGATTCTTTTTCTCCTCGAAGCCATGGAGGACCTTCCCACCACAGTCTACACTGTATCAAGTCCGCAGCTGGAAGACCTCTCGAGATGATGTCCGCGGGATTTTCTCGTCCTACTACGTGGTTCCACTCGCAGTTCTCCGTCTTCTGCTGGATTTTGGATACCCGGTTTCCGACAAAAGTGGACCAGGTGGATGGTGTAGCCTTGAGCCAACTCAAAACGGTGGTTGAATCTACCCAGAAATACGCTTTGGATGTGATTCGCAGCGCTTTGTAAACCTTCTGGTAGAGCTCAGCAGACAGCAGTGCGCCACAAAGCTCTAGGCGCAGAATGCTTTGCTGTTTGAGTGGAGACACCTTCGAGCGAGACGTTAATAGAGCGACCTTGACTTCACCTGACTCATTCGATGATCTGATGTAGGCACACGATCCATATGCAGCTAAAGAGGCGTCTGAGAAGAAATGCAGCTCCACAGAAGTAGTATTTGGGAGTATGACGAATCGATCAATTCGCAGAGCGTTCAGATGGGGAAGTTCGGTGTAGTATTCGACCCAACGTTTCTTCATCTGCTCCGGTAGTTCCTTGTCCCACTCGTACTGCTTTCCGCTGTCATCTTTCAATCCCCACAATGCTTGCATGAAGGTCTTCGCGATGACTACGACCGGACTCACGAAACCAAGTGGGTTTGGCGATGCAGGAAAGTGTGCTTCGTTTCGTGACGACTGTTGAGGACTTGGTTGTCGCTTCAGGAACGACGTATTTCAACTGGTCAGAACAGGGTTCCCAGTGTAGACCCAGTGTCTTTATGGCCTGATCCTTGTCGAAATCCATCGAAGGCTGCAAGGCACGGTTGTATTCCGGAACTCCTTCTAGTAGTGCAGGGTAATTGCTCGCCCACTTTCGTAGCTGCATTCCAGCTGAGTTGAACATGGCATCCATTTGCTCCCGTAGTTCGATTGCTTCGGTGACTGTCTGTGCGCCCGAAAAGAAATCGTCGACATAAAAATCCTCACAGGTTGCTTTCGCTGCGAGGGGATACCTCTCCTTCTCATCCTCCGCTAGCTTCTTCAGTACTCGAGTGGCTAGATACGGAGCTGAAGCGGTGCCGTAGGTTACGGTCTTCAATTTGTAGATGCAGATCGGTTCTGATAGTAAAGGACGCCAGAATATCAAATGAAATCGGCAGTCTCTGGGAAACAAAACCATTTGCCGGTACATTTTGGCGACGTCAGCAATCATCATGATAGGATGCAGGCGAGATCGCATCGTTATATACCGCAAATCTTCTTGAACAATTGGACCCACTAGCATAGCGTCGTTCAGGGAAATTCCGGTGGAGCTCTTGCAAGAAGCATCGAAGACGACACGCACCTTGGTTGTACTGCTCTCCTCGCGAATGACTGGATGATGTGGAAGGAAGTATGCAGGCCCTGACGCTGCATCTGATTCATCGATTCGCTCCATGTGTCCCAACTCTTCGTACTCGTCCATGAATTTACGATATTCGGCGGCTAATTTTGGATCGCGCCCGAAACGACCCTCGATCAAGCGAAAACGGTGAAGTGCAGTACGTTTTTTGTCTCCTAGTTTGTCCAAAACATCTTCCTTGAACGGTACTCGTACCATGTACCATCCATCCTCACAGCGACGAGTAGTTTCGCTGAAGAATTTCTCGCAGTAGGCTTCGGATGCAGAGTAGACGATCGTTGAATCGTCCTCGATGGCCCAAAATCGCTCCATGTCACGATGGATGTCGGCAGTGGTAGCAACATTGCAGACTACGGAAGATCTTGAATGTTGTTCAGAAGTTTTGCCGCTGATAATCCAACCGAAAACCGAATTAACCAGACACGGAAGAGATTCACCCAAAATGATTCGACCAGCAACATTGAAGAGATCGAAGAATACCTCGGCCCCTAACACAACATCAATGACTCCGGACTGATAGAATGACGGATCAGCTAACTGGATTCCTGTCGGAAGCGACCAGCTCGACGCATCGACGGAGATTGAAGGCAGATCTACGGTGACCTTGGGAAGAACGAAGGCGTCGATGGTGGTGGAAAACTTGGATATCCGAGACTTCACTATCGAGCGGAACATGCAGCGGACTTCGATAGACGCTTGACCAATCCCTGCGATCGGATTTTCCATGACGGCGCGTAAAATTCTCCGGCGATTTTTTCTTGTTTCGATGACATCTCAATAATCACTGAACCGATTGTTATGAAATTTTGCACATGTAAACAATTCACTCCAAACTAGTTACACCCAGATTTTCATCAATTTTTACCCACGGATAAAAAAGTTACACACGGATAAAAATTGTGCATTTTTTTCGAGTACAAGCCTTAGTTCGATTTAAAAAAAATATACGAATTAATAAGTTTGATCCCGTACTTGCTTTTTTGCTTTTGCTGTAAATTGCTTTAAGACAATAAAGCAGGAACCCCGGTTTCCGTGGTGAGTGTTGCCATCTACCCACCGCCATTTCAAATATTACATTACAGTATTTCAACCAATTGAGCTGACTTTGTATGAGTGTCAAGTTTGCTGTTGGCCCTAAGCACATACAAACAATCAGCTCAATATAACTAAAATCTTTCAGTCAAGATTGTTGAGAAATTGCGGGGGTAGACCGCACCACCCATCACGTAGATTGTGGATTCCTGTATTATTTTATTACAGCATCTTACAGCAAAAGCAAAAGAGCAAGTACAGGAACAAATATCACAAAATATATGGGATCATAATTGAGTAATATCAAAGTCAAAATAATAGCAAAAATCATTGCAAATTCATATTAAATTTTGCTATTATATCTCATCAAGCTCAAGCTTAGTATGTTGTTAAAATAAATTTATTAAATTATCACAAAATCTAATTCCTCAACAGTGGGTAGTCCTGAATCTCGTCAGCCTTTCATTTGCTGGGTAACGCTCTTAGCCCATCCAGTCAGCTTCTACAGTACGATGGAATCGTTCTGAAAAACCAACATTGTTCCATCACCGTTTTACTCAACGAAAACAACTGCAATCATCCAACAACGAGCGGAACGATTGAATCACCACAACACGTCCCAGCTAAACAGTTTCTCCCATTAGACAGTGATGAAATCACTTTCCTCCGTTACCAGTCAGTTTATTTTCTCTGCGTTCTGACTGGTGAGTCTGTCGTCCCACGTGCCATGTGTGCGAATGTGATCCGCGTGAAAATGATCTAATTAAGGAAAATAAACACGTTCCTGCTTTTACGAGAAAAATTCATGTCGCGTGCACAACGTATGTTTCGTCTCTATGCTAAGTCTATATTCTTAAGAGGCTCTGTGTTAAAGTAGGTTAAACTTTCCGAATTCGTTGATTGGTTGAAACCCTTTAAAATTCAACCCTTGAAGGTCAACCTCAACCCTGCCAGAAGCTGGGATAAAATATCAATTTTCCAAACGAGCTAGATTGTAGCGGCGACGCCTCACATCGTCAAACAGATCGCTGGGGCAGAAAAACAACAAGTTGTGACTGCATAACAAAACGGCCCCCGTGTAGTCCTATGGTCGTTCAGTGTGTTGAACAAGATGCTGCAGTCTAACTCGTTTTCACTGTCTTTTGTTCCGATGATGGCACATTTTTATATACACACCCATTTCCCTCCTCTGCTGCAAGAGTTGTTGGTCTATTTTTCAAACTGCTTTTTCCTATATATTAGTGCGATGCGGTGAAACTGCGTGATATTGCGATGAGCCAAGATTTGCATAAATATTTCCAAGCCATTTTGAGACAATGCTGCTGGGACGGTGCGTTGATTGGGAGTTTCTACACGGAAAAAAATAACGTAAGATTGTATTTAGCGACGTTATGATTCGTGAGTGACAGCTCATGAATCATGAAATCACTAATTCTCGACTACTTTTTCGAAGGGACGTATCAGATTTTGTAAACAATGCATTTGATAGTCGATCTGACGTAACTGGTAGCTCGCCCACGCATGCTAACACTACCATCAGAATTTACCCCTACATGATAGTAGTGTTAGTATGTGTGGGCGAGCTACCAGTTACACCAAAACGACTATCAAATGCATTGTTTACAAAAGCTGCTACTTCCCTTCGAAAAAGTAGTCGAGAATTGTGACTCTATGGAAGGAAAATTGACAGGAGGTTCAAAACTGCAGAATAATTTGAACGTCCTAGTCAAGTCATGATAAACATCTTTCAGATAATTTTTAAATTTTTAAACTCCTACAGCTGAGTTGTATTAAAAGATGAAATAAGCCTCAGATAAAACTGAGACTGAGTCGGTTATGAATTTATCCTGTATCTTGAAATTCTGGTAGATCCCCAGACATTCGCAAAAATGTTGATCGCTGCCTGTTCAAATTGTTTTTTTATGAAGTATTCAGACAATCGATTGGGCAGGTTGATTCTTTCATTAATGATATCAAGAAAGTCGGGAGCCCATGCGTTGTTCGCAACAGGTGGATTTATGAGGGTTGCTGCCACTCTGAAATCTTCAAACATATGCCACATAGCCACATTGAAATAACATTGACGGAACAACTTGAAATCTCGCTTGAATAGTTCGTTAACTACATCAACCACCCATCGACAACCGTGACTGATTGGCCTGCTCCGTTGTCAGTTGGTCTTGATTCCGGCTTTTGGAATGTGGCATCACTGCTTCATAGCCGAAGAACCTCAGTTCTTTCATTCAACTTTACAAGATATATTCTCAAAGCTGTACCTGGAGTGACATATGTTTGTAAGGAACGGAATTTACTCAAGAATTTGTTCGAACTGTCCATTTCCAACAAGCTTTCAAAATCTAATGCATTTTGCTGCAAAGCAACTCTAAAATTATCAAACATTTCTTGTGTATGCACACTTAGAAATAGCTAATCTTACACGTGACGGAATCCGTCTTTGACATAAAAGATGAGACGTAAACAAACATGTCATGTAAAATTGGGTGCTCCGAGACTGAAAAGTTCATTGCTCGATGAAAAGTACGTTTGATTGAGCTATATTTCACGCCTGGTATGACTCAAATTTATGTCAAAATTGACGCTCGTATATGTCACTCTCAGAGCACCTAAATTTACATGATTTTTTCTAAGTGTGTGGGTGCCCTTGAAATCGTGGATCAGGTTGGGAGAATCCAATAATTCTTCCCATTCGTTTCTTCGTTAATGCTCCTGGCACACTCTGGAATTTTGTGGAACATAGTAGTAATGGTGGATTAGCAAAAACTTCTCGATTCCAGACGGAATACGGCATCTTGTTTCGTTGTGGCAGTTAGTAAAAATACAGCGATTAGATGTATTTGCTGCCGTGAATACTCGTCAATCTCGAGGAATCCCAAGGTATTAAGCTGTACCTACATTTCCAGCATGTGCATGTTAGCTCTGACTCAGTGAGCATGACAGAGATATTACTCGTTGTTAAAAACAATCTATGAATGAAAAGGTTAACAATTCAACAGATATAGTAACTAAGTCTTGCATTATATTTATTGCTACTAGACTTGGAAACCGTAATGACCCACTCGCGACAATCGATTTTACTCTCGTGATGCACGTTAAAGTGAAAACAACAAATCAAAAAGACTGGCAACTCTGCCAAAAATCAGGAGACAGTAACGACAACGCTTCTTCTGAGCAAAAGTGGAACCTGTGTATGATGGTGTTCGTTAATTCGCGAGTGCATTCGCACACATAGTTAGAAATAACTAGCTGTCAATTATTGGTTTTGTTATGATTATCGTAAAAAAGTGAAACCTCGCATAACATTTAAAAAGGACCTATCCTCGTTGATCGATTCTCTTCATTGACTTTCTCTTTGGTTTGCCACGGCAACAATAACGAATTTTTCGTTAAGCTCGCAGCACAGTTCGACAGAAGATGATGTTAGCTTGCGCCTGAAACAACACACTCAATGGGAAATACATTTGCAGTCGGGTTATTCGCGAAAGAGAAAATCGATGAAGGGAATCGTGTTGCGCGAGAAACGTTTCTTTATTTGCTTGTAAGTGTCAATCTCACCAAAAAGACATGGGATATAACCAGTATAGTGTACGCGGCGGTTTCAATAATTCAAGCTATTCAAAAATATCGTTTTTCATAGTAGCTGCCAGCTACAGGTAATAAAATATGTGTTTGTTTGTTTACTTAATGTTTCCATATATGTATGTTTCTAGAGACTCTTCAGTATGGAAAACAATCTGCGGTGATAACAACTTGTCGGATAATGCATATATTTGCGAAGATCATTTAAATTATTCTGATTTTATTAACAGGAGCAATAAAAGCCAAGGGTTAGTTCAGAACATACGAAATATGTACACAGTGTAAATTTAATTACATTTTCTTCTTCAGGCTTCGCAAATTTGCGATCCCTAGTGTGGCTCCTTCTTCTACGAAATGGAACGCGAATCATGTCCACCTCGATGAATCCTGCCCTATGGATTTTGAAAGTGAGGAATGTGTTTTCACGGGACTTGAGCTTGATTCATATTACGCTGGAATCAATGGAAATTTATTGGGCGTCGCTGGTGAGGTGGAAGTCGCTTCAATGACAGCCTACGAAAGTGTGCAGGTTACTAGTGCTCCTGTGTTGAAAAAAAAATTAAAGGGTTGTGTCCCAGACACGACCGCAGTATGACGTAGAACCTATCAATCTATCTTTTTTTTGCCATTTAAATGATCTTTATTTCTTGTGATTGTGTGGTTTACATGTATGAATTTGTTAAGTGACACAGATGCGTCTTTTCAACTTTGGTACATTTGAGATTTTAATTATTATTTACAGTTCCTAGTCCTATCAGGCCTATTTTAAAGTATGACCACCTTGGTGGGATTGGTTTGATTTGAATTGGAAAAGGGAGACTACTTATAACTACTATTTACAACTACAACTAACCTACAACTACTATGTACACCTAACCTACTATATACAAATTGCTTATCAAAGCATGTTCTGATAAATTACATTTTTGTGTAAATTTAGTCTTAATTTCGTTAATTTTGGAATCTATTTTGGCAATGCCTGCCTCTTCGTGTAAATTTGTTATTCTAGTGTCAAAAGGACGATCAAGAACCATCCTCAGCACTCTATTCTGAGCTACCTGAATTTTGTTCCTGTGAGTCTGTGCACATGATTCCCACACCGGAGCTGCGTAGAGGATCGCAGGTGCTACGATTTGTTTGTAGACGGCCAGTTTGTTCACCCTTGAGAGGCGGGATCTGCGGCAAATCAGCGGATACAGACACCTAACCAAGGCGGAACACTTGACTACGGTTTTCTCCACATGCGAGCGGAATAGAAGCTTTTCGTCAAACAACATCCCGAGATAGGTTACTTCGGCGGACCACTCAACCCTTGTGCCATCCATGATTACAGTACAAGAGGGAGCCGATTTTAGTTTGGGTGATTGTCGATGGAGAAACATGATTGTTTGTGTTTTGGAAGCATTGATTTTGATTTTCCACGTGGTGGCATAATCAGCAAAGGCGTTAAGGCATCGTTGAAGTTTGTTCGTTATTTCGCGAGGCATCCTTCCTTTGACGGCTATTGCGGTATCATCTGCGAACAGGAAAAACACGCAACCGTCTCCAAGGGGAGGAATGTCGGAAGTGTAAATGCTGTAGAGCAAGGGGCCCAGCAGACTGCCTTGCGGGACTCCTGCAGGGATGGAAAACGTGTCTGAAAGACAACCATTCAACGATACCTTAAACGACCTTTGCTGGAGGTAGCTACGGGTGATTTTAACCAGATGTAATGGAAAGTTGAAGTTACAAAGCTTGTATACAAGCCCATTGTGCCAGACATTATCAAACGCTTTCTCAACGTCTAACAAGGCCATGGCTGTGGACTTGGATACAGCTTTGTTACTTCGGATGTTATTCATCACCCGCACTAGCTGGTGATTGGTGGAGTGCCCCTTTCTGAACCCAAACTGTTCCGGAAGGAGAATGTTATTTTCCTCGACAAACTTGAGCAAACGATTGAGAATGAGTTTCTCGAACAATTTGCTCAGCGCTGAAAGGAGGCTGATTGGTCTGTAGCTTGAAGGCAATGTTGGGTCCTTCCCGGGTTTGCGGATAGGTATGATTTTCGCTGTCTTCCAGATGCTTGGAAAGTAGTGCAGTACCAAGCATCTGTTGAAGACAGCAGCCAGCAGAGAGTGAACCTTCATGCTGAGATTTTTCAACACTAGGTTGAATATTCCGTCAAACCCGGGGGCCTTCATGTTTTTGGTGCATTTCAGCGCTGAGCAAATCTGTTCCACTGTGATTCTATCCTCCGGAGGGATGGCACAAGGGGAGGAATCAAAGTTGAGTACGCATTGCTCAACCTGAACTTCGAGCGGACTTTGGATGTTGGAGCCAAGCAAGTGCGATTTGGCAATATGCTCACCAATCGCATTTGCTTTCTGATTATGAGCCGATCGTCATCATTTTCATCTTTTAGTGGCGGAATGGGTTTAGGGTGCGTCTTTAAGACCTTGGCAACTTTCCAGAATGGTCTGGAGCGGTCGTCCAGATTCTGGACAAGCCGCTCGAAGCTTTCGTTCCGGAGTGAGACCATTCTGGAAGCAATCTCCTTGTTCAGATCGGCCATTTCACGTTTCATCGCTTGATCTCCAGTCCTCTGAAACTGGCGTCTACGAACATTTCTCAGGCGAATTAAGAGTTGGGTGTGGGAATCAATAGCAATAAACTTACCCCTCACAGGAACTCGTCGGACGCACGCCTCGTCAGCCACGGTTATGGCTTGGTGGAGTCCCTCCAACGCTCGGTCGATGTCCTCCACGGTGTCAAGCGGCGGGTTGTCGATGATGTGCCTGTCTACCACGCGTCCAAACTGGGCCCAGTTTACGCGATGATAGTCCTTGCGCAGGCTTGAAGCAGGAGCCACGTTGCAGCCCAGCTCAGACACCACCGGTTGGTGGTCGGAACTGAGTTCGTTCAAGGCTACCGGCTTGGACAAGCCGATATTTGTCAGGAACAGGTCTAGTGTCGATGGGTTGCCCGCCGGTGAGATAAATGTTGGCTCATCCGAAAACCAAACGGAGTACAGCCCATGCTGTGAGTGGTCGAACAGGAGACGACCGTTCTGGTTCTGCTGGTAGTTCCGCCAGGCCTCATGGCGAGCATTCAGATCTCCTCCAACTACGAAGCGGGAACCGGTACGGGTGATGGTGGACAGGTCCTTCTTGAATTTAGCCGCTAGTCCACTGCTGGCGGCACACTGTCGAGGGCAGTAGACGGCGATGAACTGGACGTATCCAGTCGACGACTCCACCTCCACACCAAGGGCCTCGATGATAGTGGTGCGGATATGGGACAGAGTGTGGTATTTTATTCCTTTCTTGACAACGACCGCAACACCACCCCCCCTGGAGCTGGTGCGATCAAGCCGGATAATGTTGTGACCAGGCAACCAGAAGCTGTCACCGGACTTTAGATGGGTCTCGGTTAGAAGGCCCACGTCGATGCTGTGCTTGCGGAGGAAGTCGGCAAGCTCAATCTCTTTTGCTCTTACAGAGCAAGCATTCCAGGTGACGATACTTAGCGGTTTAGACGCCATACTGGATGATGAACTTACCGAGCACTTGGATCTGTTCGGGCTTATTGCGGCACTTACGAAGAGCACCGGACATGTTGACGAAGATTTCCATCAGTTCATCCGCTGAGAACAGATCGGGGTTGTTGTTTTGCGCTGTTGGTTGTCTCCAGAATCCAGGGGGGGATGGAGAGCTTTGGCCAGCAGAATCATCGGAAGTTGCTTGAACGGAATGCACCCGTGAATTCACTTGCCTTTGCTGAGGAGCACGAAGGGGCGGGAAATCCTCCGTCCGAAATGCCGGGACTTTGTCCTTCTTGCGTCCTGGTTGGTTGTTAGTTGCCGCCTGTTTTCGGATGCGTTTGAAGTCCTCGCGTTTGGAGCACTGTCTGTCGGAACGTTGATGAGCACCACCACAGTTGGCGCATTTTAACGCCACGGCTCCATCCGCAGGGCAGTTGGAAGTGGCGTGTTCTTGAGCGCAGTTGCTACAGCGTGGCTTGATGTTGCAGTTGCGAGTGCCGTGTCCAAAGTTTAGACATCGTTGGCACTGGGTCACATCGCGATGGCCTCCACGGTATGGCTCCCATCGTACGATTATGGAGTAGATTGAGCGGATAGCCTGCAGCGCATTCAGCGTCACCGTTCCCTTCTGGAAGTGCACCAGGAAAAGACAATCCGGGTACGTCTTCACGTTTTCATCTCGCCTCGTCATCCGAAAGACAGCGATTGGGGCCAGCTTGTACCGGTCCTTGAGTTCTTCTTCGATCGCCTTGGGATCAACATCCGGTAGACCCCTGATGACTACCTTGAAGGGCTTTTCACCGGGGATGTCGTGCGTGAAGTATTCCGCATTGGAATCCTTCAGGAATTTGACTGCGATTTCGTATTCCGCTTTCGTCCGGAGCATCACCTTAGTGCCGATCCTGCTGATCTTGTACTCAGCTGCGATGCCCAGCGATGCGAAATCGCCAATGAGCGTCTTGAGTGGCACTACCTTCACCACCAGTGGAGGAAGCTTGATTTTCGCCGCACTCGGGCCGGCAGAATTCTCGGTTTCGACGGCGTCGCCGAAATCACCGATGTCGCTGGCGTTCGTCGCGGTAACATCGTCGCGTCCGCTCGTACCATCGGACTGACCTTGGTTCTTCTTCCTCTTTTTCGTCCGCTTCACAGGGACTGGGTTGGTATTTCCAACATCGGTGGGCAGAGTAGCGTACCTATTTGAGGTAGGTACCGAGCTACCCTCACCACTGTTCTTCTTCTCCGCTTGTTCACGAAGTCGGCTCCGAGAGCGCTGTCTTCCCATCACGCGATGCGACCGACACTACTGACGACGCGACGTGCAGTATATCTGCAAACGTTTGTAACAAACTATAGATTTATCGAACAACTCGACAAAGCGAGCAAAGACCGAACTATACTGCTTGACGATCAAGCAGAAAATGAGCTGTATCAATCTATCTCTATCTATGATGCATGATATATGCATTTAGGTTAACATCCGACGTCCCTCCTTTTTTACATATTTTGCAGAAAAAATACATCCGAAGTCCCATCTTTTTTACATATTCTGCAGAAAACATACTTTCTAAGCTCAGCAACTCACAGGATTTCCCGCCATTTTATTATGAATGGGGGCGGGGCAGAATGTTTCTTTTGTGCAGAATATGGAAAAAAAGGATGGACTTACGATGTTTATATAATTTCATGTATAGAGGTACCAGATATGTGTTACAGTCAGTTGTTGGTAATTCATCGAATGTATGTCTCCTGTTAAGCATTTTTTTTTGACGTAGGACTACGTCTTTGATTTCTATATGGGGGTACACTTTGTGAAAACCGAAAATGGAACATGTAACAAATTAAGAAAGATTTTGAACGTTAATAACTCAGCTGCCCCTGGTCCAATTTCAATAATTTTATCACCAATCGATCAGAAATATGGCTACGCATTGATAACAATGCTTTCGAATGTTGATTTTCAACAAGAAACGATTGAAAAACTGGTAAATGTCCAGCATTGTCCAAAAGCGTCGAATTAACTAACAAATCCACCAATTACCTACATGCATATGCTGCTTCCCCAGCACAGTCGTCAGAGAGTAGTAAGTAGACGAAACAAGTCGAAGTGGCATTCGCCTTAGATCCTCGGGCGCGTGCGAATAGGGAGGATGAAATTGCGTAATATTTTGCACACTCATCGCCATATTCAGAACCAAACGAAAATTCTTCAAGATAACCACCATCCGTTGTCTGGCTCGCCGTGGCGGTATCTGACGTATCTCCGGTTTGATTTATGAGGTGTGCTGAAGGTGTTCCTGAAAAATGAGATCCGCATGAGCTTACAAACAAATGCGTTAATTTTTTGCGTTACCCTCTATGAGCACGATTCGAAAATGGCTGGCAAAAGTTGATGTGGGTGAAGGATTCTCTACAAATATTTTCAATTTGCTGCGGATCAAAGCAAACGTCTTGCCTGCTGAGAAAAAGTTGGTCACAATTCATTTTGATGAAATGGCAATCACAGAAAAAAATTCGTATTTCGGCAACGCAAAGCCTGATTATTTCAAGGGCTTTTAAACGAAACTTCCTGGAAGATCTGAAGTAAATGTGAATGTGCGCGCCAAATCAGCACTTGTGAGTGATCATGAACAATCCATTAGATCTGGATTTAAACAATCAGTTGGGTACTTCTTTTGCAAGGATTTGAAAAGTGAAGAACTGAAAGCTATAATCAACCAAACAATATTGCTGGTATCTGAATCTGGATTTACACCCAAAGTACTAGTTTCTGATCAAAACTCTGTAAATCGTGCTTTATTTACAAAGGAGTACAATGTTTGTGAAGAAAAGCCTTACTTAGAAATTCTACTGAATACCACGTTGCACCGAATCTACTGTATGCCTGCCCTAGCAGCACACATGTCACTGAACAATTGTGGTTACTTGTGTGCCACTTATTCCAGTCACAATCAAGTTGCAGCAGCTTATTTCGATCGAAGTGTGCTGCTTGGGTGATGCACCCCATCTATACAAATCAACAAGAAACAATTTACTGAAGCATAACGCTATCTATGACGGTGGAGTATGCAGCTTTAAACATATTGTGAACCTATACTGGGAGGACGTAAAGCGTACACCGCGAACTATACCTGGATTGACATTAAGCTCTCACAGTTTGCCGAAATGAATGTGGGATTGGCTGCGCAGACGCTTAGTCGATCCGTTACCGTAGGATTGCGTGCATACGTGCGTACTAACAAGCAGTACTAACAGGAACACGACTTCAAACCGCTGGTCAAGTAATCCCGTTCACTATATTTCATTGAAGTGTGGTTGTTGTACATTGCTTCATTGAAATTGCTTTGGAAAGAACTGCAGGAGACATATGGGTTTAAATTTCTCAGTACGAGA
The DNA here is from genome assembly GCF_037179485.1 of Ochlerotatus camptorhynchus. Taxonomy (NCBI): domain Eukaryota; kingdom Metazoa; phylum Arthropoda; class Insecta; order Diptera; family Culicidae; genus Ochlerotatus; species Ochlerotatus camptorhynchus. Next base: position 798,470 of record NW_027040727.1, on the reverse strand, counting down.
AATCTTTCGCATTTGATATTACCAGAGCAAGTAGGCAACGTTCAAGCAGATCTGAGCAAGTACATTATAAATAGAGAAGAATTATCAAACATCCAGATCGTAAAAGCAAACCACGTACGACCGCAGTACCTTGATGCGGAAACTGAGGAGTCGATTATCCCAATAAACGATCCAACCGACATAAATAAACTGACCAATGTTCATTAGACTACAGGATGGGCCTGCAGTAAATTAACTCACAAGGAATGCCTCACACGAGCAACGGCAAGAAGTGACTGCATTGACCAAGATGTAACTTTTCTGGCCGACATAAAAAAGTACTCGCAGGCTTCGAGAATCGTCACTCCTGGTGAGATGATTTTCCAATATTTCTCAGCCGTTTGCATAATTTTCGAAAGAAACTTCAAGGTGCTATTAAGCTTTGATACTATTGGCGTTAAAGAAGAATTGATGGACATAATTCAAGCTGTATTTGGTTTCTGTGGAGTTCAGGATGGAAACAATAACGATGTCAGATATGAAGACGTTATCGCGCATAGTGAGAAACTTATTATGGATGTTCTGTGGTACAATGGGGCAAGTGAAAACTGGTGTAGCAAGTGGGTAAATGCTTTTAAGCTACAATAGCATTATAACATATTTGTGTTGCTTCTTAACAAACCATTACGAACCAAAGTGTTCTTTAAACGAGTCGAGTTTATAACATAGATTTTGGCAGCTTGTTTTCACACTTGTTTCCACAAAACAGTTTTAAAATTACCCTACTGTACCTTATAAGGCTACGAATCCGGCTTAGGCCAGTATCTTGTAGAAATGGAATCAAGTTTCTGTTTAATTGTCAGTCACGAGAAGCGTTGGCTGCACATCGTAGCTTCCGATACTCTTTACGGGTTATTTCGATGAAACTTGTACCGCAAAGATATCCGCCTTGATTGGTTCGGCAAGAGCCGTGATTATCGTAGCTAAAGGGTGTCCACGATGAAATTGCCACACTATGAAATTGCTCTAACTTTTTAACCGTTGGGTAGAATTTAATGAAAATTTGGGTGGATTTAGTTCATAGTGCATTATTTACATCCTGCAAGTTTTAAAGTCGAAAGAACAGCTCGTGCGTGATAAAATCTTGCGCATTCATCACGAGAACAAGGATCTCTCGCATCGTTCCATCGCTAAAACGTTGGGAATCGCGAATTCCACGGTGTCGCGAGTGATTAAGCGGTTCGAGGAACGGTTGACCACCGATCGGAAGCCCAGAAGTGAAGGAAAAAGTATTCCGTACAACACCAAAAATCACAACCGCGTAGTTGGGGCCTTCAACCGAAATCCGAACGCCTCCGTTAGGGATGTGGCTAAGAAGCTGCACCTAAGCCGAAGTTTTGTCCAGAAGGTCAAAACTAAGGCTGGGCTTCGAACGTTCAAGGTACAAAAGGCCCCTAATCACGACGAGAAGCAGAACAAGTCCGCCAAAACCCGTGCCAGGAAGTTGTACCTCAACATGCTGACGAAAGTTGAATGCTGCATCATGGACGACGAAGCATATGTGAAGGCCGACTTCAAACAGATCCCCGGCAACCTGTTTTTCACGGCCAAGGATAAGTTCAGCGTTCCGGAGCATGTCCGCACTCAGAAGATGTCCAAATTTGCGAAGAAATTCCTGGTTTGGCAAGCCATCTGCACGTGCGGGAAGCGGAGTGCACCTTTCGTGACCCAGGACACGATGAACGGACAGGTGTACATAAAAGAGTGCCTCCAGAAGCGGCTGCTTTCTCTCCTGAAGGCCCACAACGTCCCAACAATCTTCTGGCCGGATTTGGCCTCATGCCACTACTCCAAGGACGTGCTGAAGTGGTATGCGGACAATAAGGTCAATTTCGTGCCGAAAATGTTCAACCCTCCCAACACTCCGGAGCTCCGCCCCATCGAGAAGTACTGGGCGATTATGAAGCAGCACCTTCTTAAACGACCTAAGGTAGTGAAGACAGTCGAGGAACTGAAGAAAGTATGGGTTTACATGCAAAAAAACGGTTGATTCACAGGTTGTGCAGAATCTTAAGGCCGGGGTTAAGGCCAAGGTGCGGGCATTTGCGTATGGACTGTAAATAAAATACGAGTAAAATGGTAAAATGAAGTTTAATAGTTATTTCTCAATCCCTGAAAATTTGATGGCAATCGGATGAAAACTCGAATTTTGCGAATCAATTTTGTGTGTGGCAATTTCATCGTGGACACCCTTTAGTACCGTATCGTAACTTGTACCGCAAAGATATCCGCCTTGATTGGTTCGGCATCTTACACCTGATCTAGCTTGCTGTTCAGTTCCATATGTTCCCTTTTCGACAATTGGCCTGCTTTCGTAGTGCATCGTGTTTATGCTGACAACGAGTGAAATTCCAGCTAAAATTGAATAGATGTGTAAGTAAATTTGATCTGAAAATTAAAACTATGGAAACAGCGCTTAGTTCTATTTTCAGCAATTGCCGAATGAGGGCAATGGTGCCATTCACAATGATGGTGGAACCTTCCTCGATCATTAATTTTCTATCTCAGAGTTCTCTGGAAGGGGTTTGGTCGATTCCAAAAATTGTTAAATCATACAGGGGATAACTATCCGGTGGTTTCATGTTCTGACAACATCTAAAATGGAAATATATTCTTTATCAATAATACGTACCGTTTGGAATTGTAGTCCATTAACCTTTAATTTTAATTTTCTCCTACATTAGATCCTGCTACGCCTTCCGTTGTATCGTGATGTAGGTACCGGATCTTCACTCAACGGTGGTGGAAGTTTCTACAAAGTAAACAATACTTCGGATCCTCGTTACTATCACTATCCGATCCGAGTTTAAATTCTACACTTGATCCACCATAACAAGTTTTTCGGTTTGGAGTTGGAAAACCACCGGCTTGCTGTGATAAGGTTACAAGTCGCCGTGAAATTTTGTAGAGCAAAACAAAAACAACAACGAGTACCGTGTTATGATTATTCGTTTCGATGACGTTCGGTCACACACAGAGTCACTGTTTACGTGTAGTCTCACTAACACTAGTACTTCAAAGTTCCACCTTTGATTGACAGAGGCGCTGTTATCAGTGACGCTTGACATTTGTATGGGAGAAGGGAAGAATTGCCAGTCTTCTTGATTTGTTGTCTTCGGTTAAAGATAACGTCGCATCTAGTGCGCTGTATTCGTTTAATGATGCGCGATAGTTTGCACTTGAAGCGACGTTATCTTTAACGTACATCACAACGCCTGCTATGCGAATTTTCCATTGCAGACGTATACGAAAAGACGTTATAGAGTTATCGATTAACAACTCTGATATTGCACTAAATTCATGGTCAAAATAAAAGCCCTCATCACGGTGAAAACGAAGTGAAATCATAACTTTTCACTCACGGTGAAGTGATTTCCTATTTGATTTGCCCAGTAATCACTTCAGTGTGGATGAGAATTCGTCGCTTCCCTTCATTTTAACCGTGAAATGACACCCGTAATAAGGGCCAAATACTTTTTCCGTAACACTAAATCCATACAACTCAAAAAAAATCTTTTGCTTATTGAGGCACTCATCCCAAACATATAAACGGATAGGATATAGGCATATACTACCTCATTAGGTGCAACTGCATCAGTAATGAAAACGACCACATCAGGATGTAATTCGAAGAAATCTCTAGTTAACAGACGGTGACATCTTCGAAGTACCGGACAGTTACAAATTAGGCAAAACATGATTTCTGCGTTGCCCGGAAAATCAATTGAATTTATTCTAAGCGAATGCTCAACGAAGTATCAGCAGAACAAATAAATATCTTAAAGATAGTTGACATTACTCTTATGAATTTTATGGCATGAAAATGACAAAATACCAAGATATTTATAAAAATAACAAATTCCCGCAAACAAAATGTAGCTGGCAATAAATCCTTGTGAATTTGGTTTAGATAGGATACACTACTCGAGCTCCGTCGGAAAGTTACCTAAACTGATAGCAAATCAGAAAAAAAGAGCGGAATCAACAAATGAGAGAATAATGCCATGGAGTGAATTTATTTTCTCATAGGTCGTTGCTCCCTTATTCAAAGCATCGAACAATGGTGTATGATAATGGAAAGCATATACGGGAATCTGAGGTCACTTGATCCCTGTTATTATTTTCCGGTGCTATTGGATCATTGTTTATAGAATTCTCTAACAACCATCAATTCGGATACTTTTATTCAATACTCATTATTAGGTACTCATACTTATGTACTTGTTACATTCCGTTGATACGTAGCGTTAATCTGACTATGTAGGCACTAAAGCCAGATTTTTTTTATTGAGTACGCCGAGAGACCCAATTAAAGAGATTAGTGGTGTAAGGCTGCTTGTGTTTACCGGTATGTGAGATTAGCGAGCTTGTAACTCGGTGTCACGGAGCATTTGAAACCCACCGCTGTAAGGGAGTGCTGGGATGATAAAGGATAGAAAAAAAAACACACACACACACACGCACGCACGCACGCACACACACCACATGCAAAAAGATGATTAAATAGCAAAATGAGCGAAAATGGCCATTTACCAACATTACACCTTCAGTAATTTTTATCTCCCATGGTAAAATTTTTTGACCTCAAACCAACTTTTTCTTGTATCAATAATACCTTTCGAATGAGATATCAGTCATTGATGTATTTTCTTGGACCAGTCTCCATACATTTTTCCCCAATCATCTTTTTCTCATCAAGGGTACAAAAGGGTACAGATAACGTTTGCATTTAAAAAAAAAAAATGACAAAAATTGTCGATTTTTCGTGGGTTTACCTTAACCCGCACTGACAAAACTTCTCATGCAGCATCGATCATAGTAACCAATGAGTCTGCAGACAAAATTTGACAGCTCTATCAGTCGAACTCTAACCGTGATGGCAAAAAAAAGTGCGCCCGTTCCGGCATCTACAACATCTTGGCAATATTAGACAACAATCGGAGCATCGAAAGAAAGCAGGTTCCGGACGGCCGACGACCCTGAGCGATAAGAAGCTCCAAAGGATGTTGAAGAGGAAAACCGAGGGAAAAGTGGCTACATCGCTGCGTGCGCTTGGCCGGGAGGTCAGTGCAACCAGCCAAACAGTGAAAAAGTACCTGGCGAACATGAACATACATGTCAGGAAGCGGAAGTCACGTCCACTGGTTTCGGAGCTGCAGACAATGACGCAGCGCCAGCGGCTTAATAAGATGGTCAACTCGTTTTTCCCGGCGAATCGCGACGTGGCGGTGGTGATGGACGACTAGAACTATCTCACCCTGGATGGCAACTTCGTATTTTACTTCCCCCACGAAGGAAGTGAGCTCCGAGCTGAAGTTCATTTCACACACCAAGTTCCCCAAGAAGGTGCTGCTGTGGCTGACAATCAGCGAGAAGGGGATGTCAAAGCCGCTCTTCTTTCGCTCCGGACTGGCCGTGAACGGGGAAATTTATAGTACGAAATGCCTGCCGGAAGTTGCGTCGTTCATCAAGAAATACCATAAGGGCAAAGACGTGGTGATCTGGCCGGATCTGGCGTCGGCCCACTACTCGAAGCGATCACCATGTTCTCATGGAAGTCTCTCGCGACAAACCATCGACGAACCGACGCCAGCAACCGCGTTTTTTTTTTGCTTTAATCAAGTCCTTAAAAGTTTTCTCGAGGTCGGTGTACCGCTCGAAATCTCCGACCTTACCGTGATAACATTCGCATCGGAACCATCGATCGCCAACTTTAGTATTAGCACATCTGCCTGTTTTTTTATGGGGTAGTTTTTCAAATTTTATTGAACTTAATGATTAAAAGATGGGCATAACATCATTTTCCTAGATTTTATAGCACATATTTTTGACTAAATTCAGCCTAGCCGTTTGTCATACAGCTCTCTAGATGAACGTTACTTCTGAGATTATTGGAAACCATTTGACTAATAACTTTTTAAATGGTCCAATTCTCGTCATTGAAAGTTACCATGTTCAGATGTTGTCCGAAATTACTGTGAAAGGGTATTTACTGGAGGTGGATAAAAACCAGTTTTTTTTAAATAAAATCCTCATATCTAAGCACCGTTCACCACAATCTCAGAAAACAGATCAAACCTTCAGCCGAAGCCTTTTGAAATTCAAAGCTCGTGTGGAACTGCCAAGGGACTACAACATTTCGGTTCGACTACGACGACGATGACACAAACCGTCGGCAGCATTGTCGTCCTGTGCTGCTGAGTAAACCCTTGGCATCCTGGCCAACAAACAACGCCAAACATGGTCGCGTGCTCTGGACGAATGAGCTGCTCCGCCGTGGTAGACGAAATTTCCTCGTTATTGTGGCGTGTAATGAATTCAAGGAAAATCTCTGACATGCTGTTTTCCACCAGCCAGTCCAGACGGCACACAACGGTAGACATTAGCAAAGTATCCGGATCGTTTCTGCCAGTGTCGTCAGCATGCGGATGAAAGCGATATAAATATCATAGACGAGATCAACGGTTGCGTGCGAAACGTACGGGGGCCAATCTCATAAGTGCAGGATAGGCCTCCCAGCAGCGGAACGAAATTTGAACTCAATTAAGGCAATCGGCTTACGGTTCACAGAGTAGCACCCCCGGCTTAGAAAGAGGTTTTCATATTATTAATATTAAGAACTCGCATCAGAAATTCGGTAATTGGATCTCGATGCAGTCCTCCTCATGACTAATGTTGACGGCAAGCATTTCCCCGTCGCATAACTTGCTGTTTTCTCATTAAGTGCTCAGCATGTCACTATATAATTGAGAAATCTTAATTTCGCCTGCATTCCGTCCCTTCCAAGCGCTGGACAATTCCCATTCCGGAATGAAATACTGCAGAACAGTGATTAAAACAAAATCTCATATCCTTTTTCCCACTCATCACACAGTTCGGAAAGAAAATTACCTAGCAAATCGGAATCGCCATTAGAGCTTGGAAAGAGCACGACAAAAAAAAAATGGAAAATTTGGCATTCATCGCTTATGCATTTGCCTTCCGCTTTTGAACCCCAACTGGGAATGTGTCACTTGATGAGAATATTCATACATCCTTTCGTTCTGATGATAGTGGGTTCGGACAAAATTAAGTTTTTGGCAGCGGTTCCTTGTGCCATTCTCCCGCGTGCATGAAAAATAATTTCGACGTTCTGAAGATCGTTTTCCGGCTGCTCTTTTTTTCCTCTCATGTTGACGTTGAATTCAGCCTAGCTTTAGCTGCTGATGACGGGATTTGACTGGTGGGAGGTGCAAAGGGAACACAAGTTCTATCCTCATTTGCGAGAACTTCTTTGGACGGTAGCCAAATGGGGCTTTGGGATGGTTGAGTTGGTCCGGGTAGATATGAGGATTTTTTTTTAAATCCACGAGAGCCTCTTGGTTATTAATTTACATAAAAATGGTCACGGACAGTTGTAATGAAAAATAAGCGATTCATTACCGAAATTGCAGCGCAGATGATAGCGTTACGAACCAGTTGGACGGTATTTGTAGCAATGAAATTAGGGATTATTTATTATACGAATAGAAGGGTTGCCCATGTTGACAAGCAGGCACCACACTGGCAACAGTATTGTCAATACTCATAAGTATTGACTATCATATTGATGAAAATATTGACGATGAAAATATTGCGGAACATATTGGTTTTTTGACAGTTAGCCAATGCATTATCTATGTGAGGATCGTACTGATCGCCTCCATCTTGGATTCTAAATTGACGTCTGGAATCCATTTCCGGCCTCTACACGTCGTCCATTTAACAGTTTTTCTTGAACCGATGGCCTCCATCTTGGATTTCAAAATGGCATCTGACATCGGTTTTCGGCCTCTAAATGTCATCTCCTTTCCGGAAACACCCATATTATAGGGTACTTACTTACTTATCCTGATCCGACATCCCTCAGGATTGCACCTGCATCACAATGTTACGCCAACTAACTCGGTCCGTGGCTGCTTGTCTCCAATTTCTTGACCGTCCCACACTTCCAAGATCCTGCCCCACTTGGTCTAACCACCTCGCAACTTTCTGGATACAGGGTTTGCCATAGAGTTGCGCCAGCTCGTGGTTCATCCTTCGCCTCCATAACCGTTCTCACATACCCCGCCAAAGATGGTCCTAAGCACTCGTCGTTCGAAAACACCCAGTGCTTGCAGGTCCTCCTCGAGCATCGTCCACGTCTCGTGCTCGTAGAGAACTACCGGTCTTATGAGCGTCTTGTACATGGTACATTTAGTACGGAGATGAAGTACTATCGATTACCCGACCTCACGGTCTTGTGGAGTCCGTAGTAAGCACGACTTCCGGCAATAATACACCGACAAATTTCTCTGCTCCAGTTGTTATCCGACGTCACCAATGATCCGAGGTACACAAATTCATCCACCACCTCACCAGCTAACAGATACTTTGTCTTCGACGTATTCACCTTTAATCCAACCTTCTCTGCTTCACGTTTCAGCCTGGTGTACTGCTCCGCCACGGGCTGAAATGTTCTTCCGACAAAGTTCACGTCGTCAGCGAAGCAGATGAACTGGCTGGACTTATTGAAGATCGTGCCCCACATGTTAAAGCCCGCACTTTTCATAAACTCTTCTAGCGCAATGTTGAACAGGAGGCAGGAAAGACCATCGCCTTGTCGAAGTCCTTTGCGAGTTTCAAAGGAGTCCGATAACGCACCCGGTATCTTCACGCAACACTGTACCCCATCCATCGTAGCCCTGATCAGTCTGGTCAGCTTCCCGGGAAAACTGTTCTCGTCCATAATCTTCCATAGCTCTTCACGGTCAATAGTATCATAAGCGGTATTGAAATCGATGAATAGGTGGTACGCAGGGGCTTGATATTCATGACAATTTTGGAGGATCTGCCTCAAAGTAAAGATTTGGTCCGTTGTCGATCGCCCGTCCACAAAACCGGCTTGATAACTTCCCACAAATCTGCTTGCTAGCGGCGATAAACGGCGAAAGATGATCTGGGAAAGCACTTTGTAGGCCGCGTTAAGAATAGTGATCCCTCGATAGTTCTCACATTCTAGTTTGTCACCTTTTTCATATACTTGGCATATTACTCCCTCTTTCCACTCCTCCGGTAGCTGTTCTGTATCCCAGTTTATCCGGGCCCAGTTTGATAAGTTCCGCTCCGATACCATCTTTCCCAGCTGCTTTGTTGTTCTTAAGCTGTCGGATAGCATCCTTAACTTCACCTATCGTGGGAGCTGGCATGTCCCCCTCATCTGTTGTACAGACGAAGCCATTCCTCCTGCCGCCTTGGGCCTCCACCTCTGCACCGTTCAGAAGTTCATCGTAGTGTTGCTTCCACCTCTCAATCACCTCACGTTCGTCCGTTAAGATATCTCCTTCCTTATGCCGACACATTTCGGCTCGCGACACAAAGCCTTGCCGGGATGCGTTGAGTTTCTTGTAGAACTTGTGTGTTTCTTGAGAACGATACAGCTGCTCCATTTCTTTACACTCCAGCTCTTCCAGGTGGCGCTGCTTATCCCGGAAAAGATGGGTTTGGTGTCTTCGCTTCTGTTTATAACGCTCCACATTATGACGGGTTCCTTGCTGCAGCATCGCCATCTCGTCCAAAACCGTCTGACACTCTTCGTCGAACCAATCGTTTCGTCGATTCCGCTCCACGAACCCAACGGCGCCTTCAGCAGCGCTGTTAATGGCTGCTTTCACGTTGCTCCAGCAGTCCTCAAGAGGGGCTTCGGTGAGCTCTCCCTCATCCGGCAACGCTGCGTCGAGGCATTGCACGTACTCAGTTGCAACTTCGGGCAGCTTCAGTCGCTCCAAATTGTACCGTGGCGGGCGTCGGTACCGAATGTTGTTGGCAACGGAAAGTTTTTGGCGCACCTTGACCATTAGAAGGCAGTGGTCCGAATCGATATTTGTGCCGCAATAGGTCCTGACCTCGATAATGTCCGAGAAGTGCCTTCTGTCGATCAAAACGTGGTCGATTTGCGATTCTGTCTGCTGTGGTGATCTCCAGGTGTACCGATATGGGAGGCTATGCTGGAAGTAGTTACTACGTATGACCATGTTCTTAGAGGCGGCGAAATCGATGAGTCTAAGGCCGTTGGCGTTCGTTAGCTGGTGAGCGCTGAACTTTCCTATAACCGGTCTAAATTCCTCCTCCTGGCCGACCTGAGCGTTAAGATAACCAATGACGATTTTCACGTCATGGCTTGGGCAGCTGTCGTATTCCCGTTCCAGCTGAGCGTAAAAAGCGTCTTTATCGTCATCGTCACTTGCGTGAGGGCTGTGCACGTTGATTATGCTGACATTGAAGAAACGGCCTTTGATCCTCAACTTGCACATTCTGCTATCGATTGGCCACCACCCAATCACGCGCTTCTGCATTTCGCCCATCACGATGAAAGCTGTACCCAGCTCATGTGTATTGCCGCCGCTCTGGTAGATGGTATAACCATCCCTTCCATCAAACCTCCTGCAGCGCTACGATGTCGAACTTACGGACCCTCAATAAATCGGAAAGAATGCGGGTACTTCCCAAGCAATTGAGAGATTTGCAGTTCCATGTTCCGAGTTTCCAATCGTTAGTCCGTTTCCGTTGCTTGGGTCTATGCCGATTGTTCCGGTCCGTATTTACATTGCTTGCTTCCTGTACTTTTGTTTTTTTTACGGATGGCTTGTAGGGCCTGCACCAATCCCCATTGCACAATGCACAGTGGTCCAGAGCGGAAAAATACATGGAAATTGGGTTTTCCGCAAAATCTACTGGTTGTAGCGTTTTGATGTTTTGGAAAGAGTTGTTGGTAATAAAAAAGCGCATCTTTTCATTGGATCAATCATTATGGTGATTCAGTTTTAGGGTGACTTCAAAAATCTAACTCTGTAGGGAAATTTTTGGGAACTTTTTTTTTCTTCTTCAAAGTTAAAGAGGATGCAAAACCAAGCAACTTTGCCCAAGACGTCAAATTTTTATCTCATAATCTACGCATTTTATGAATTGAAACAACTAGAAGGTTAGGGTGATTCATGAAAAAACAGTTTTTTGACCATAACCTTTTTTGCTTTGTATTTAGAGAAAATTATTCTTTAAAACACTTTTAGAACTTTAAAAAACACACATTTTGATTACCTAATAATGACGTTTGGACCACTGAATTAAAAGATATAGTCATTTTAAGGCTAGAAACAAGTATTTTTCAAACAAATATAACTTTTAAGCGCGCAAGCCAATTACAAATCTATTGAAAGTAATGGAAAGAAGAAATTTGGTTCTATATTTTCTGAAAAAATGGCAGAGGTATCATTTTTTTTTAACTCGAAATATTTGAATTAGAAAATTGTCATTTTTTAAGGAAAAAACCCATAGAACATGAATAAAAGTGGCAATAACCGGTCATTCACCGAAGTCAGTAGAGTTTTACCGGGTTTTTGAACAGCAGATCAAGTCGGTAAAATTTCCAATGACCGTTAAACGTGATAAATCAATACATTTGACAAATTTTATTTTTATAGCTTAATGGGGTAAGCTAAACAAAGTCTGTACAAGTTCGGAATACATTTACTAATTTTAGGATTTTTAAAAGATTTTTAAACTTTTATCGAACAGTTCTGTAGTCCAAAATTTACCGATCGGTAGAGGCCTGGATTAGTGTGCAATTATCTCTTCGGCAAAAATGTGCACCATCAAAAGTTCTAAAAGTGTCTAGAACAAAGTTTTTGCGAGAAATCAATGTATGAAAAGATAATTGTGAAAAAATTATTTTTAGGTGAGGTTTTGACAGATTATTCCAAAGCATACCACAGTATATTTGAATCTGAGCGTCCAGCAGTCCAGCAGTGATAATAGCAAGCTATGGTATCATTGAAACCATCAAGCAAAATTGATTCATTGCAGTGCGCTACGCAACGGCAAAGCCTTTTTTGATTAGCCACGTGCTCAAAACGAGTACTAGAAAGAGAACACAATACGCAGTCACTTTAGTTCGTCCTGCTGTATGAAAAGGGAAACATCGCACGTGTTTGTTACTTGAAAGAACGGGATCAAAACGGGAAAATTTGCATGTTCACACTTAAATTTGCAAGATTGTGGACAAAGAGTTGTCGAAACCGAAAACGGTTCTTTGAGCATAACAAGGTTTGGCTGAGTAGGTGTGAAACTGTAAGCAAATTAACAGAACCGAAAGCTGGAAAAGGACGATCACACGAATCCTTCGAGACCTCAAGTACGAGATCAAAGCTTAGAAAAGTTCCTTATGCGGAGATAATGTTTGTAGTGACAACCAGTACAACAAATTCTGGCCTTCGAGACGCAGGAAAGATCATCAAAAATCTATCGGAGTTTCCGGAAAACGCAGATAGTGTAAAGAAGTCCCTGAAGGTGGTCAGTGATGTGGAATGTATGGTTTGTAACACAGTCCCAGTAGGCCATGTTTGATGTTTTATAATATAAGCTAGCGTAAACCGTCTAATAAAGGTTATCTTTAATTATCTTTTTGTACATTGATTGAACTTTGTTCTAAACACTTTTAGAACTTTTGATGGCGCACATTTTTGCCGAAGCAATTAAGATACTATCTCCTTTTTGCATAAAAATATGATTTTTTTTTTAAATTAAATTAAATGCTTTAAACAAAAATCGCTCTCGCAGAACAAAATAATGATCTTTCAAATGGAATTAAAAACTTGAAAATCGGTTTGCTCCTTTAAGGGATATTGACAATTAAAAAATGCCAGTTTTTTTTTTAAGAAAATCGCCTTTAACTTTCCAATAAAAAAAGATAGCAACTTGGTTGCTGCAGCAAAAAGATTTGCCATTGAAAGTTCTAAAAGTGTTTAGAATATTTATTTTACGAGAAATGAACGTATGAAAAGACAGTAATAGAAAACCAATTTTTCAGAAGTCGCCCTATCTTGCTTGTTTAAAAAAATCATAACTCATGAACCATAAGAGATGGAAGTTTGATGGCTTGAGCAAAGGTGCCGAAAATTGATTGTTCTACAACATTCTTGAACATTGCACTGATCTATCTCACATAATACAAAAATTCACATTTTCAATTCACCAATTTTATGGACAACCCAAGGGGTTGGTCACTCTACACAGTGTGCCAAAATCAAACTTGGGCACACCCGGGCGAAGTCATTGATGCTGTTTGGCACCCATGGTTACAATTTTTATGATCTTTAAAGTTACTGGCAATACTGAACTCTTTCTGCGCTTGCAGTGTGTATGTGTCAAAATTTGTTATTGATGTTGCCACAATATAATCAAATTATTTTCAAAACAACCGTGAATCTCCACCAAGTCTCGCCATGGATTCTCAAAATCGTTACACCCGTGACGGCAGTCGCATCCACATTTCCTCCCAGACGAAGAACAGCTAACAGCGGTATCTTGACCTGACCGACGTTTCCGGGCATTGGCTACACGAACTAGCGATGCAGCTCCCACGGCCGCGGCTGCTTCAATGCTGCTGCTGGTCCGTCTTTTTTGGCGAATTTTACGGGAGACGGACCAGCAAAAGCATCAGCAGCAGCAGCAGCATTGGAAGCAACCGCGGGAGTTGCATCGCTAATTCGTATAGCCGTGGTCGACGCTGGAAATCTCGGTCCGGTCAAGCCGACAAGCGGTGTTTGAGATTTAATCGGAAAGTCAACAACCATACAAAAACTATACCATCCGACCATTCAAACTGCTCGAATACATGGCGGTGGCTGCTACACCAACGATTCCATCATTCAACGTATAATGTTGGAGGACCGTCTTGGCAAATTCTCAAATAGTTCAACAAATTTTTACTCTCTTGACTTTTTGCACATCTAACAGAGTTCCCGAGCGTAGCCATGGCGGTGAACGTCATCATGAAGTGCAATCACAGCGCGACGATCACAAATGCACAAAACTCCCGTTCATTATGAAGCTGTGCTTTTCCTCCTCCAAGAAGATGAACGGTGCGTGGAGCAACGAAAACACCGAAAACACGTTAGCTTTGAAAGAGCGGAAGCTTTTTTTCTGAGAAAGGAAAAGATTTTCCTTTTTTTGTGTAGTTAATGTTATGATTCATAATTATAATTTCTTTTTGTGTTAGTTGGAAGTACAAAAAGGAACGAGAGTAAAAATTTGTTGAACTATAGGAGAATTTTCCAAGACGGTCCTCCAACATTATATGTTGGACGATGGAATGGTTAATGTAGCAGCCACCGCCATGGATGTATTCGAGCAGTTCGAATGGTCGGATGGTATAGTTTTTTTTTGTTGTTGACTTTCCGATTAAAACTCAAGCACCGCTTGTCGTGACCGGCCCAAGATTTCCAGCGTTGACCACGGCTACACAAATTAGCGATGCAGCGCCCACGGCTGCGGCTGATTCCAATGCTGCTGCTGCTTTAGTTGCTGCTGATACTGTTCCTTCTGCTGGTGCGTCTCCTCTAAAATTCGTCAAAAAAAAAACGGACCAGCAGCAGCATTGGAAGCAGCCGCAGCCGTGGGAGCTGCATCGCTAGTTCGTGTAGCCATGGCCGGAAACCTCGGTCAGGTCAAGATACCGCTGTCAGCTGTTCTTCGTATGGGAGGAAATGTGGATGCGACTGCCGTCACGGGTGTAACGATTTTGAGAATCCATGGCGAGACTTGGTGGAGGTTCACGGTTGTTTTTAAAATAATTTGACTAGGAGTGGCAACGTCAATAACAAATTTTGACACATGTGCACTGCGCAGGCGCAGAAAAAGTTCAGTGTTGCCAGTAACTTTAAAGATCATAAAAATTGTAACCATAGGTCCCAAACAACGTCAAGGACTGCACCCGGGTGTGTCCCAGTTTGATTTTGGCACACTGTGTAGAGTGACCAACCCCTTGGAAATTACCTATAATAACGAATTATAAAATTAACTACACATAAAAACAAACTTGCGCTCTTTCAAAGCCAACGTGTTTTCGATGTTCTCGTTGCTCCATGCACCGTTCATCTTCTTGGAGGAGGAGAAGCACAACTTCATAATGAACGGGAATTTTGTGCATTTGTGATCGACCGTGCTGTGGTTGCACTTCATGATGGCGTTCGCCAGGGTTGCTTGAGAACTCGACCAATCCGGTGGAGGAACTTTCCGATTTCAGCGGGATCATTCGCACTTGCGACGGGTGGCAGTCCTTGGTGGTGATGCAGTCAGCAGCAGATCCTCGGACGGCATACTGGTGGGGCATTGAAGAAGTGGAGAATGCGATTTTTGCTGGCCTGGGAAGCGATTGTTCTTGGAGGCGCTGTAGAGCTTGAAGCTGATTGAATTGTCTGGCAGGGTGTACGGGTTGTGGACTCTGACAAGTAGTTCTGCTTGGAAAATGCAATTTGAATTGTGCTACCATTATTTCCATTCATTCGATGTTGTTCAAGTGATAGATGCTGCGTTCGACTGGTTCAACAACGATGGCGTCTCCCATCTGGACCATGGCGGTACCTTCGTTGGTCTTCAGGAACTTTATCCTGACCGAGATCCTGACAACATTTCCATACATGCAGAACAGATTGAACAGCTTATTGGTGTTGGCTGTGTTGTTATCGAGTCCGTAGACCATCATCACTGCGCCCTGTTGCTGTGCCGGTTGAATGAAGTTGACTGGTCCGTTTCGGGTCAGCGGTGCGTCCTTCATCAGTCCGACGTGTGTTCTGGCCTGTGTTGGTTTCCAGTTTTCCGACGGATGATACTCGGGCGGTGCAAATCCGTTTCCTTCGCCGGCACTGAGAAAAATGTTGGCGCAAAATAAGTGTGTAGAGTGACCACCCCTTGGGACAACCCTAATTTCACTAACATAAAAAAATTGACCCAAAAAATATGAAGAAACTTTTCGCAAGACACCATATGCCTAAAATCAACGGTTTTAGTGCAAACATTTTTATTTTCCTAAATACGGCTTTGGGACCATTGTGGAATGTCTCGCCGGGGGACCATCGTGCACAGCACTGTTTAGAGTCCCACGCTGGCACCAGGACGTTGATCAGCCGCTCCTAACATGGAGAACAGACGCCGTTTTGAGCCGTACCTCCATGGAGAACAGATGCTCGAAGACTGCACTCTCCGGAGAGAGGAGTCCCCCCTCCCTTCCCTGTCAGCATACGACCAAGGTCCCACCGGGGTTGGTTACCGATCTTCCCTATGGTTACTCGTACCCCAGCCGGCACCGCGGGGAGGTAGGGATAGGAGTTATTGGACAACAGGCTAAGGACCGCTAGTGGGGTCTATTTTATACCTGCAGATACGCGAATATATACGCAAATGGTACGCATTGTCCAGCCGTTTACCAGCCTATTATAGGGTATTTGACAGTTTTTCTTGAACTGACGGCCACCATCTTGGATTTTAAAATGAAGCCGGGAATCCATTTCCGGCCTCTACACGTCGTCCCTGTTCCGGAAATACTCATATTGTAGGGTATTTGATAGTTTTTTTTCGAACCGATGGTCGCCATCTTGGATTTTAAAATGGTGTCCGAAATCGATTTACAGCCTCTCTACACGTCATCCCTGCTAATTCCTGTCAGCGTTCATCATAGTCGTCCTGGTCCTGACTTTAGATGTGGATTGGGGGACTTCCAACTTGCTAGAACAGGCGAGTACATAATTAATAGCGCAAATACGATGTCTGATGCCGATCCAAATTTCAGCACCTTGAATGCCGCCGAATCAACTCTCGTACCTCGGAGCCCGGAACGCGCCGTAGAAAGCCTCGTGGAAGCCCCCATTCCCTCCGTCTCAGTCCAGCCATTTGCTGCCGCCGCTCACCATAGTCGTTTCGAACCTGTAGTCGGATGTGGAGAGGGGGTCTTCCAACCCAGTCACTATGGCGAGTATCCGCATGGTATTGTTAATGCTCATTCGCTGCCTGATGCTTCCGTGATTTCCAGGGAGAACAGACGTTCGATTGTAAGCCGCAAGCAGGACATCGTGATTTTCTTCCAAAACGCCAGCGGAATGAATTCTGATGTTGACGACTACCGGCTTTCTGTATCGGATCGTTGCTATGATGTGATTGTCCTATGCGAGACGTGGCTCGATTCGTGAACGATTTCCAGCCAGGTGTTCGGATCCGATTATGAGGTTTTTCGTTGCGAACGGAATCCAAACAACAGCCGAAAATCTACTGGTGGTGGCGTTCTTGTAGCTGTCCGTTCCGGATTGGAGGCGAGAGCAATCGAAAATGAATCGTGGAACAGTGTGGAACAGGTTTGGACAGCCATTAAACTGGGCGATCGCACATTATTTTTGTGCGCATTTTACATGCCTCCAGATCGAGTTCGTGATCTTGAACTCATCGAGACTCACTGTCAATCAGTCTTCACAGTAATGGAAAGAGCGACTCCAATTGATGAGCTATTCATTTTTGGGGACTTTAACCTAGCAGGCGTTTCGTGGAGACCATCCCATAGCGGCTTCCTCTATCTAGATCCAGAACGTTCTGAATTTCATGCAGGAACTATCGGCCTTCTCGATAACTATAGCGTAGCAACGCTTTCTCAAATTAACCACGTAGTCAACGAGAACAACCGTAGTTTGGACCTCTGCTTCGTGAGCACTCAGGACAATGCTCCGTTCATTTCCACAGCACCTTGTCCACTAGTTAAGCTTGTTCCGCACCACCCTCCTCTGATTGTCATTGTTGACAATTCGTGATTTCGATAGTCTTCTTGCTGCGGTTTCTTATGACTTTCGAAAGGCCGAAGATCGAAGCATTGTAGATGTGTTGTCAAACATGGACTGGGAGAACATTCTCGATCATGACGACGTTGAGGCCGCTGCGCACACTTTTTCTCATGTCTTGGCATATGCCATTGACAGACACCCCAAGCAACGCACATGTTCTATAACAGTTCATATAACCTTTATAGGACTTGTTTTGGTTGTATAGCAGTTTACTCAACATAATTATATGAATTTGTGTTACTTGGGACGTCCCGAAAAGAATTCAACGCAAAGACTCTCACCCTCCCTGGCAAACGATTGAGCTGCGTAGGTTGAAGTCGACCAAGAGAGCAGCATTGAGAAGATTTACGAAGTATCGCACGCTTCCTCTGAAACATCACTACGTGAGGCTTAATCACGAGTATCAGCGAGCCAGTCGTCGATGCTTTCTGCGATTTCAACGAGGTATTCAGCGTAACCTTAAACTACACCCGAAATCCTTCTGGAACTACGTGAACGAGCAACGCAGAGAATCTGGCCTCCCATCGTCAATGGAATTGAACAGTGAAGTCGCTTCCACTCCGCACGATATTTGCCGCCTTTTTTCTGTCAATTTTGCCAGTGTGTTCACTGATGAGAGACCAAGTGACGACCATGTTTCCTTCGCAGCCAGGAACATCCCACTAAATGGTCAAACGCTGGGTGCAATTGATGTCAACGTTGAGATGATTTCTAACGCTGCAACGCAGCTCAAATCGTCCTACAACCCTGGACCCGATGGAGTTCCGTCCGTGTTTTTGAAGAAACTTATTGCTTGCTTTTTAACTCCACTTCACCGTCTATTCCGTATGTCTCTCTCCAGTGGTATATCTCCATCATCCTGGAAATGTGCACACATGTTTCCTGTCCACAAAAAGGGAAGCAAACGAGCCGTGGATAACTATCGTGGAATTACATCGCTGAGTGCTGTTTCGAAACTATTCGAGCTTGTTATTATGGAACCGTTGCTCTCTCACAGCAAGCAGTATCTGAGTGCTGATCAACACGGGTTTACTGGCGGTCGCTCTACAACCACCAATCTGCTATGCCTCACATCAAACATTACCGATAGTATGACTGAACGGGTACAGACGGACGTTATATATACCGATCTATCCGCGGCATTCGATAAGTTGAATCATGACATTGCGATTGCTAAACTCGACAGGCTTGGGGTGAGCGGTAATCTCTTGAGTTGGTTCCGTTCGTATCTTACTGGTCGCCAACTTATGGTTGCTATAGGAGATTGCAAATCAGCTAGCTTCTTTGCCACATCAGGTATATCGCAGGGAAGCCATCTGGGACCGTTGATTTTTCTACTCTATTTCAACGACGTGAATCTGGTTATCGAAGGACCTCGATTAGCATATGCAGACGACCTCAAAATATTTTTACGAATTTGCTCGATCGCTGACTGCCCAATCTTCAACATCAGCTTAATGTCTTCGCCAGTTGGTGTACTTTAAATCGAATGGTAGTGAACCCAGCAAAGTGCTCTGCCATAACGTTCTCACGAAAAAAGCAACCGATTGTATTCAGCTATGACCTGCTTGGAACGACACTCGAACGCGTGAATCAGGTGAAAGACCTGGGTGTGGTGTTGGATTCACAGCTAACATTCAGGCAACACATTTCTTATGTCATCAATAAGTCGTCTAGGACTTTATGATTCATCTTCAGGATAGCTAAGAATTTCACCGATGTCTACTGCTTAAAATCTCTTCACTGCTCCCTCGTACGATCGACGCTTTAGTATTGTTCTGCGGTTTGGAACCCGAATTACAACAATGGTGCCGAGAGAATCGAACCTGTTCAACGTCGCTTTCTTCGTTTTGCGCTTCGTAGACTTCCTTGGAGAGTCGCTGCCTGATAAACCTTGAACCTCTCCGGATTAGAAGGGACACCAGCAGAGCTTTGATTATCGCCGACACTCTACAGGGACGAATAGATTGTGAGGCTATCCTAAGGCAAATTGACCTAAACGTGCAACCCCGACCACTCCGTAACAACCTCATGCTGAGACTGCCACTGCGTCGCACGAGCTACGGGGCATATGGTGCGATTTGCGGACTACAGCGTGTATTCAACAGAACCTCACACGTGATGCGCTTCGTCAGAGATTCTCATCTATTTTCGCCGGCCGAGAAAATTAGTGTATTTCCATTTATATTTTTTACATTCTGACCATGTTGCTTTGTTTTTCTTTCTGTGATTATTTGACATGTAATTTTACTATTATTATTATTATGATTAGTATTATTAACATCATTTGGGCTACAGCATGATGTATGGCAACAATAAACAAATGTGTAAAATGTGCTAATTTGCTTGACGCTTCAGTGACACCCTATTCCGTTTCGTGTCCTCACATTGCACAGCAACGTCTTATATGCTTATAAGCTTTCCAGACATAACATATTAAGGAAGTTCATGTGCACATTAGCGCCGCGTAGTGAGAGAGCACTTAAATAATATGACCACCATCCGAAAGGACTTGGTCACCTGAACAACTTTGCTCAAGACGGCAACGTTCTATATGGCCAGGTTCTCGAGATACAGTTTATATAGGAAATTCACATGCACACTAGCGCTGCGTAGTGAGAGAGTTCTGAACTAATATAAACACCATACAAAAGGACATGATCACCTGAACAACTTTGCTGAAGACAGTAACCTTCTATATGACCAGGATTTTGAGATACAGCTTATATAGCAAGCTCATATGCACACTAGCACTGCGTAGTGAGAGAGTTCTGAACTAATATGGACCATCCGAAACGACCTGCTCACTTGAACAACTTTGCTGAAGGCAGTAACTTTCTATATTGCCAGAATCACGAAATATTCTATGTTGGACCTATGATCCATATATTAGAGCGCTTGTCATTAGTAATATAAAAGTGAAGCGCCTCTAGCGGCGTAGTTCCCAATTAAACCTGAATCCAATGACACAGGCTTGTTGGTCTATCCCAGTACAACAACTTTGTCCAAAACAGTATAGCTCTATATATTGAAACAAATGAGATAATCCAGCACAGCCCCTATTAGTGAAAATCCCATAAGTTGTGGGTATCCTTATTCGCTGTTCCTTATTCACGCCCCTGTTACTCCGGCAATAAGAATTCCTGACTGTACCTCAAAGACCGAAAAACAAAACAGATCTGAAATTACCAAAATAAATAATTTTAGAGTTGTTAGTGTAGTTTTAATCCTCGTTTAGACAATACAATTTTGCGTTCAACTTACTTGTACTGCGAACTGAACATCCAGTAAGTTAGTCGATGTGCGACTTTCTCTATTCGCTGTCAACTCGCTTGAACATTGAGTGGAATCAATACAATTTCTGGTAACAATTAATTTTATAACACCGTAGTTAAATTAATCTCATAAAATTAACAAAAATTTCATTGATAACATAAAATGTATTGTTGAATTATTGTATACACTGTAAACACAGATTTCAATTAAATTGATTGTTGGTGATACATTTTATAATACACTTATTTTCAATAGAACCCCCTCAACTGTAACATATATATTTTTTTATCTGGATCCCTTGTCGATAAAGACTAAAGTCTCAAGCTCAGTTAGTAGCAGGAAATATGTGCCACAATTAAATCCAATAAAATCAACCACATCCATCCGTCTATCCATGCTCTTTTCCACTGGGTTCTAGAACTGAACGAAGGGGTTTGGGAAACAGGGAGAGGCACATAAATCAAAGCCCAAGGAGATGGAAGTGGGACCAGAGTGTAACAAGAGCCATAAAACATATCACT
Organism: Ochlerotatus camptorhynchus; assembly: GCF_037179485.1. Classification (NCBI taxonomy): domain Eukaryota; kingdom Metazoa; phylum Arthropoda; class Insecta; order Diptera; family Culicidae; genus Ochlerotatus; species Ochlerotatus camptorhynchus. The sequence continues at coordinate 776,977 of NW_027040727.1, read as the reverse complement.
CAAGAGTGGCTTACTTCTGGTGTATGCTGGTCCTGGCGGAACAGCACAACCCACCGCTCCGGCAGCAGCAGGAGCATATCGCCACATAATTTAATTGGATTCATCCCAGGGGGTGCCTAGACAGCCGGCAGCCACCCATTACCACCATTGGACACTCACTCATACCCATTCCAGACATTCGCAGTCCCAGTGCGAGTGAGAATGGTTCTTGAGAAGCGTATTCCTTGCGCACTCAAAAGACTTCAATCTTCCAAACTTCTAACGGTATGTTCTTTCCTTTTCAGCTCACTCGATGCTTACCGACAACAGTAGACATAAATTTCGATTAGACAATTGGTGATCCCGCGGGAGGCGCAAAAACCAAGTGGTGCGTGATTTAGTGAAGCAATTTCCTAATAAGAGAGCTAGCCATCCACGGGGGAAACAAAGTGCTTCAGGTTTATGAATTCCACCAGGATGCTGTTCTTGCGACTTACAGTGTGATAATTGGAGTGGAAATATTCTGTGGCAACAAAAATGAAGCAACACAGCAGCAGTTAGTTGGAACGTGTTTCAACCGGACGTGTCGGATCGGAAAAGTGTTGATGAGCCCGTTTGGTCCAAACTGGGAAGCTAAATTTAATCCACGGTCGGAAGTTGACTGGAAGAGCGGCAAAAAATATCAGCGCATATTCGCGGTGCTGTGAAGAAGATAACGTAGGGAAAGTTGGCTGGAAAAGCAGACCAACATGAACACGTCACTCAACATTAGCCTATCGTCGGCGGTGCTGCTAGCGGTGGTATTCTGGTTCAATCTTGTGAGAGGTAAGTGACAGTCATAGTTAGAGGTGGAGTTGGTTTTTGCCTACGAAAAGACGAAAATATTTATGGAAACATGTTAATAGATGACAATCTTAACGAGCTTTGTATGTGATGATAGGAAATCATTTGATCAGGTCTGATTAATGTATTAAACAATTACTGATACTCATAGGCGGCTACAGACGTCATACAAAGGGAGAAAGCAACTTTTTTTTTTAAATCTCAGATCTCCAGAAATAGCAATGTCTTATAGCATCGAGTTCCAATATCATGAAAAAAAAAATAAGTCCAACAATCATTAAATATTTCGATGTCTCTGAAATTTGATTTATACTAAATTATCAATGTTAAATCGTCCAGTATTTTAAATACATATGTATGTAAGTTTTGAATCTTGCTCGATCTCGCGTATTGTCATCAACTGTTAGTCATTATATGATCAATTCCATAATGGACTGTATGGTTTGGTATGGTTTCATTCCCCCAACACGATCCGGCTGGTTGAATTGTACAAGGTAGTGGAAAAGGGAGGACCCCGATGGCTATTCCTTCCATTCCATTGGAAGTTAGTTCGCTTCTCCGAATTATTATGCCACGAACACATGCGGCGTAAGGGTGAACGAAACGATCTATATATCACATTAAGCCGACATATCTACAAAACACGTAACACTAAATACGTTAAAATTGTATATACAGTAGTGTCCGACACCCGTTTGGAGCAGAGACCTGACTCCTAATACTACTGCTATCTAATATGTTTTGCCTCCTGCATCCTTATAATACTCAACTTGTTTCAATCATGTTGAATTTCTCCTCAAAATTATCTAGGAACGCTAAACTACGCTTCGTTGTAGTTTCAAAAGAATCGTGTAGACTTCATGCCTGGGCTTTCTTTGCCAACCTACAGGTCTTAACCCGTAGGAGTAAGAAATACTTATTACTTTGTTCAGAGTAATCGATTGGCCAAGATCGGAGAACCTCCGGTTGGGTCGAGCTCAGAACGAATAATCTTCTTCGTATATTTCAGCGTTTCTTATTTATAGGGGTTATCGAATACAGTTTTCCTATGAGACAGCTGGGGCGACATCAATAAATGCATCCTTTGCAGTTTTACAAAATTGGGTTTTTTCGCCTAATAAACATAAAGCACTGCGGCCGGTACGGGTTTCGCTGTGCGAGGTAAAAAGTGATAACGAGTAGAGAGACTGAAGTAGAGACACAGAAGGTGTGCTTCTTTAAGCGTAATTATAATTTGCTGCCTGTGGGATATGTATGTAAATTAGCTATGGGTTTGTTCTCATGCTACACCATCCCCCTTAGAGAGAATAATGTAACAGGGTGGAATTATTCAAACATAAATGGTCTTTCCCCAATTGTCTCGAACATTTTTATTGCTTGTTGATTTTGTTCTTTTTTCTTTTTTTTTGTTTTTTTTTTTTACCTTTTTATTTTGCCTAACCGAATTTCGCACTCTCAGTGACATTGAGAACTTTCACCCATTCCTTTTTTTTTACTATTTTTTTTTTACTTTCTTATGAAATTGGGCTCGGTAAATGGCTTATTTTTTACACTTTTTGAAGGAAAAAAAAATTTTGCTTAGTTTTTGATCAATCTGTTTTTATGAACTAAAATTGTTTTTCCTGTAGTTGTATTTTTAATCTCGCAATTTGGTTCACATATTGATATAACTTCGTATGGTCCAAGATAAAATGGATCTAATTTCCTCCTATTTTCATTTTTCAAAAAAACTAAGTCTTGTAGTTTGATATAAATTGGGTTTAGAGTTTGTTCATGTTCCTTTTGTCTCTTCATTTGTTGCTCTATTAATTTTGCTCTTGTTATTTCGTGAGCTATTTTTAATTTGTACTGTAGTTCATTCTTAAATATATCAAAATTATAAATTGGTTAATTAACACTGTCGAAATTGTCTTGTGGAAGGTTTGCTTTTTTACCGAATACTAACTCAAATGGAGTGAAGTTATGATCTGTGTGGGGTGTAGTGTTGTATGAAAATTCGTAATATTTGACCCAGTCATCCCAGTCTGATTGGTGTTCATTGGTGAATGACCGCAGATATTCGTTAAGACATCTGTGGTTTCTCTCCAATGATCCAATTGATTCTGGATGATAAGGTGTTGAAAATGTTTGCTTTATCTGTAGGAGTTTGCATACCTGCTCAAGGATCTCATTTTTATATTCTGTTCCTTGATCAGATCGCAATTCCATAAAATGTCCATATATTAGAATAAAGTTTTCCACTAGGGCTTTCGCTATAGTGTTGACTTCTTTATTTTGAATCGGAATTACTACAATATATTTGGTTAAATCGTACTGGATTGTCACACAGTAGCGATTGTTATTAATGGTTCTCGGTAGAGGTCCTACCGTATCTATTGATATGATCTCAAATGCTCTCGATGGTGTTGTGGTGATAACCATCGGTTGTTTTGTATGCTTGATAATTTTGTTTCTTTTGCACAATTCGCAGCGCTTTACGAATTGAGCAGTAGACCCTTTCATATCACGCCATTTATAATATTGACGAACACGTTGGTACAATCGGTGTTGTCCTACATGTCCTCCTGTGGGTGTGTTGTGGTGATTATGTAAAATTGTTTGAATTTCGTTAACATCAGTAATGAATTTTGGTTCCTTAAAGATAATTATTTGCAAATCTTTCAAAATGTTATTTGCCATTAATTTAAAGTAATTTAAAGGTACTATTTGAAAAATTATATCCTCTGCAGAGAGCGCTATTTTATGCGTACGTCTTGATTTCGTGATTTTCTCAATTTCTGGAAGAGCAAATTCTAGCATCTGACTTCCATTTCTTACATCTTGATGCACTTGTGCGACAAGCTTGTTTCTTTTTCTCACGTTGAATTTTATTATATTGTCCACTACGGCTGTCGACAGTTTTAGTAAATTTTTTATTTCCGTAGGACTCTCGGCTTCATATATGCGGGGTTGATCAGACTCCCTTTTTTCATCTTCATAACTTTTATTTTCCTTATTTTTATTCGGAGATATCGATTTTTTCGTCATCGATCTCGTATTAACTAGTAAAATATTAGCTTTAAGTTGTTCCGATGTAGTTACAATGCGTGATAATGCGTCTGCTGCTACGTTTTCTTTACCTACCATGTATACAATGTCGAAATCGTATCCTTCTAGATCGATACGCATCCTCGTCAATTTTGACGTTGGTTTCTTCATATTAAACAGATAGACAAGAGGTCTGTGATCTGTTCTTACTGTGAATTTTCTACCATACAGGTATGACTCGAAATGGTTAATAGCCCAGTGTATGGCTGTTAACTCCTTTAGAATTGTTGGTTTGTTTCGTTCAGCAGGAATAAACGTTTTGCTTGCAAAAGCAATCGGTTGATCTCCTGCTTCAGTAATTTGAGACAAGACAGCTCCACATCCAATATCAGAGGCGTCTGTCGTCAGTATAAATTGTTTGGTAAAGTCCGGATACTGCAATATTCTTGGTGACATTAGTTGGTATAACGGCGCCGGTGGTGTAGTGGTAAGCGTGATTACTTCTCACCCCAGCAGGCCTGGGTTCAATCCCAGTCGGCGCCGCCGGGATGTTCTGAGGCATAACATCTCTGATCACGCCTTCCTTCGGATGGGAAGTAAAGCCGTTGGTCCCCGGTTCATGAGTTGATGGGTCGATAGGTAGGGTCCAGGTGTGGGAGCTGCCTTCCTGGCACGTCGGTAGCATTGGTGCTCAGCACGGAAAACAAGATCGACGGAAAAAACAAACCAAAGGAAAAAAAAAAAAAATTAGTTGGTATCTCAAGTAATCGAATGCTTTTTGGCATTCTTCTGTCCATACAAAAATTGCATTTTTCTTCAATAGTTGGTTTAGAGGGTACGCAATTTTTGCGAAATTTTCGACGAATTTACGATAATAGTTGCAACAAATCGTCGTACATCGTCTGCGCTTTTGGGTACTGGATAATTCCTAATATCTTCATATTTCGAATCATCGGGTCTGTTATCTTATGACCGAGATATGTGACCTCAGTTCTAAGAAATTTGCATTTTGAAATGTTTAGTTTAAGGTTATAGTGTCTTAAACGTTCAAAGATTTTCTCTAAATTTTCCAAATGATGTCTTAATGAGCATCCGATGACAACTATGTCATCTATGTAAATGAACGCACGTTCCGGCGTTAAGCCAGCCATTACGATCGCCATCATTCTTTGAAAGCTATTCGGGCTAATATTCAGTCCAAACGGCAATCTTCTGAATTGATAGTGACCGGAATTCGTTGAAAATGCAGTGAATCTTCTAGAATCCTGTTCCAATGGGATCTGATGAAATCCTGACATCAGATCTAGCGTGCTAAAGTATTTCGCTCTACCAAGTTGATCTAAAATGCTTTCGATTCTTGGTAGAGGAAATTTATCTGGCATAATCTTTTTGTTCAGTTGGCGGTAGTCGATAACTAATCGCCATTTTTTGTCTGATCCTTCTGATTTTTTAGGTACCAGAAGAATCGGTGAATTGTACGATGAAACTGAAGGTTCGATTATCTCTTCAGCTAACATCTTTTGTATTTGTTTTTCTATTTCTTCTCCTTGGGAGTGAATAGTTTTGTAATTCTGGATATACACAGGAACATTGTCGTTAAGGCTAATGTTCTGTGAGTAAAAATTATTTGTTGATAATTTTTCATCTTCTAAGTGGAATATGTCAGAATAATCTGTAATTAATTCTTCTAATTTAGCTCTTGCATAGGGTGGTATGTGTTCAGTATCTATTTTGCTTAATATCCGTTTACATCTCTTTGAGTCGATTTCCTTATCTCCTCTAGTTGGAACTACATGAAAATTCCGAAATGGTTCTAATTTAGGTTTGAAATCTGAATATGATATGTATATTGATTTATCTGTAGTATTTATAAATTTAAATATTGGTTGAGCAGCAGATATGATTGTATTTCCACAAAATACCCCTGGTTGGATTTCTTGTGAGTACACAACCATATCTTCAGATAAGTTTAAATTTGGTATAAATCGTGTTACTTCATGACGAGCTGGTAGAAATAACATCCTTTTATAGTTGTCTTCAATTGGTATTGTTAATTCTTCTTCGTTTACCATGACTGTAAGAAGCCATGGCTCGTAGTCTATTTTACATCTGTATTTTGTTAAAAAATCTCTTCCTATGATTCCATCTGTTGGAATAGGAAAATCTGTTTCAACAATATGAAATTTGTGCTCGATAAATGTTGTATCAAAAATTATTTTAGCAAATGTACTTCCTTGTGAGCATATGGTATCATGACCAATGCCTGAGATAGTACATCTTTCTTCCGGATAGTAAATTTGAGATGGTTTTATTTTGTTTGATTTGATGATAGATATATCAGAACCAGTGTCAACAATAAAAGTACATCTGGTATCTGAAAAATCTACATTAAGACATATCAAATTTGATATTGACGCGTTCACTGTGAACGCGCTCCATACTGGCTGCCTAAAAAATTAGCCATTTGTTGCGGTGTTGGATTTGCTTGTTGAATATATAGACTCTGAGCTTGTGGTTGATTTGGTATTTGTTGGTTTGATGGTTGTAGAATCATATTATTGGGACTTAGTTGTTGATTTAGATTTGCATAGAACATTGCGTAATTTGGATTAAAATTTCCTTGCTGGGGCCAATTTCCCCTCTGCTGAGGATATCGTTGATATCCTCTTCCTCTGTTATGATTTCCGCGTTGTTGTGGGTAACTATTATTTTGATGATTTGGGTAATTTCGTTGGGTTTGGTTATGATAACTACGGTTACCTCGCCAATTTCCACGTCCATTACCTCGTCCATTTCCACGTCCTCTTCCAGAGAACCGTGTTTGTATTTGGAAAACATGATTTGTTTTCTCAGCGGACTCATTTTCGGCTGCTTTTCCAATAGCAGCAGAAAGTGTCTCAAATTTTCCTGCTTTGAGAATCAATTTGGTTTGATTGTTTTTAATTCCTGCCGTCAGTGACCTAACAGCAGCCTTTGTGGATATTTTTGTCGCTGCGTCAATCGGTATTCCTTCAGCTATGTAAGCTTTTTCCAGTTCGAGGGCTAATCGCTCAATCTGGTTCGTGAAAGTTGCCAATTCGTTGGTTTGTCTAGTAGCGTTTAATTTAGCGATTATAATTTCAGGCTGATCAGGCTTGAAACATTTCTGTTTTAACCTGTTTATAATTGTAGGGATGTCAGCAGGGTCTTCTCCAACCGCTGACCTTGCTTTTCCTTCCAGTTTTGATAAAACAACCTGGATTGACAAAGCACGATTGTTGTCATTAATGAGTGTATCTATAGCAGTCAATGCTGCTACCACACTATTTAGTTTCTCGGTTGATCCATCATATGATGGTAAAAGTGAACTTATCACTTTTATTACTTCAATATTATTTTCCATTTTTTCTCGAATATTTGTTTTTACTTTTATTACGAATAATATAGCTTGTGCTATTGTTTTAAATTTTACTAAGTGTGTGTTGAGTTCTAAACGACAATTTATAAAATCAATTGTTTCACTATATATTTTTCGTACTGCTGCTAATAAAAATTTATCCTCTTCTAGTAAATCGAGGAGTTTATTGTAAACTATTTTACTTTCATTAAGTTTATTTATTAACGTTGATTTTAGGAATTTTCTACTGGGCGATTTTTTTAAATTTTTGTGTATGGCCGTTAGTTTTTTGACCAATAAATCTATTTCGATTTCTAATGTCATTTAAATGTTTAATACACTGAAAATTTACCACTTCTCATAACTTCGCTTAAGTTGTTTATTTCGTTTGTTATTAATTTATGCAAAAATATAATGTCATTATTGTTATTAAGAAAACTAGACGTTAACACTTCATGGTTAATCAATGATCATCAAATCACTCACACTTAAATAAACTAATTTTCGATTAATTAAATTTAAAATTATTTTGTACTTATCTTACATCCAGCTACATCCTTATTGTCTCGATGGTATGATGGAGGCGCTCTCCTCAACCTCATGTTGCGTCGTTCTAGCTGCTCACTTCCCGCTTCTTGCCTGTTGTTGATCTGCCTTCCGCCGTTTTACTTTGCTTCCGCTTTTAATATACCAATCCGATAACGATTCCTCCCATTTTATTGTTCAGGGCATCACTATGCGTCATTATCCCCTGCTTGGTGGTTAACAGTATGACACCACTCAGTGAAGGGAGTACTTTTCTGGCCACCGTCTTTAGGTCCTTTATTGTTGCACTCGCGGTGAGTTTTTTCTGACCCGTATGTTCGGTAACGTCATATAGTGGGCTAAACTCTACTGCTTCGATAGTAGGTTTAATTGTTATAACCGCACTGTTTTCGACTACTTCTATAAAGTTGTTGTCCACTAGCACTTGGACAAAATTTTTCATTGAGTTTGTTTTCTTCACTGTAATCACGCTGTTTATTTTTTTAGCCACGTTTAGTTTTTTTAAAGTGTCTCTTAACACTTCCATTACTGCCTTGTTCTTTTCATTTCGCTTTAAGATCAATTTTTTTTTTATTCTCTATGATACTAATTTGGAAATCATTCCAGAACTTCCATTTTTTTCCTTGATTTGTTTTCCATCGATCTTGTTTTCCGTGCTGACCACCAATGAGAGATGCCAGATTTACAGACATGTCTGTGAATTTACAGACTTTTATTTTGTTCACAGACATTTTTTTCGTTACAGACATTTACAGACTTTTTAGTTTTTTCACAGATATTTACGGACTTTTGAAAACAAGTAAAAATGTTAAAATTTGGTTACACTGTTTTTCATCTTTAAGGTTCTACAAAGGGTAATTAAATTTGTATTCGTCTTCTTTTTGAAATATTCTTCAATTGTCATCATTGGTTTACTTATACATTCTAATATTATTTATACAAAAAGTTAACTTCCTGGGTAAAACATATTCACTGTATTTACTTACTTGTGTTATTCGAAGCTTAGCACAATAACACACAATCGAGTACACGAAATCCAAAACAACTGCTACTCAAAACTCTTGGTGAACAAAATTGAACACCAAGAAAATCACGTCAACTTTACTGCTTTGCCGGCAATCGTAAAAGTATCATTGAAAAAGCGTTGCCAGATGTACACTGGAGTCGCTTTTTACGCGGTTTTTTTTTACACGGTTTTTTTTTACACGGTTTCTTTTACGCGTATTTCGGAATTTACGCGCTTTTTTTTACGCGGATTCCGGCATTTACGCGGTTTTCTTTTACGCGGATTTTGGTTTTTTTTTACGCGGATTTCAGAATTGACGCGGTATATCGCTTTTTACGCGGTTTTTTCTTACGCGGTCTTTTTTTACGCGGTTTTTTACGCGGATTTCGGAATTTACGCGGTTTTTTTACGCGGATTCCGGAATTTAAGCGGTTTTTTTACGCGCTTTTTTTTTTTGCGCGGGACGTATCACCCGCGTAAAAAGCGACTCCAGTGTATTGCCTCTAGCAATGGATTTATATTTATTAAAACAAGCAATTGTGAAGTTTGACTCATTAACTGACATAATCCCAAGGCTGCAAAATGCGTGTGCTGGTTCTCAGCAATGCAATGACCAATCGTTATGATTCAGCCACCAATCGAAAGATATGGCTATCTAATTTTATTGTGAACAGATAGAAACCCGATTGGACATGTGGTTGGCTAGCCGGAACGGAAAAACCGCGAAAAGTCCCGAGCAAAATGCGTGTCGATTCATGTTGACATGACTGGTTCTCGGCAATTTGGTTCCTACATCTTAAGATTGAGCCACTAAAGGGTGATACGGTCAAAATTTGGTCAATATCAACTTGACGTATTTCTTTCAATTTTGCATTTAAAAAACCTGAACACCCCTCATTTTGAAGGTGTGTGTGTGTAGAATGTTGCTCCTATTTTGATTTTGGAATTCACTCTTCAGTTGTCAAAATGCCGTCCAAGCAAGAAGAGCAGCGTATCAAAATTTTGCTCGCGCATCACGAAAATTCGAGCTACTCGCACGCAAAGTTGGCAAAATCGCTAAAAGTTGCCTAATCAACCGTTACAAATGTAATTAAAGTGTTTGGGGAACGTTTGTCGACAGCCAGGAAGTCTGGATCGGGGGGAAATCGAAAACTGGAAGCCGCTGAGACGACAAAGAGAGTTGCCGGTAGTTTCAAGCGAAACCCTAACCTCTCTCTCCGAGATGCCGCAAATAAGCTGGGTGTATCGTCTACAACCGTGCATCGAGCCAAAAAACGAGCCGGACTATCGACTTACAAGAAGGTAGTGACTCCAAATCGCGATGATAAACAAAATACGACGGCCAAAGCGCGATCCCGGAGGCTGTACACGACGATGCTGACGAAGTTTGACTGCGTGGTAATGGACGACGAAACCTACGTCAAAGCTGACTACAAGCAGCTTCCGGGACAGGAGTTTTATACGGCAAAAGGAAGGGGAAAGGTAGCAGATGTTTTCAAGCACATGAAACTGTCAAAGTTCGCAAAGAAATATCTGGTTTGGCAAGCCATCTGTACCTGTGGCTTGAAAAGCAGCATTTTCATAGCTTCCGGGACTGTCAACCAAGAAATTTACGTGAAAGAGTGTTTGAATAAACGTCTGCTGCCTTTCCTGAAGAAACACGGTTGTTCCGTACTGTTTTGGCCGGATTTGGCATCTTGCCATTACGGTTAAAAGGCCATGGAGTGGTACGCCGCCAACAACGTGCAGGTGGTTCCCAAGGACAAGAACCCTCCCAACACGCCAGAGCTCCGCCCAATTGAGAAATACTGGGCTATTGTCAAGCGGAACCTAAAGAAGACCAAAAAAACTGCTAAGGGCGAGCAGCAGTTCAAGGCAAACTGGCTTTCTGCGGCGAAGAAGGTGGACAAGGTGGCTGTACAAAATCTGATGGCAGGGGTCAAGCGTAAGGCCCGGCAATTCGGATTTGGAAAAGCGGAAGCCTAACTGAATATTTTTCCTGAATTTTATACTAATTGAATTCACCGATTTACACGCGTTTTCCCTTGACCAAATTTTGACCGTATCACCCTTTACTTGAAAGGTATGAGTATCTACTTTCAAACGGAACAGACAAGAACCGATTGGAGTTGTGGGTGGCCAATCGGAACGATAAAACCCGTGAAAGGTGGCTCTGTGGAAATTCGGATTCACCGGGAAATTGGTCAATTCTTAAAAGTAGTCCTAGAGCTGTGCGATTTTTTTTTCTAAATTGCATACAGTCATGAGCATAGAGAAAATATACCATCACCATACCGATTTTGCAACCAAGTGGCCAGAAAACGGTCCTCTGGATATCGGGAACCACCAGCAAAAAAGTCAATTCTTATTATATATGTCAGTGCCATATTGATTTGGTCCCGCAGGGGTTATTGAATGCCCTTCTGGATATCCGTAATCGCCGGAAAAATGGTCAATTCCGGAAAGTAGTCCTAGAGATCCGCGATGTTTTTGTTTATAAATTTCATACAATCATGAGCATAGAGGAAATAAACCTTCACCATATCGATTCTGCAACCAAGTGGCCAGAAAACAGTCCTATGGATATCCGGAGTCACCGGGAAAATAGTTAATTCTTCAAAGTAGACATAGAGATCCGTGTTTTTTTTTTTTTTTTTTCTAGATTTGCTTACAATTATGAGCATAGAAGAAATTTGACATCATCATATCGATTCTGCTACTGGGTGGCCGGAATACGGTCCTCTGAATACCCGGAATCACCAGGAAAAAAGTAAATTCTTAAAAGTAGACCTAGAGACCCACGATTTATTTTTTCTAAATTGCATACAAGCATGAGCATAGAGGAAATATGCCAATCAAATTTTTACTGATTATTTTCGATCGTTTGTTGTTCAAAAGAATTTAATAACTATTATCAAAACAATACTAGAATCTCTTTGACCGACTGATGGTATCTGAAGTGATATTTATGGCCCTTTGGTAGCAAATCGACCACTTTTCAGGTTAATCCAGGTTAATCCTGCCATTTTATGGTTACCGGGTAAGTAAATCTATTTTTTGGTAAGACATTTCAGCCTTATTCATGATACCATGTATTTTGGACTAAAAAGATGCAAAGCTCTTCTGTGTTACCCTGTTACGAATATGTGTTATTTCCGTGGAATAATTTAATATAGCGTAATGAACAAAAAACTAGAAAAACAGATAACTCAGGACCACATTTAGAAAATTACCACATTTCAGAGGAATCCGAATGTCTAAGGTCACTACCATATCAATTATGCTCAGGATTCTGAACATTTTGTATAGAAAAAATCATAGCTCAAGGCACACGTTCAAAAACTGACGACTTTTACGAAGAATGTGGATATTAGAAACGGTGTTCTATGGCTATCAGATGTTTGAATTAACATGGTGCTGAGATTTCACCACTTTACACAAGGCACTGTACAATTTGTAAAAAATCTCAGGGCTCTATGACCACTTTTACTCCAACCACCACCGTCACACCCCCCACCACCGTCACACACAAAATTTCTGCAAAATTTTTTGCAGCCCAATCACATACATTTCTGAAATTCACAGACATTTTTCGCAGATTTCTGAAAAAAAAATCAGGCATCTCTGGCACCAATGCTACGGACGCCAGGGAGGCAGCTCCCACCATTGGCGCTGCTACCAAAACTTCCTTGCTTAAGATTCACCAGTGATTATGTGAATCCTCAGAATTACCTTGTAAGCAATTATAAGATTTCGTATAAACTTCTCCTTACAATCAACTCTGAAATCCTCATATTCAATATGGAATCCTACTGAGAACTCATAAGAAATTCTGTGATTTTCTGGGGAATTCCAGGCACATCCGGGAAAATCGGTAGAATCGGGAATTTAAATTGATTTATGTAGGTTTTTATAGATTGCCTTCTATTAGGGTATGTGTACTCCTTGCACCTTCCCTGGAGCCACCACTTTTTGAAGGGAATAATATTTATGTTAGAGTTCATGTAAATTAATAAAGATCTGGCGTTCATAATCATAAGGGCTAACTGCGGTGCCTCCCTTAGCCCAGTCGGTAAAGGCGCAGCTACAAAGCAAGACCATACTGGAGGTAGCTGGGTTCGATTCCCGGTTCGGTCTAGGAATTTTTCGGGTTGGAAAATTTCTCGACTTCCCTCGGCATAGAAGTATGATTGGACTTGCCACACAATCATACCAATGCAAAAATGGTACAGGCATCGAAAGCTCTCAATTAATAACTGTGAAAGTGCATCTAGAACACTAAGTTGAGAGCACGCAATAAGCTAATATGCGATTAGCAATAAGCTTGAAATGTGAAGAAGAAGAAGAAGAAGAAGAAGAAGAAGAAGAAGAAGAAGAAGAAGAAGAAGAAGAACTGCGGTGATCAATTCTCTTCATCGATTTTCACTTCTTATTATTCCAGTTGAGTGACTCAACATGGTAAAAGCATGTATGAGCTAGGAAAAGTAACATGAAACGCACCGAAAAATGATAAACAAATCAAGTTATTACAAAAGAAAAAATGTATCATCGAGGTTAGGCCCGTACGATTATGATCGCTAGAGATATTACCATTTGAAAAAAAAAATCCAAGCTTATGAAATTACCAACGCTATTCGATAAACAATAACGTCATTCCTTACTAGTGCATGTTATTTTTCTTCTAGTTCGTTAAGGCTCAATCACGTTAGCTTTACGGAGCCGACAATTCACTGATCTTTTACTAGCGCATGTTAGTTCCACTATCGAAAAAAAAAAAAATCTCCAAGATTGTGCCCCTTAGACACAGCCACATCCGAAGAAATAATAACCAATTTAATATCAGTCAACAGGGGTGACACATTCGATCCAAAGTTGAGCGAAAAATTGAAAACATAATAACGACTTAACCAGAAGCCATTTATATTCATAGCTATTTTTCCCCGCTCGTTGCCCGGCTCTGCAACCCATTCCGGACAAAACCCCTGACAGACAGAGGGAACAAGGCAAACAGATTTCCTCGAGTAGGGCAAATGTGGTCGGTTGTAGGAATTTGACCCAACCGCGTTGCCTGGGAGGGGGAGTAACTTTTTTTTTTGTCACCACTTGGCACGGATTTGTGTCTGTCTCATCACTTCGGAGAATGGTAAAGAAAGTTCTTAAAAAGTAATCCCGATAACGACGGACGATGACAGTCTTTTCTTCGATTTGAGTAAATGGTGCCAATTGGAGATGATGACAGCGGTGGGGGTGGTTAGCAGATCCTGCCTGCGTGGAGATTGAAATCGGTAAAGTTTTGATTGATACATTTTTATTGAACAGTGAATGAGTGGCTTTTTCTTTGCCTTAGGGGTTTTATGTTTTTGAGACTAGGAGTTTTATCTCTTTGCTGGGTAGGGGGTAGTTCCGATCAGATGTTTGTTGCTACAGTTGGTGAGTAATTGTTAAGGTTTATTGGTACTCTGATTAAAATCTTTTTGACTGTAATTTGCGTGACATTCGCTTTGGCCCATGGACAGTTATTGGGAAATTTTATGACTGAAAACCTTAAAATTTTTCATAACGCTGTGCGAAACAAGGCTTAACAAAAAACTTTGGCCAAGATATCGTCATAACTAGGATAATGTGATTTAACAATTTAAAAAGTAATCTTGGTGGGGGTTTTACATATTCTGCTGCATTTATGTAACATTAATACATTATTAAGGAAAAAGTGCGTTTCAAAAGTCTCTCGGAGATGACTTTCTTGATAAACTTTTTTCAGCGTAACATCCTAATGTAAAGTCGAGACCCAATGTCCTAGTTTTATTTTAGTACCTAGGGTGGGCAGGGGCATAATGAGCATACGGGATGGGGATTTTTCACCACAGCAGTTCCATTTCAAATGACGATTTTTTTTTAATTTGTTGATCGACCTTCTATGATTATGTTGAAACTTTGCACAAATGTTTGTTATTGTCCATCATGCCATTTTACATATTTGGTTCCCTAGTTTTGTACACGACTAACACTTGAAAAGGGCTTATGCAAAAATGATACGCATCAATAGAAAAACATAAATCTTGCGAACGATTTGTTTGATTGAGATGCTGTATTCGGCAAAATTGCGGACATGTATTGTACCTTTCAAGAAAAAATATACACTGTAAAAAATATTTTTTTTTTACAAAAAAAAAAATCAAAATTAACAAAAAAAAAATTAAAATTACTCAAATTATTTTTTTATATTTATTTTGTAGTTTAGATAAAGTAATACCTATTGACACTGTGCATTTGCTGGGCAAATCATAAAAAAAAATTATGAATTATTGAAAAAAAAATAAATATTTTCCAAAATACCACCTGCAGTTATCGAATATCTTTAAAATAGTGTTAATATTAAAACACATCAAATTGACAACAAAAAAGCTCAAAATGCTTAAATTGCCCGAAGTTGTTATTTTCGAGATACTCGTAGGTTAAAATTCACTTGTCGCATAATTTGAACGATTTTCATTCTTTTGAGATGTTATTCGTGAGTGTTTAATCTTGAAAATATTTTTTTTACAAAAAGCCCAATTAATTTCCTTAAACTTTGCTGTTCACAGTTTTTCAATCATACGCAGGGGTTGTACGCAATGGTGACGTAGGACTACGTTGTCTTATATAATAAATGTTATTTGTTAACTGCTTGTTTAGCTTGTGTTTTGCGTCGGAATAGGAATTTGAGCGGAGTTCTCTCTGTTTATACTCTTTAGTAGGACTATGGTTGACCTGAAAAGAACCTTTTGATATGAATTTTAGTTGGGACATGTTCAGAAAATTTTACTCTATCTGGAAAAGCCTTTGGAAGATGATGAACTGGTTAACAGGTGGTTTCTAGCTTCGAATCTCTAAACCATCAATCATATTTTGAGGTAAATCGAGTTATTCGGTTAATTGAACCAACTCTGAGTAGTTCTGTCCTATCAACCTCTCTCAGCCTTTATTAGAGCAGCAATTTGCTGCTTGCAATTGCAGGAACCTGAAATTGCAGGCTGAAGGCTTCCTTTCGAACGGTTGTCCATAAAAGACTCCATAAGAGTGGCACAGGCATCAAGGAAATGCAGGAACTAGAATTGAGAAGAGCACGGCTTCCTCTCGAACGGCGAGTCATAGTTGTCGTCTTCAAAATTTTGAAGATTATAATGACGATGAAATGTGATTAACCTGAGCGATGCAAAGACACTACAGGGAAAACCTGTCATGAGATTCAATAAATAATACGGCACTGGACATCGAACGAAACACTAGATGCTAACGACATCACCAAATGGGAGGATCTGCGTTGAGCTACAGTATGGACGAAAGCAACAATTATGAGCATATCAGCTGAAGTTCCTCCTCTTTTCACGGTTTTGTCACTTGTCAATCGGACATGAAAAAATAATCATTTTTCGAAAGTTAGAAAATCATGCCCCACCCATTTTTGGTATTTTATCATACACTTCATCTGCTTTTTACACTAAATTATGCATCGAAGCAGCCGGTAGAATATCAGTGACCACCCAGCTAAAGCTCCTCCCCTTTTAAGTTTTTCTCGTTAAACTTCTTCTCTCCAAAAGTTGGTAAATCTTAGCCTTTAGCAGTTCTTCTCTATGCCTGTGCAGATAAATTAGTACTTCTATTTATTTTCTCTACTGCACATAATGCTCTCCAGAGTTGTTATCTTGTACCCAAACTTCAAGCTGAACATTGCATTAGGTCCTAAGTATCATCGATCGATTCCCTTCGTCGACTTTCTCTTTCGTTAATAACTTGAGCACAGAACCGTTTCTTGATGTGTGTCGTATTAGATGCTAGATAAAAGCTAGGGCTCTAGGGATGCCTAAAAGTCCATTTATTAAAGATTTTTCCAGCTATTCGATTAAATATTTACATAATTTTCAATTATTCGAGAGCGTTACCGATATCCCTTCTTATTTCTACACGTCATAGATGAGAACAACCGTGGCCCAGTGAGATCGAACAAAGACAACGGCAACAGCCAGCACACCCCAACATTCCAGGATCAAAGTATCAAATTAGACCCATTTAAAAAAAAAGTATGTGTATGCTCTGCCGTCTGACAGCTTTGTTTGTATATTTGCCGATTCAATTTTGGAGTTGGTAAAGTAGAAGTCGATAAAGTAGAAATTGTAGAACATTGAACTATGATGTGCAAAGCTATTGATATCACCATGTGAGGCACATAGACTCCAATTCACACTGGGCCAGGAATGCAATCTAGCGGAGCAAAATTAATAATTCCGAAACGAAGCATTTTCGCGACCAGCCGTCTCCGGCAAAGTTTCTCATCATAATAAGGACCACCTATTGACATAAGCAAAAAGTTCAAAACTCTTCCGCAAAGGCGCCACAATCTAACTTCATTCTCTGACGTTTTAGTGACTTGATGATTTCGACAAAGTTGTTTATCTTTACAGAATAAACAACTCTTTTTAAGACGTAAAATTTCCACGGCCTACTGGTCCAGAGTTATATGGAGTTAATTAAAAAATTGACGAAAATATGGTTTTCACCCTTGTGTTTCGGTTTTTTTGCTTACAACCATATAATGTTATATTTTCCTCTTATGCAAATGCATTAAATAAATAACTTTTGTGAAGAAACATCAACATCCAAAAAAACAGCAATTTTTGAATAGCAACACTCGATAAACAAAATATCAAAATTTGAGAGAGGTATGTTTTGGTGTTTTTGAGATTTCTTCAATTTAGTGGAACATATTTTTTTTTTTCATAAAGCTTTTTTTTAATGCATTTAAATGGCGTTTTAAAGACTTGACGTTTTAGGCAAAGTTATTTATTTTGATAAAATGAACAACTCTTCTAAAGACGTCAAAACTCCATATTTGCCGGAGAGTTTTGAACTACTTGTTCATGTCAATAGATGGTCCTTATTATGATGACACCAAATCGCAAAAATGCTTTGTTTCGGTGTTATTAATTTTGCTCCGCTAGATTGCATTTCTGGCCCAGTGTGCATTTGTGTCACAATCCGAACCAATAGTGTTGAGGTATGGTTCACGCATAAGATTCACACGTGAAATGGATGTGTTTCACTATAAGTGCAAAATGAAGTGTGAGACACATGATAATTACGTGTGAAATTTTTTGAGTGTAGGACCATTCTAGCGTCACTTTTCAAATAGTCTAGTCTACATTGATTCTCTTCTTCTACTCTCTATTTTGTAAATTACTCTACTAGAAAAACGTTTCCTGTCATTTTTGTCATATTAAATGCTTGATCGTGGCTTCTTCCATGGAAATATTTTAACACGGCCGTGGCGATCCAAAGAGAAAGTCCATTAAGAGAATCGATCAATGTATATAGGACCTATTGAAAAGTGTTAGGTACTGAATGCAGATTGTATGATATGCAATAATTCTCGTAAATTGAAATGGAATGCATCGTGGTTTCTCTCAACTGCTCTTCAAACTGACTCCAATCAACGACAACATATCAAGAAGACTGGCAACTCTTCAATTTTCTCGTACGCTATGAGACAGCTACTAACGCGTCATCTGCCGCTCAATGGTAAATGCTTCGAATTATTTTTGGATAATTTTTATTTGCGTTGCTTAAACCTTCGCTCAAGTGCAGTACTAATGTATCTGATGCTTGGATTATGGCATAGTTCGCTCCAATCCAATTCCTAGATATGAAAATGAACCACTGCGGAAAACGAACGTTCTAGCAGTTCATTGTGCTTTGGGAATTTCATTTCCCGGTGCTCAAAAAAAAAGTCCATTCATAAAACTCATCGCAAGAAGAGTAAACCTTAAAAGTTTATTTTCGCACTTGAATTTCACCTTCGGGCAGCCGGGTACCAACTCAATACTCAATATTTCTAGCTTGATTTACTTCCCATATAGTTCGAGTTCGAGTTTGTACCTCCGGGGCATTCCAGAATATGGAGAAGCATATCGTCTTGCACTATTACATTTTTATCATGCCATGAACCAGTTTTCCGAATCGGGTAAGAAGATTTTCTTTTCTTTTTCGTGTCCAAGAAGAGAGAGCGGAATTGGAAAGAAGGGTCTGTAATCTGCATTCATGGCTCCCCCAGTTCATTGTTCGATCTATGTACCATCTATCGGTCAGTTGGTCTGGTTTCTGTTCCGTCTTGCAGTGAAAAACAATACTGTTTTCGATATGGAAGGTTGTTTGGAGATACAGGAGAAAGAAATCAGCAAAGCAAACTACTTACTTCCTTCTTCAGTTCCTGAGAAAAACCACTTTCCTGGATAGCACCAACCGGCATTTGGGAAACCGGATGGAAATTCTGTAACGATGTTCTACCCCCTCGCCGACTTCCGTCGAGTTGAACGAGGGGCTGCCCGATGGATGGCCAGTTTCGGTTCCTGTCTAGTGGCATTTGTTGTGCTTTCTGTTCCCACGATATGGTGTCGCGTTTTCAACGAGTGCAATTCGTCTTCAATTTCAGATCCAATTATTTCTGCAGCGCTCTTACCCCCCTCCACGAAAATAGTTGCGCTGTTTGTCTAGTGCCCTGAAGGTTGTGGCCGACTGGGTCAAATACCGGAAAAAATAGCAAACGAAGATTGCAGCGCACATAGCAGCAGCAGGACGATGCCAGCTGAGGGAAACCATGGAAGTGTATTAATATTCATAACTATGCACAGATTTTGGAATGGAGCGTATCGGCGGGTTGAGATGGTTGTTCTGGAAACTATCGTAGTTTTTATTCCTTGGAAATGGAACTGGTTATGGGAAGAAGAAGCTGTCCAAAGTAGGCTCAAAATATGTGCTCTTTAAATTATTTGATGAGCTGTCGATATTCCTATGAATTTGATGGTTTTTTTTTTTTTTTTCCTTTGGTTTGTTTTTTCCGTCGATCTTGTTTTCCGTGCTGAGCACCAATGCTACCGACGTGCCAGGAAGGCAGCTCCCACACCTGGACCCTACCTACCGACCCATCAACTCATGAACCGGGGACCAACGGCTTTACTTCCCATCCGAAGGAAGGCGTGATCAGAGATGTTATGCCTCAGAACATCCCGGCGGCGCCGACTGGGATTGAACCCAGGCCTGCTGGGGTGAGAAGTAATCACGCTTACCACTACACCACCGGCGCCGTTATGAATTTGATGGTATTTGAATTAAAATTCTTATGGTGTAACGACTACGGATATCTTACGAGTAAAATTCTTATGGGTACACCCCAGATGCCTAATGTTTAAGCTCCGGATCCGGAGAAGAAGAAAAGATCTAAACCATAGCTAAATATACAAGATTTCTTTAGAGTTTCATCCAGACAGGGGTTTGGGAAAAAAATTTAAATCTGCGAGCTAAACAAATGTTCAAAATCAAAATGCTCACTCAACAAACGATGTTTTAACCCTTACCAGCTTGGTCATACATATATGATCATGCTCTATGATTATATAAAATCACAGGTGACTAATAGCTACATTCCCTCTTTAGCAGTTTTGGGTTTTAGCTAGGGTAGGTGTATCAGTTATGGCTATACGTTCATATTATGGTGTGTTTCAATTATGGCCTGTGGAATTCCCATAGGCCATAATTGGAACACACTATAATAGGAGTGTATAGCCATAACTGGTACATCTACCCTATACAGGAAAAATAACAATACACCAGTTGTAACGCACGCCTCGTGATCTGCAAGATTCCACCACTGCAGAACGAGTGGCCCACCTACGAAGAGGACCACTCGTCAAGATTTTATTTGCCATACAAGAAACGCAACCTCAGGGTGGGTTTATGTGTTACTCACTGCGTGTGCTCTCTCTCTCTCTTTCTCTAAGACTACAATGCCTCAGGTCCCTGGTCTAAAGCCACGGGGACCAGACGGGGTGGGCTATACACCAGCCTCTTTTGCGGCGACTAGCTCGAGCTTGAGAGACGGAGCTCTCAAGGTCGACTCCGGACAAATAGGGGACACAGATCAGCAAATGCAAACACGGTCACCTAATCTTTCACTAATTAACTTTTATTAATTAAAACCTACTTACAAATTCTGGGGGGTGTGTGTGTGTATAAGGGCCGGCCGGCACGTGGATCTCTGCTGCGGGGAATCGGACGGGGCGGCTACGAGTGCGATCGGATGATCGCTGATATTGCTGCACGTCGGCGGCGTCGGCGTCGTCGTCGGCGTGAGTGCGATGAATGGCACAGTTGCCACGGACAGTGGTATCAGTGTAGGATGGCACGAGGTTCTGTCGCTGCGAACTCCTCGCGGTACCAGGTTTTCTACCAAGGTTGAACGTCGGCTCGTTGGCACGTATAGACGGTCGATCGAGCACTACCTGTCCCAGTGCGTTCTCGGGCTGATTTCCCAGACCATGGCCTGATTCAGGCTTTACACCCGGCTTTGAGGGAAAAGTCAATGGGTCCTGATTCTACGGTTTCAAAGGATAAGGCAGCTGTGGTTTTCCACCCGTATTCGACTGTTCACTATTTATTAAACTTTGTTCTTCAACTTGGTGAACTTGTTCTCTCAAAGGTTGGCGTGGAAAAGAACTAGTGCTATTCTTCGGACCGGTAGCAGACCATATATTTCCCTTTTCCCAAAATGTCCCTTTCCTTCTTGATCCATTAGTCCCATTCCAAATTTTCCTTCTCCTCCATGATCCGGGTGGTGGGTGTTGTTTTCTGTATGCTAAGTGTAGGTGTATATCAGTTGGTGTGTTTCTGTATTTAATTCGACCGTTCATACTGAAGTTCATGTAATTCAGTTCCCTAATTACTATCTGTTTTATGTATATGAATGAGCCATTAGTGCTCTACTATTCATTCACTGTTTAGTTTTAGCAGCAATATGAATAATAATATCATTAATTCTAAGCAACCATTAGATCAATCATTACTGATTATAAACTATAATGGTTCTCAGTCATGAGCGCACCGAACAGCAGTATACTAGCTCTTTATAGCACTGCTATCGCTCTGCTCGAGCTTTTTTTCATAGGGCAAAGTACCCAAACGGTAACATATGTATGTACAGGAGATTCTCAAAATAACTAATATAGCAAATTTTTGGTCAACTTTGGAGTGTTGTACCATCGTCAAATATGGTGCGATTTTATTTCTTTCAAAAGAAATCAACTGGAAAACTAATATAGTTTGGTGTAACCACGAAAATAACCAAGATATTCCGGATTTCTGAAGGGTTTGTCTAACTGGCTAAATTTGTGATGTAGTTTTTTATAGGATGCCGGTTAATAATCGATATGTTTAGTAAGTAAACAAAAAAAACTAAAATCGGCTTATAATCAACCGAGATATGGCTACGAATCGGTTCTGAATGCCGTCAGATGTTTTAATCACTCAAAACATGCCATGCGACTGCTCTTTCTTCCTGGTTTTTAATCACAAGACTTTCGATAGACTTTAAATGGATCATTGAACACTGATCAGTACGCTGATCATGAATCAGTGTGTAAATAGTTTTCCTTTAAAATTTGTATATAGTATCTAGTATTAAGTTTTGAATTCACCCAAACCAACTAAACAAACTGTCATCATAATTGAACACGATCACTGTAGAATCAGCCTCTGTTCTATACGTGCAGAAGCAAATAGAAAATTGTACATCTAGGGAAAATGGATGTAATGTCGGCCTAAATGCCCCTAATTTGGGCCCATACATAAATTCATCAATCGACTAAATTTTCAATAGCGTCTAAATTATCCATTAGTACCGTCCCATCTAGATCAAGATCATCTGATAAATTGCAGATTTTTAGCGATAGACCCAATCTTAGATCCATAGGCCAACATTAGAACCATTTCCCCTATTTGCCAGTTGCAAATACATAGTAAAAGCGTTCTGTAGCTAGCCCGTTTTCTTCTTTGATCGTTCGATCGATTTCATCGTGCATTTCCGAAACGATACACAGTTTGTGACCGAACTGGGAAGTTCCGTCGGTCGTACTGCGTGAGTGAAATAGAGACTGTTCCGTAGTTCCGTAGTCGACGGTGAGCGAGATTCGTTACACCAAAACTTGCTGTGCGATAGCTCTTTCTTCATGGTTTATTATATTTACATAAACGAATACGCATTTGTTGATGTTCACCAGTGCTTGATTATCCAACCCAAAATTATCAAAATCAGAAGCGATCCTCAAAAGCAAAATATTCAAATTCATTGATAAAATGATGCGTTTGAATATTATAGACCCCAGAGCCTTAAACCTCGATTTATCATCAATTCAGCAAGAGGCAATAATTTTCCATCGTTCTGTGTGCAAAAAGCAACAAGACACGTTCTTCAGCACCTACACGGTAACCGCAAAATATCCAATAATGAATATAAAAGACTCGATATTGACTACAAAGTACGCATTTTCGAGGGAGACTGGGACTACCCATTAAATGAGTAAAAATATTACCCATTTATGAGTATATGTTACTCAAAAATTAATATTACTCATAAATGGGTAAAATTTTACTCATTTAATGGGTGGTCCCAGTTTCCCTTGTAGTCATTATTGGGTATTTTGCGGTTACCGTGCAGGCGCTTCATACAAAAGTGACACTCAAGGAAGAAGTGCCCATTTTGTAAAGGCAAGTTTTGCTATAGGAGATCAAAAGCAAAACAAAATGAATTGTGGTGACACCTACGTTCCGGTTCAGTAACTAAAAACGTGATGATGTTTTGTTTTTATTGAATGCAGGTGATACGGAACTATTTTAAAGTGCTAGTTATTCATTTTGAATGTCGCGGTTTTCTACAATGGAACTAGGCGGAAATGGTAAAAAACATATCAATTGCTCTATCAAATGCATTTTATATTCATTTTAGAGAAAGATCTGATCAAAAATTAAGATCCAGTTTTCAAATATGCATTTCATTTTAACCTCAAACCTATGCGTACTGAACGTAGCAATACGCAAGCGTATAAAATCTAAAACGATTGTAAAACATCTTTAACGTGAATGTGTTATGTGTTCCAGTTGCTGAAGATCATGATGTGGATATTACCATAGTTGATTATGAGTCCAAGATTACGTGGGAGAATCGGTGCGGCCAATCAGAGAAGGCTTCGCCGTTTTTAACGCCAACCACGTAATTTGCCTGGGGTACCGGAAATATGATGCGAGTAGTGTTCATATCACCGGATACGTAACCCAAAGCTCCCATCCGGGCCTGGTTCCACACAAACTTGAACTGATCTTGTGTGCCTCGATATCGGAATGGGTGCTACGATGTTCATGTAAAGCTGGTACGGCCAAATGCAAGCACATTATAGCTTGCCTTCTATATATTGAAAAGTAATTATGAGATTATGATATGCCCTAAATAAAATCCGTACATTAATTTAACGTCTTATTTAGATACAAGCGGCTTGAGTATTTATCTTGCACTGATGTGACGCAAGCGTGGGGTATGTCGAAGGCTCAAAAATCCGTCTCTTGGGGAGCAAAACGAGTACGAGATATGTGCTGTGTTCCAACTCCTAAACAGTTTCTGAACGAAAACAAAGCCGAGGAAGACAGTATTATCGCACAATCATTCGATCGTATCCTTGCTGGTGAGTTTGTTGCTATTTTAAGTTCATTTTATAGAATTGCATTTAACATAATTAATATCTTATAGTTTCCAAAAATTCAGCTGCATACAAGCACATCCACGGACGGCACCTGAATGAACCGAAGTCATACCCTAACAGAGCATTGCAATCAGCAATTACCGCAGACATTTCAGATGTGTTTTGCTCGAAGGAAGACATTTTATACTGTTTGTCTTCTGAGACGAACCATCTTGATACAACACCATGTCATTTTAAGCATGAGCAGCACCAACAGTACTACGAAAACCACATATCAGTGGATAAACATCAGTCTGTATACATAGCTCTTTTAACTAAAGAACAAGAAACAAATGATTGGATTATGCATAGATCTACGAGGATAACTGCTAGCTCCTGCTACAAACTGTTCACATATCTGAACAACAAGAAGCCAGATTGGGATAAGAAAATTCACGGCCACTGGCATTCAAAACCACTGCAAGTTCGAGCGGTTAAGTATGGGAAAAATGCTGAACGGCTAGCTTTTGAATGCTACAGAGAAAAACGGAATCCATTAATTAAAAAATGTGGGCTAATCATCCATCCAGCTGAAAGTTGGATTGCTGGGTCACCAGATGGGATTGATCCACTTTCAGGAATACTCTTGGAGATAAAATGTCCTGTTGGCAGTGAAGCAAGTCTTGCAGAAGTTCTTGAATCTCAGAATGTAAAGAGATTTACGAAATTCAATGACAATACCAACAAATTAGAACTGAATCATAATCATTCATACTATTGCCAGGTCCAGATAAACATGAGGATATTGAACTGCATGGTTTGCGATTTTATTATTTATTCTTCAAAAGATAATGATTTTGCCACAATTGAAGTATCTTACAATGCAGATTTCGTTGAAGAAATCGTCAGTAGATTGAAACCATTGTATTTTGATAAAATGTTACCAAATCTAATCACATAATACTCAGAACTGTTTGTTATGTAGATTAAAGTACTAGAGAGAAATACAATCAGAGGGATAAAATATTGTATGTGCTGATTTTCTTTGTTGAATTGGATAATCGTTTGAAGAGTTTTTTTTAGTAATGGAGGAAGAAATTAAATTAAAACAAAAATATTAGTTGCATTTTCTTTATTTGCTAATTTTATTCATTTTTTCAGGAATGTAGACAAAAGCAAAAACTACAATGAATCAATCAGAAAAAAAACAACAAATTAAAACTTATCATCAGCTAGAATGGGTGGAGTAAGGTTAACAATTGCGCAAATCGTAGTTGTAATGTCATCAATATGACCAAGAGTAGACGGACTGATGCAATCGCATAAAATTTTAAAGATTTTCACCCTTTGTATGACCCTCTCGACGTGTATCCTGGCTCTGGCTATGGCTTCATTCCTGCTAGCTTCAGAAGCTGTCAATCGTTCATTTCTCATAAAAGGAGGAATATGAAGTTTAATATGGTGGGAGAGACACTCATTTTGAATTGAGACTCCTTTATCTACCATAATTTCGTCCCGGTGTCTACGATTGATGAGTTCTTCTCGGTTAAATATAAACTTATCCGAAGATTTTCCAGTGTATCCATTACTTATGAATGATATCAAACCTGCGGGAGTAACTCCGATTAAAAATTTGACTGTACGTCGCCCTTTGTAGTTTGAGTAACATGAAATTCGGCAGTTGAGGCATTTTGGTGTGGCTACTGGAATTTCGGTACAGTCGAGTACAATCGTTACATTTGGAAACTGCTCACGGAAGCATAAAGGGATATTTTTGGAAATCTCCTCTTTGGTTGGCCAATACAGGAACGGCGATAAGACTCGACGCAGTATTTGAATGGTATAACCAAAGTAACTGGAAACTGTCACTCCAGATATTCCAAACAACGTACCTAGTGTTTCGAAATTGAGATTCTGCTTCAGTTTAGTAAGCGTAAGGATCACACGATCGGTTGTGTGCATTTTGAAGTTCTTTGCATACAACACCAACTCCAAATTTTTGCATGCCTGGCAAATTTCCTCTAATACGATTAAAGTTGGAATCCCAGTCCAAATGTTAACCTCTTTGTCTGATACTAACAAATCTGATAATATGAAGCGTCCAGACTTAACTCTGCTACTTGTTTCACCGATGTTTGAAATTATCGTAGAATTATGATGATACAAGGTGTCCATGGTATTACTTGTGATTGGTACGATCGATGAATGATTACGCTCGACATCTGGTGACATTTTAAGATTAGGCACTGCACGTTCGACGTCATTTTCCCTATGCTGAACGGATCGTTGGTACACGGTATGATCATCCGGTGAAGTTCCTTTATCGGGTATTGAACGTTCGACGTCCTTTGCTTCGACAAATGGCTGGTTCGTGGTATGGTGAAGTTCTTCAGACACATTTTGTTCAGGATTGTCAATGGTTGACATGCCAGTATGTTTGAAGCAATTTTCATCAGAACCCGATGAGTCTCCGTTGATTTCTTCAGTAGGATTTATCTGAGCATCGAGAATTTTGAGCGAAGGATTTGCGTTCCGTTTCAAACGTGATCCTCCTAAAACAATAAAACAACAGTTAGCACTATTGACCAAACAACAAAGAATTCAAATGAAATGATTGTCTACAGTTCCACTATTATAAAGGTGAACAATTTAGTGGCAGTGGTAAAAAAAAAGTACCAAAAGGTATCAAACTTTTCCTCAATGCATTGCTCGACAAATAATCTTACAACTCCCTCCTCTTCCTTTAGAGTGGGACATAGTTAATGTATTACCCCTTCCACAAAACTACTGTATCAAGCAGTATATTTCAAAGACAATGTTGAATAAATTAATAGTGAAACAAGAATCCTCCAAATAGCGCGGTGAGTTGTGCCATCCACCCACCACCATTTTTTGGCTGTCCTCATAGTAATTGAGCTGATTTTGTGTAGGTGACATGTTTATGGTTTACCACAACAACATACCAAAAATCAGCTCAATTGAACAGAGGAAAGCCAAGAAATTGCAGTGGGTGGACAGCACCACCCACCTGAGGAATTCCTTTAGTTGGAAGTTAAAAACCTAGAAGACCAAAAAACATACCTGGAATATAATCAGTTTTCTTGAAATGGAGGCTACACACTTTTGAATTAGCCGTAGGTAGTTTAGAGCTCTTCAAAATACGGATCCATTCTTTAAATCTGGTGTCACTATGTGCTGGAAAGCTGTGTAACTTTATGTTTCCTTCTGTACGAGAACGGCATCCATTAACAAAGCATATCCGGTTACTCCTTGGTTTATCAGCATAGAAACTATAGTTGTGATCCGCAAGATGATCCGGAATTTTAATCTTCAGCAGAACTCGTCGTGGTACACGAATTAACCGTTGAATTTTTTTAGACGGAACAGCGCTGGCCTTGAGGTATCTGGAAGTGACTAAAAGAAGTATGACAGGACAATGCAAAAAAGAGTAAAGAAAACAATATTAACTTACTTTTGACAAAATCCGCCTTACGAAAATGTTTCTTACACACCAAAAATTCACCTGTACTGGATTTTTCTTCAACTTCAAAGGCTATTTTCCACTTCCGCAGCAATTTCTTTTCGGAGGGAAAGTTATGCAGATAACCTTTCCGTTTTTTTGTCTTGCATCCGACGACACTACATACTTGTCCAGTATGCAACTTGGGGCTCTTCTTTGGGATCTTTATTGTGGGGATTGCATCCTTTTTTAATTTTATACGGGTATCTAATCACAGAATTGAATTATTATTGTGCACTATGACAATAAAGAAGGTTAAAACTTACTTTCAACAAAATCACTTTCGGAAAAATGCTGAGCACAAATTTTTTCTAATCGCTTTCCGGATAATTTGACAAATTTTGTCCATCGTTTGAAAACTTTATGCCCGGTCGATGGGACAGCAAAAAAATCAACACAACAACCTGAAGCTCGCTGTCGATTTTCACAGGTTGGAACGATGCACTTTTGCCCTGGACTTTGCCCTGGATTCATTTTAACGCTGACTGTTCAAGCATCGGAACTAGGCCCAGTTCTTCGTTTTTTCCCTTCTTAAAGTGATAAAATTGACGGATTTAGAGTATTTTACTGGAATTTTTTAAATTAAATTTTAATATTTACATTTAATCAAAGAATTTGACAGATGAAAGCAGAAGTATCATCACAAGGACGAAAGCGCTGCCTACATGTCGGTACCAGCTTTTGAATGCGAATAAGAAATGCTCCTCGTGTTTATTAGCGAAATTCACATCAAAGGTTGATTAATTGCGTAGGAAATCAGTTTGCAGGGCTGGTAGTGTTGATGCGATATAATAGTAGTGACTTTAGTGGCTAAAATTACGGAAATAGTGACCAAATGGTGACTTGTAAATACTAAATAAGTAACCATCTATATGGTAACTAGGAAATTCAATTACGGTTTGATAAGTTTTGAAATAAACGTGTTATGTCATGGAACTTAAAATAAAATTTCATAGATTCCTCTTATTTAGAATCACAACGGAATCTGCTGTGAAGAGCATTTGAAGTGATTTGAATAGTTTACTTTTGCTTACGTTATACATGATGACTAGCAAATAGTAACTACCATTTTTTATGATCTTGTATTTTGATATATCTAGGTAGATAATTTTGATAATTCGCTAAGAACTTTTTCAGAATGATCTCAAGAACTGTATTAGAATAATTCTCTTTCTGTTAAACATGAAGGTTGCAGAAAATCAACAAAATTCTTGGAAAAATATTATTTTCGTAGTTGGAAATGCTTATCAGCAATTATCAGAATAAAAGTGGACATTTTATACGATAGATGAGGAGATGAAAGTAAAGAGTTGATAGTACCGTTACAGTACAGCTGTGTGAAATTTGTATATAGAGAGTAGAAAGCGAACAAACGACTATTTTGAGGAAATTACGAATCGGGTAGAGCATCTCCTTTACCAAGCTCACCCGTTAATGAGGGATGGTGAGGGGTGTTTCCCCCTGCCACCACTGGCAAAAGGGATGATCGCCGATTAGCTCATGTACCTGCGATGTGCGGAAACAGTTCTCTCGATTGTTTCACACTCAAGTCGCCATCTGACGTAAACAACTACCCGATTCGTGCCTTCCTCAAAATTTTCCTTTGCTCGCTTTCTAAATACTTTGTATATACAATTTTCACACTGCCGTACTATAACGGAGCTATCAACTCTATAATTTAATCTTCACTCGAGCTCTATCGTATAAAATCTCAACTTTAAGTCTGATATTTGACGTTAAGCATCTCCGACTATGTAAATCGTTAAATTACGCATGAAGCAATAACACATGATTAGTCAAAGTAGACCATTTTAGATTTTCTATTGATTCTTCTAGGAATTCCCTTAAAGCTCCTTGCATAAATTCATATTAAATTTATTCGAATTCTCTTTAGAATATTCATGCAATTAACCTCAGAAATTTCATAAATTTCTGCTTAGAATTATCTTGTCCTTCTCCCGTGCATTCAATTGGAAATTCAATTCGTATTATCCTTAGAATTCCCATAGTATTTCCTCAGAATTCTCAAAACCAAAATCCATCACAGAATAACTTTGAAGCCCTTCTCAGAATTCCTTTGAGATTGAACCTTCAACATTTGATTCCATTGGAATTCTAGGAATTTATTTCGAACTCTTTAGAATTCTCTTGGAATTTCAGAACTAATTTTGAATTGAGAGGGTTAGAAGAAAAGGGGTGTAAGTGACTTTGATCGATTCTCTTCGTCGACTTTCTCTTTCGTTAATAATTCCTAGATTCGTGTGCCATTCTGGATGCTAGATGAGAACCTCCTTTATGAAACTATGTGGCATAAATAGCGCAAAATATGTTTATAAAGCTGTGATTATCAAAAGTAAAAGTCGATGAAGAGAATCGATCAAAGTCGCTTACATCCCTTTCCTTCCAACCCCCTCAATTATTATTAAAATTTGAACTCAAATTCTCATTCAATCGTCATAGAATTCTTCTCAGAACTCTCGTTAAATGCACTCTCAATTATGTTGGAATTATTTCCAAAATTGTTTCGGAGCTGAATTTTGCGTCTCTATTAATTTAAACAATAATCCAAAGCGACGCTCGTATGTGTTCAGCCAAGTTTAACTGTATAGGAAAACCTGGCTTAAGATTTAAGCGGAGATGAAGAAATCGGTCCTTAGAGTACTTAATTTTACAGACGTAGTCTGTTTTTTGGTATTCTTCTCTGATATATTTTGGTGTCATCCCTAGAATCTTTTAAAATCCCTTTAAAATTTACTTTGGATTTTTTTCAGTTCTTAATCATTCTTGAAAGACTTTTGAAAATCTATCACAGACAAATACCCGTTGAAAGTTTCTAAGGTTTACAATTTATTTTCTGGGAAAGGAGGTATATTTTCTCCGATTTTTAATCGAAATTGAAGGCATTTCACAATAGTTTTCCTGGTGTTCTAAAATTTTACGGTTCACTGGTCACCCTGGCTAAAATTTGATATGTTTTACAATATATGTATATTTTGTTAAAACTACTGTAGACTTTTGTAGTGCCAAGTACTCAATTTAAACATTTTGTTGATGTTTTTAAATTTCACTTTAAAAAGTGACTTTAGTGACTATTGAAAGAGAAATAGTGACTTTGGTGACTTTTTGGTGAAAAAAGTGACTTTTTAGTGACTGGCTACAAAATAGTGACCAAGTCACTAAAAAGTGACCTGCTACCAGTCCTGAGTTTGGCACGGCATTTGTGACCAGCTTACACCTTCCGGTCGTATGAAACAGGTCAAAAACTGTCCAAATCCGCCCATAATTTTTGTTTTGTTTTGAATTTCTGTCTGGCAAAATAGCTAGGGGCACGCAATAACCTTTAACTCGAACGCAGGAAACAGTTGTAATTAAATTAATTCCAGTAACTACTGCTTTAATTACATAAATTACACAAAGTAGAACATTAACTACTTTTAAGTCCATTAATTATAGTCGAAATATCGAAATTAAAGTACGTTAATTACATTTTCAATACTTTTAATTACATTAAGTACGGATTGTAAAATTTAATTACCGTCAGTACTACTTCAAAACGCATTAATTACTTTAAGTACTTTTGATTGCATTTTAACTTCAACGCACCGCTTCTATGTATTGCGTGCCCCTCGCAAAATAGTGAACTTTTCGCGAACATTAACGGCAAAGAATTCACCAACACTGGGAGACCGTGAGCTCCTGCCTGTCATAAAACCATATCGCTTCAGCACCATATTTGTGTGAAATGAAAATAATCATTTTGCATTTGATCCTCAAAATCTTCCCCACCAAGATGAAGACTCGCGTAACATTTGAAAAGAGCCTTGTTGATCGATTTTCTTCATCGACTTTCTCTTTAGTTTACCTCGGGAACATAAACGAATTTCTCGCTTAGCTCGCAGCACAGTTCGACAGAATATGATGTTTGCTTGCCCCTAAAACAACACACTCAATAGGAAATTAATCATTTTGTACGACCATTTTCCACAGAGATGGCGCTGTTCCGCTGGTAGGAAGTGATAAAAATCCCCATATAAAAATTGAGAGAAGTGGGAATAATTCGCTTTCGGTGCATATTCAGGTCAAAAAAAGTGAACGACAACCTAAAGAAATGAATCAGGGACTTTGTCGTTCAGTTTTCTCTCGGAAATTATTGTTAGACAAGCTACAATTAAATAAAAATGATTTTTCCCCATACAATTTTCTCTGCTTTACTACCAGTCCCCAGAGAGCCAAAAAAAAAATTCAAATTTGAGAGAGAAATTCTCTCTCACGAACTCAATCTCTCAACATGCCATGTATTTTGTTGACACTCGATTTGTGATTTCCCTTTCACAGATTACAAAAAAGAGTACCTGACACTACAAAACATGTCTGGTACCACTATATATGCATTTGCTTTAACATTTGAAGTCCC
Organism: Ochlerotatus camptorhynchus; assembly: GCF_037179485.1. Lineage (NCBI taxonomy): Eukaryota > Metazoa > Arthropoda > Insecta > Diptera > Culicidae > Ochlerotatus > Ochlerotatus camptorhynchus. The sequence continues at coordinate 744,730 of NW_027040727.1, read as the reverse complement.
TCCTTTTTTACATATTCTGCGCAAAAGATACTTTATGCCCCGCCCCATACATAAAATTCGGCGGGAAATTATGTGAGGGGTGAGCTATTTTGTGTGCAGAATGTATAAAAAAGGAGGGACTTCGAATAATAATCTAAATGCACATATAGAGGTACCAGACATAATTTGCACTGCAGTGTTCTCTGTGAACAATTATAGGAAAACAGATTGTGCCTAGTTTCCGATAGATGTCACCGCAAACAACAGCAGTGACATCTGATGGAACATGAATGCAGACGCTTGACAAAATGATTAATTCTTTTGCAACCGGGTTATTTGCGAAAGAGAATCAATGAAGAGAATGGTTCAACAATGATAAGCCCTTTCCGCGATTTGCGCGAGAAGCCGAATAATAATATTGACAACAACACAGGCGATAATGTACATCCAGGGACGGATGAAGAAAAACAAATCTAGATAGAGTTTGAATTAGGGCGTCAAAAGTCAAATCGACATCACCATCGAGTGGGGGAAGACTTCCTCTACTAGATGGACATGTTGGTTTGTGTAGGCGTGCCTTGAATGCCTATAAATAAACGAGAGAAGTCATTGTTTACAAAAGCTGCTACGCTATGAAGCTCTATCTACACTCAAAATAATTATCACGTCAATGCTACGTGAAAACATACATATTTTTTTTTTACCAGCAGGTCTGTAAATCAGCTTCATGACAGACTTCGGTCCAATCCGAATTGATTTTTGATCGAGAGGGGCGACACATCTAAATCGCAATTCTAGATGCTCAAAACATCTCACACTAGCGAATCAATCCTCTAAAAAACTTCTTTCATTTCTCGCATCTACTTGCATCGCGGATCATCTTTATGCAGGAAATCTCCAAAATCGTGATAAATCTTCTTTCTATCTACTCAGCATACGCGAAGCTAGCCACAGCAAAACACAATATTTCCTGCATCGTAGATAGAGTCGTCCCCTTCGTTTTTGATGGGGTTTGAACATATTCGTGTTTGTGAAAAATAAAAAGATGAAATGATCACTGAGCCAGTTGTTTGCATGGATAGCAGTGAACACCATCTTGAAACAATATTAAAGAAAATTACAGTTGATTCAGTTACCTTATTAAAATATACAGATCTTTCGGTAATTTTCTATTTGTATAACGTCCCCAAAATTACAGTTCAAATCAAACAATGAACATAAGTAAACGTTACTGATCGGGGCAAGTCAACATTAACGTCCAACCCCGTGCGCTACGTAACAACGTTATGCTGAGATTGCCACTTCAGCGCACAAACTATGGCATGAACGGTGCCATAGGTGAGCTGCAACGAGTGTTCAATCGAGTCTCGGGCATCTTCGATTTCCATATGCCTCGACAGCTGCTACGAAGATACTTCTCATCGTTCTTTTCTGGCACAGTTAACCGTGAATGATTGTGTGTTTTATTTATGTATTTTATTCTTAGTTTTTATTTTTTGATTTACCTATATAAGTTACTTAAATCATCATTGGGACTATACACAGCCTGTTGATGCAGACAAATAAATAAACGGATGATAAATTTGACAGCTATTTTTTCTGATTCAGTTTACAGATTTTCCTATTATCGATTACCGAAAACATTACCGACCATTCGGTAAATGAATTACCGAAGTCGGTATTTTTTCTAAGTGTGTAGTAACAGCAAGTTGAACAGGAACTTGGTCGTAATTATTTTGTGAAATAAGGAGCTCGTTGGCCTTGTGGCGACCGATTCTGCATGCTGAGCAGAAAATCATAAATCATAATCATAATCATAATCATAATCATAGATCATTTAATACCAATATTCTTCACATTATAGAGTTATACTTTCATTTTTTTTTTCATAATAAAGGGTGGAACGGTCAAAAATTGGTCAATCATAATTCAATGGCTACAAAATAAAGGACAATTATTTGATTAGGCTTCCGATTTTCCAAATGCGAGCTGTAGGCAGTGATGTCATTTCACCCAAATACGACTCTAGCGTACGTATATTTTTCCACCTCTGAGGATGTATGCATTGCTACTCATACGAGCAAATCACCACGTTTACGGTGAGAACACAACAAACCCAGTGTGAGAGAGTGCTTATTGAGAATTTTTGTGGTGAAAACTAAAATCACTCTCTCTAGAGAAATGAATTTAAATGTGCTCCCGAGTTCACTCACCTAAAAGTTCTCGAGGGTTTACCTCTCGAGAGACCTCACTGCAGAGCCCACTCTTCAGAGCATAGATTTGAGCGCTGTTGAAGCATTCTCTTACTACTAGCATATTAAGCTTGTAGGACCTACTACAGATGAGTGCTTCGCTTCGTGCGTGTCGGTTGTTAATTTTGTTTGAACGATTGAAAATAAAAAAATGGCTGAAAAAAGAAAAAGGGAAGACGTTGTGCAGCAATTCTTCAATAAGAAAAAAGTGCTAAATACAGAAGAAAAGGAGATTTTCTTATCTTGGTGTTTGTTGTGTGGCGAGGCTGGTAAGCCATTTAAATGTGATTCGACGTTTAATTTGTCGCGACATTTAATGGTTAAGCATAAAAAAGAAGCAGAAGAAAGTGGAATTACTGCACCTGAAGAGCAAGTGATCGGAGGAGATGCTCTGGCCAAGCATAATCGAATCAGTGTAACCATCGATAAAAACACGTACATCACATCATTAGTGCGATGGATTACTGAATGCAACATCCCAATGAACTTTTTTGCAAAGAAGTGCGCGAGTGATGTTTTGTGGCCACTTGAAAGTGCTTTGAAACTAAACAGTGTCAGCCGAAGGAACATAATGCGATGTGTTGAAGTTGTTGAAGCTCGTATGATAACTTTTATACGGGATCAATTGAAAGGCAAGTTCGTGTGTATTAAGGCTGATATAGCTTCACGAAAAGGTAGATCCATATTGGGAATAAACTGCCAAGTTGTTATTAAGGGTAAAATTGTTATTCGTACCCTGGCAATGGTTGAGCGACCGGATCGAAATACAGCTGAAAACATTTTCAATGACATTAAGAAGGTTTGGAAAAGTTTGATATCGACCTCAAACAAGTGAACTCTGTAACTCCAGATAATGGAAAAAAAACTTTCTTAAAACGTCAGTGCTAATGAGAAACGCGCAAATGATAGTGTTAAACGAAAACGAAATGCAAGGACTCCCAGAATCCGAACAGAATATCATTGAGAACAGTATCGTTGAATTGGGGAACAAGAACGAGGATGGAGATGAAGTATTCGCATCTGTTACGTAAGTGAATTAATTTTTTTCATAAAAAAAACTGCTGTGTATACGACATTGGAACGGAAAAAATAAACACCGTGATTTTTTTTCAATTTCATGAAAAGTTCAAAGCTATAATTTTTCAGTCTGTTTATCAAAATTTTAGAAATGTTGACTGCTGTTTGGTAAAATATTGAAAATTTATCGGTACTGTTTTAAGCTTGATTGACTGAGTTTTTATGACGTTTGATCAATTTTCGTAAAACACGTCTTGCTGAACTACCCGTTTTCAAATTGTTTTTTTTTTTTTTCTCGAAGTACAATGAATTAAATTAACTGCAATTTTATTCGTGATGAAAAAAGTTCGGAAATCATGATTATTGTTTTATTTTAACAATAAAATTTACTAATTTTACAATGACGGTTAACACTTTGGTGTTTTATTTTTCGGCCAATGGTCCCAAAGCCGTATTTCGGAAAACAACAATATTTGCGCCTTTTAGGTAAATGGTGTCTTAGAGAATGTGTCTTCATATTTATTTGGCCAATATTTTTATGTTAGTGAAATTAGGGTGGTCCATAAAATAGGCGAATTGACAAAACAAACTTTTTTATTATTTGAGATAGACCAATTCAGTGTTCTAAAAAGTTGTAGAACAATCAATTCGAAGAAACTTTGCTGGAGACACTAAATTTTCATCTCTATCGCTTTGGGCGCGAACTTTGTGTCTTCCTAAATACGGCTTTGGGACCATTGTGCAGTGTAATCTTCTTCAACGCGAATTCAACGATAAATTTTGGATGACTATTGAACGGTTCGTGAAAGCGACATTTCCAGTTTATTTATTAACTAAAAGAATTCAAGAAGAGTCTCTTACTTGTGGAACGATGTATCTTTATTGGAAGGAGTGCTGCCTAGAACTATTTAGCCGAAATGAATGACTCATTGGGAAATAAACTGCTCGAAGCACTGCAGATCCGACAGGGTATGTGGTTTGACAACCCCGCCTTCATGGCCGCTCTTTTCGTAGATCCACGGCTAAACAAGTTTGATCCTCCAGTATTAACGCAGGATCAGAAAGAGGAAGCTGTCGTAAGTTTTAAACTTTTCAAATACAATCATTAAAAATCGAATTTTATTTATGTACCCATTATTGCACAATGCTTCAGAAGTGGATTTTAGTGTCTTTGAAAAAATTGTTTCCAATTGATCATTTTGTCAAGCTTCTGCATTCATGTTCCATCAGATGTCACAGCTGTTGTTTGCGGTGACATCTATCGGAAACTAGGCACAATATGTTTTCCTATAATTGTTTACAGAGGACACTGCAGTGCAAACCATGTCTGGTACCTCTATATATGCATTTAGATTATTGTTCGAAGTCCCTCCTTTTTTACACATTCTGCACACAAAATAGCTCACCCCTCACATAATTTCCCACCGAATTTTATGTATGGGACGGCGCATAAAGTATCTTTTACGCAGAATATGTAAAAAAAAAGAGGGACTTCAAATGTTAAAGCGAATGCATATATAGATGTACCAGACATGTTTTGTAGTGTCAGGTACTCTATTTTGTAATCTGTGAAAGGGAAAGCACAAATCGAGTGTCAACAAAATACATGGCATGTTGAGAGATTGAGCTCGTGAGAGAGAATTTCTCTCTCAAATTTGAATTTTTTTGGCTCTCTGGGGACTGGTAGTAAAGCAGGTAAAATTGTATGGGGAAAAATCATTTTTATTTAATTGTAGCTTGTTGAGCATTAATTTCCGGGAAAAAACTGAACGACAAAGCCCCTGACTAATTTCTTTTGGTTGTCGTTCACTGTTTTTGACCTGAATATGCACCGGAGGCGAATTATTCGCACTTCTCTCAATTTCTATATGGGGATTTTTATCACTTCCTACCAGCGGAACAGCGCCATATCTGTGGAAAATGGTCGAACAAAATGATTAATTGTTTCAGCCAATCTTCGTAAGGGGTTTGAGTTCCAAATATTAACTTTTCAGTTATTGGAGAACGACGGAAAAAAGATGGATAATGTTTTAGAACATTTAATTTTGTTTTTGCTGAAGACACTATTTTTTTATTCCAAAGACTAAACATAAGTTGCTCTAAACTGTCTATTTAAAAAAAACTACAAAGTAAATACTTATATCTCATTACCCGTAACGAATAGCCTTATTTCACTCATACATATAAGAAGATTGTATAAAACAATTGATTCATCAACCCGATTAGTGCATTACTCAAAATTGACCTTTGCTCGCTTTCTACTCTCTATATACAATTTTCATACTACCGTACTCTAACGGAACTATATACTTTCATCTCCTCATCTATCGTATAAAATGACCACTTTAAGTCTGATATTTGACGTTAAGCATCTCCAAGTATGTAAAACAATTGGATAAACTTTACCGAAGACACTATTTCATTCAAGTTCTAGACCACTGTGCAATGGAAGCAAAGTTAATAGGGGAACATGTATACAGTTTTGTTCCGGTTTTAATAATACGGCTCCGTTGGTTGCTACTTTTGCGGAGATCTTTTTCGCTATCGAACAGGTTTGGACTGACGAATCTCAGAATTTTATGAAAAGGCCAAGTATAATGGTTGAATTTTTGGTTGTATGAAAGCAGATACGTTTGAATATTAATTGCAAAAACCCATTTTCCCGAAAATGTTTAGTCAATTTTTACTTGAACTAACACGCTAAAAAATCATAAGCTTTGAATCAATAAAATGATAAAAAAAAATTATCTCCCACCCACACCGTTATATGTAAAGCTTTTTTTAATAAGACTGTGTTAGTATTATAGTTAACAGTTCTATTTCAAATGCATTGATTATTATTAAAAAAAAAACAAGGTAACAAAAACTGCTAGACCCATCGCCTCCCACTTTGACTGTAATATCTTGTTACACATGATGAATTAAAGCAATCGGTCAGCACTCGGTTTCTTCCAGTGGGGACGTCATTTATTATTAACCCCAGTCTTTTTCAAATTGTCTCATTATTTTTTACATTGACGGTGCATGTAAACATGACGATTTATATTCTTCTAGCGGTGTCCGAGTTTTATTCGAATAATTGATTAATCTATTAACGAACCGTAAAATTATTTGTAGGCGGTTATATCATGTCAAGAAAGCACTCACCCATATATATACCCGAATCGTAAATCCCTCACTTTGGTGTAGAATTCAATTGAATGCAATACCAATATAATTGGATGTTGCTGTCATATAATCTTTTGCTTTAGAGGCTGTTTATAAAATACGTATGCCAATTTCGAGAGGTTAAAGGTCCTCCTGTAAATATTTTTGTGTGTAAACACTCACCAACCGCCCAACCAACATTTTATTTCGAACTTCATGTAAATTTAATTATCACCAATGGAATGTGTATATGGTATGGCAAAGCATCTATCCCCAGAGAAGTCGAGGAAATTTCCAACCCGAAAGATTTCCTCGACCGGACCGAGATTCGAATCCACCTCTATGAAGCCCCCAACCAACCAACTATAAGGTTAAATCAGAAGTTTGACGACCAATTTAAAGGTTTTCATAAAATGAAAAACTATAAAAAAAAAAGTTCTTAACACCAAACAGGTTAATTAACCTTTTTATGCGCTGCCCAATGAAATGAAATAGTAGCGCGTAAAGTGTTTTTTTCTATGGCATTTTTATAAAAGAAAAATCCACTTGGGGTTGCGTCATTGAAAAATACCCACATAACACCCACACTTCCATGCCAGAACATAGATTCCTGTTTATTATTACCTTATTACTCATTACTCGCATAGTGAAATTACATGAGTAAACTTGTATATCTACAAGAAAAGTCGGTGTCTTCCACGCCAATAAAGCCCAAGGATCAAAGATCAAAGCTGCCGGTATTGGCGTTGAAGACTGTTGAGTTTCTTTGCGATTTTACGTGAGAAAGTGAAGGCGCGAAGAGTTTTTGATTTTTTTCCCCAAACACGGAACTGAGAAATACCGTTGGTGTAAAGATAGCCTTCCGGCTCAACGTCAACGCCAATATCAAAAGTAAAACTAGCAATGGAGCGTCAAATCATTAAAAATTGCATTTTCTCTATGTCCAGAGCACCAACCAGTTCTCCCACTCCAGTGTTCTCTGGAGTGAGCTTCTGTGACTTCTCTCCAGTATATTCTAGAGCTCTGGTGTCGCTCACCAGTTCCCACCAGTGTAGAGTGATTTAATCTCACCGCGCAGTTCATCCCACAAACTTCACACACAGTAAGGGTGTGATGAATAATATACTGCATGTAGTGCTCTTTCTAGAATGAACAGAGCGAGAAGATTAGAATGTTAGCTCTTGTCTCTCACAGAGGAGAATGACAAGTATGGCTGTAGGGTTTTACGTTTCACACCTTCCATCAGATTGTGTACCGCAACTTTATTTGATGCTGAACGTCAATTTGCTTTAAACTGTTTCTCATTTCCAACTGTTTTCTGATTTTTTTTTTCAGGTTCCGCTTAACGATTGTTCAATAATTTTCAATTGGGTGCAGCCCTTGGGTACACCTTGCAAGTTGTTAGCGGTAAACCGTTCCTGAGCCATTTTTCCGTAGTGACAGGAAGCTAAGTCTGGCCAAAACAGCACGGTGCAACTGTGTTTCTTAAAAAAGGCAACAATCGTTTTTGCAAACATTTCTTTTCATACATATTTTGGTTTGCAATGCCAGTTGTCACGGAAATCTCGCTTTTCAGCCCACAGACAGGTGCAAATCGCCTGTCAAACGAAGTATTTTTTCAAGAACATTGACAACTTTTTCTGCATAAACTTATCTTGAACCTTTCTTTTTTCCGGTAGCCGTGTAAACTCTTGACCGAAGAGCTGCTTTAAATAAGCCTTGACGTACATTTCATCGTTTATTATAACGCAATCAAATTTCTGACACCATAAATCTGCGTGGGAATAATTTGGCTTTCGCTTATGCGCGACCAAATTTTGATACGTTGTTACTCTTGCTTCGACGCCATTTCGACAACTGAATGGAAAATAGCAAAAACAAAATAGAGGCAACATTCCGTACGATAAAAAAAAACCGTCACATTTTAGTTGACCAATTTTTGACCGTTCCACCCTTTAAAGTGACACTACTATAACATCTCTAAAAGGCCACCCACATTAGATCCGTTTGCGTTGCGTTGACGTACAGTTAGACAATAGATTTAGCTGTCACTTTGCCGCAACGCGTCAGATCCGGATCTAATGTCGGTAACCCTTAACCTTTGAAGGTCGCTGGATGGAAGTTCCTGTTAACGCCTTTCGGATGCTGAATAACTAAGCGCCGCTTGCATGTGAACTTCTAATATGTGCTATATTCCAGTTGTCTAAATCGCGAATCTTGGAAGTTTCTGTCTTTGGTTAATTTGTTCTGGTATCCTAAGCCTTACTAATGGTGAACACATTTCTTACCTATCAAAGCGGCAGAGGGTGACTCCAGAATGTAAAAAAAAAAAACGTTTACAAATCAACACTGAATAATTTGGCCCCGTTGAATAATGCGGAGAAAATGTTACAACAAATTAAACACTGCATCAACTCGAAGTTCTAAATGAACTCAAAAACAACACTCACAGTGTATAACATTAATCACGACCACCAAACAGTAGCCAGAAATCCACCCGACCAGTAAATCCTGATCTAATTACCGGGAAATCCGATAGTACTCTGAACCGTTTAACCCTTTTACTCCGGATTAATACCCACAGAGAACCCAGATTTTGCCATAAATTTGACCCGGAAAGTGGCACCAATGAAAAGCCAAATTGCTGCCTGTATTGTATTCTAGATAGTAATCACCGAGCAAAAAAGCTAGTCAGTCCCATTGCCCCGTTTCGTGAGTGGTATATGCATGTCGCCGACAGAGTGACGAGGGTGGGGATTTCGTCCGAAGATATAAAGAGATGTTTTGAATTTCATAAATCCAGTCGAAAATGAGTTTTAATTGAAACATTTAAAACTGGACGTGAGGAGCGAATGGCGGTTGAATAGATGCTATCGGTCCATTTTCATGAAACGATCTAGTGGGAGGGGGAGGGGAGGGTAGGGGAGCATACCCAGTCACCTAAATATGAATGTTTTATGTTTATGACAATTTTTCGGTGAGGTTTGATTTAGGACTATGAATGGATGAATCGAGAGAGGGAAAGAGTTGGGACCACCTCATAGTCAGGAGTGATAAAGGCATTTGGGGACGGGCACGTTGGCAGTAAAAATCGGGGGAAAGTTTTTTGGACACTACTAAATTGCTCTCAGATTAATGGATGGATGCGGGAAATATTTGGGTCAATTTGGCGAGCTTTATGAACTGGGTTGGATGAATTAGTGACTTGTGTTCTAGCTGTGTGTGTGATTTCGAGTAAGTGGGATAATAAACAAGATTGTCGAGTTTATACGGCCGATAGGATTTGAATTGCTTTTCAAGTGCTTTTCAGTTTGCATTTAATATCGAAGTGGAATGAATTCCAAGTGCACTTCAATAAAATGTAACACGATTATGAATTGATTTATGTATGACCAGGGACACTTTGAGTTTAGTGCAATGATGCATGAGAGCTCCAAGTGTGCTTGCGTGACTACTATGAAATGGAGCTGAAACAAATTAAAGGTTGGGCCTGTCTTAGCTCAGCCGCCATTATCGACTATGAAGGTCCCCCCAAACTGGCTCGTTTTTCATGCGGGGAAACGCTCCTACAGTTGCGGTAACGTTAGAAGCGTTTGGTTCACATAGTTGTGGATGGAGACTCAATACACAAATTTAGGAACCTAACGCTTCTAATGTACCGCAACTGTAGGAACGTTTACCCTAGCGAAATTCGTGCGGGTACCCACATCGGAGCGGCAGTTTTTTCGCAGCGTCGTAGCGATCGTGAGCAATGGATTCGTCGTCGGATGAAAAAGAGACGCTTTTGCTACTTTCTTTACAAGCAGTACAGTCAATTTCCTTCATTTTAGTGATATTTGTTTTGACGAGTATACATAACGAGTTTGTATATCTTCAGAGAAGTTTACAGAACAGAATTTCAGAGAGGTTCACAGAACTTCAGAAATGTTGATACGTAATCAGAGAAATTTCCAAAACAGCAGGGAAGCTCACAGAGCTTCAGAAAAGCTCGTAGATCATCAAAGAAATTCTAGTTGAAGATTGAAAAAATATCTTCCGAGGAATTTGCGAAAGCTCAAGGAAGTTCATATAATATCAAGAATTTTCGTAGAACTTCAGAGACATTTGAAGAACTTCATATTTGTTGCGTGTTGAGCTGTTGCATATTTCCAGAACAATGATAATGTTGAAGTTTTGAGTATTTAGGATTATTTCTGAGCAAGTTGGTATCTCTTAAGATTTTTTCGAATAATTTTTCTTTACTTTGGAATTCATTTTACTGTTTATAAATTCTCCTTATAGAAAAAATGTAGTACTAAAGGGCGAACACGAAATTATTGCGACACCGAAAATGTCATGTCAATTTTCTTATAATGTTTAGAATCAAACCAAAATTTTAGGATAAGTTTATACATATATTTACTTCAAAAATCAAAAGAAAAGTTAATCGATGGAGCCTTGAGTGTAAAATTGAATGCAATTTCGCTTGATGCCCTCCATCAAAGTCTTTACAGTGTCATCCGGTACCAGTTTCTCAGTTTTTTTTTCCATTTTTTTAACATGTCCTTCTCGTCTTTGACTGTCTTCTTGCTCTTCCGAAGTTCCCGCTTCATTATTGCCCAGTACTGCTCCACTGGGCGCAGCTCCGGACAGTTTGGCGGATTCATGTCCTTTGGAAGAAAATTGAATAGAATTGGCCTCATACCACTCCAGGACACTTTTAGAATAGTGGCATGATGCCAAATCTGGCCAAAATAGCGGAGCTTCGTCGTGCTGCTGCAAGAACGGCAAAAGGCGCGTCTCGAGGCACTCAGATTTGTAGATCTCACCATTTACTGTGCCCTTTGTCACGAAAGGCTCACTCCTCAGTCCGCAAGAGCAGATGGCCTGACAAATGAGATATTTGGAGGCGAACTTCGACATTTTCTTCTTCTTAAATTTGTCGTCCACATCGAGCTTGCTCTTGCCGGTGAAAAACTCCAACCCCGGAATTTGCTTAAAATCGGCTTTTATATACGTTTCGTCGTCCATCACACAGCAGCCATATTTTGTCAGCATCTTCTCGTAGAGCTTCCGTGCCCGAGTTTTAACCGTCGATTGTTGCCGCTCATCGCGGTTTGGGAAGTTCTGTACCATGTATGGATGTAGTCCAGCTCTCTTCTTTGCATTCTGGACGTAGCTCTGCGACATGCCGATCTTTTTAGCCAAATCACGGCTTGAGACGTTGGGATTTGCTTTAATCATCCGCTTCACCTTTCCCTCCGTCTTTTTGTTCTCCGGTCCCGGTTTTCTTCCAGCTCCTTTACCGTGGTCCAACGTCAACCGCTCCTGGAATCGCTTCAACACTCTGGAGACGGTTGAATGGTGAATGTTCAACATTTTTCCCAACTGCCGGTGCGACAGGTCAGGAAATTCCAGGTGTTTGGAAAGAATTTGTTCTCTCAACTCGCGTTGGTTCACCTCCATTTACGTTGAATCGAAAAACACGACTTCGAATTTGACAGCATGTACACAATACACATCAATGAGAAAGTGTGCAAAATTTGGTTGATTTTTACCCAATGGTAAAAAAGTTATGCCCTGTTGAATGTGTCGCAATAATTTCGTGTTCGCCCTTTACTAACATATTCCTTAGGTTTAGCATAGCATATGCAATTGTGGGTGGTCAATTATCCTCGAAATACCTTGGATTACTCCTCGGGAAGCTTCTTTGAATGGCAGTGAGTTTATAGCAGTTTACCGATCTTTGGAAAAGTTAAACGAATTCCATATACATTCAAGAAAGTTCACAAACATTAATTGAAGAGAAAGGAATTTTGTAGTAGTTCATGGAACTTCATAGAAGCTCTGCTAGAATTTCGAGAATTTCGGGAGATTCAGGGAGTTTTGTAGAAATTCCAATGATGGTCTGAGATCTTGGTAAAATCTCTTCCCTGAAATTTATAAGTTCAGACATCTTTGAAAAAATTATTTGTAGTTTGTGTGATTCCAAAACCATTCAATAGCGTTCAATAGGCTACACCGAACAAACATTGTCAACGTTCAATAAGAGCTTATTCAGGCAAAAATAAGCTTCTTCAGCTACAAAATGGCTGATTCAGCTGTTAATCAACTCACACACATACACACACATGCGTACACACACATACATACAGACATTTTTCGATTTTCCGTTTTTGCCATTATCTTAAAATCACTTTCGGTACAACAACACCAGCACACAAGAATAAAAAGTAGAAGGGTCTGTGCCTAGGGGCACGAACGGAAGCTTGACGTAGGACCGCTAGTGGACGGAGCTAATTTGAAGAGCATTTTAAATCTAAAGTTCTTTTAATTGATCGATCTATCTTAACTCTTTCCGTTTTTGATTTGTAGGCGTGTCAAATTTGTAGTATTTATTTTTTTCAATAAGAAAGTTGATGAAGAGAATCGATCAAAACCACTTGCCCCCTGCTTCCAAGTTTGGTTACAAGATTACAACTCTGGAGAGCATTTTGTCACAGATACATTCAATTCCAACTGGTTACTGTAATAAGCTTGTTGGCCCTGAAAAAGGCCATTTTTTTTGCTAAAGTTGGTGACGACATCCATGGCCGCTTGCGCTTGGTGTGTTCAGTGTAGGTGACAGCATCACAGATCTCATTTTCCAGGAACACCTTCAGCACACCTCGTAGATCAGACCGGAGATACGTTTGAAACCACCACGGCGAGCCAGACGACCGATGGCGATTATCTTGAAGAACTTTGCGATGACGCTTGGCGCCTCCTTTACCAAGACCTTTAACTCCTTTGCCACGACCAGTCAATTGTTGCTGGTTAGGTAGAAGAGTGAACTACCCAAGTAACATTTAACGTTTTATGAAGTACTACAAGCAGAGATGCCAAATATCATGACACTCACTCGACACTCGTCAACGCATCAACCGATTATCGCTGTCATAACGTTTTGTCAAGCAGTGAGAGATAGAGCCATGGCAAACTACAAACACCCATACTGGACGCTGATCACAGGCAAAACGTAACACTCGCTGCTGATGATGTAAAGCATAACAAAAACGCATTCCAAGTTCGTCTCGGCGAGCGCGACTGTGTGAGTTACAAACAAAGCAGGCAACATGAAACGGAAGCTGTTGGACTCATTCACCAACACTCACATAAGCAAGCAAAGCAGCAACTGCTTCAAAACGAGCACAGATGAGTGTCGTGGTTGTCGGGAATGGCCAGATCTGTGATGGATCACCAACGAAGACGACATTCACCAGTTGCTTTTTACTTCTTTCGTCAACTTGATGGTTGGTCATGGAGAGTGCTTCGACAAACACATTGATAGGGATGTACTAAGCGTTACTACCATCAGCTGTTTGACGATCGTGATTGTGGTAAACTCGCAACTCTGACTACAAGACTAAAACCTTACTAAGACTAGAATCTGTCTAGTTGGCCCACCCTGAAGAACGTTCTAAAGAGTGCATTATCGAGACATTTCAAGAATTACTTGCTGTAAAAAGGTTATATGACGAATGCATTGAGAACCATTTGAAATCCTTATTAAAAGTACAATAAAAGCTATTTGGCATCAATACTTGTGCCATTTACCTTTGACGCTTGCTAAGCGCACTAAAAATAAAGCATCAATCAAGACGATATTGCCAAATTCATTGTTCAAAAATGAATCTGACAAAAATCCTCATAAATTACCTCATCAATAAAGTAAAAAATTACTACAATTATCGAAACTCATATTGTTTTCTATTTTTAGATGATAGATTAAATCTCATGTGAAATGTGCTTCGGAAGATCGAAAAAATAAGTCCAGCTGCGGAAAACGTTGATTTGACTAATTATTTTTAATTTAAGAACCAAAATATAGTTATATGTTATGTTAATCATTGCTCCCAACCGAGACAACTTAATGATTTTCGTAATTTCAATTACTGCTCATTGATGAATTAATGAGAATAAAGTTATTTCAAAGGAAAAACATCTAGGAGAAAGAAGATTGCAAAAAAGCAAATGGAATAATAACAATATGGCGATAGAATAAATATTAATTTTCCACAAGCCATTTGTGAAAAAGCTGTTTGGCTTTCATGAAATTGCCAACAAATGCAAAACATTTTAATGCGGCTTTTTTGAAGATAATTTGCAGACTGAATTGTTTTTTTTTTATCTTAAACCATTTTGCTTGATCCTATTTCGTTAAGTTTTATGACGGCATTAATGGTGGTAAAGTTGTCTGGAAAAAGTTAAACGTCAAAATTTGTTTATCTTTCGATAGTTTTGTTTTGCGATCATTGCAACGATGTTCTACTCCAGCGTTGGATCAACAAGTTGCGTGACATCCTTGCAAAGGGCAATTCATCTATTGGAAGGAGTTACTCAGGAAGTGTACCTACGTAACTTGGAACAGGTGGAAGCTCAATCGTTTCCGAAAAGTTTGCCTTCTTCCGGATGATGCGATGAAGTTTATGTGCGCTTGCTTAGAATTTTTTGAACAGTTAACCCTTTTGCCGAAAGAAATCGTTGCTATGGTTCGGGAAGTAGCCAATTCCCAGCTGACGGACAGCTTCTAAAGTTTCCTGTCAGCAGTTTTCCGCAGTCCCAGTTTGGCACTGATGCTATTAGGATCATCATCGTTATTTCTGAGAAGGCTGCCATTGACAATATGCTGTGTATTCCCATCAATTTTAAGCGTCTAATTTGACGGCTTCCATCGCTTCGTAAACCGCATTCTTCTCAGTCGGCTGCTCTGTTGTTGTTGTTGACCGCTTTGGCTAGAATTATTACTCGATTATCCTTTGGCATTTCCTAGCGATTCTGCGTTTTAAAGCCCCACTCGATTATATTTTTCTCTGTCTCAAGGCGGATCCAACTTTTTAGTTTTATTTGTAAACAGTGGTAGGTTTTGTTATTCACTTTATTGACACCAAAACGCATCAATATTTGCTTTTTGATCCCGTTTGAAACCGAACGGTTTTATAATTGCTTTAATAAGGACAAAACACCTTTATGGAGTATTTTGTTGTGATATCAATAAGACAAATACCAATTGATTTACTGAAGAGTTTTATAAAGGGATAGAGTGCTGCATTAAATTCACTTTTAAAACCAGACACTTTTTGATTTTCTCGTCAGGCTTTAAAAGGTTTTTAATACAGCTGAACTACGTATCAAGAATGTTTTGCACTTTTGACCCAAGAGTCTTAAAATGTCTATGAAAAACTTTTCACTTTTTAAATACTGTATTTAAACTAAAAAGATTGCTTATTGCCGTTATAAAACCACAATAAATCAGAGCGAAAGCCAAAAGGCTGTTAAATTGTTGTTTGGGTACCTAACCTGCCACCACCTTCCTACTGCTGCTATTGCTGCTTCTGCTGCCTGCTCTCCACGCCGTTTGAAGCGAAAATAAGTTGAGGTTAGACAGCAGCGCTGTTTTACATCTTTTCAGGTTAAAGCAGAATGATGTGCAACAAAGTGGTACTCCATCATGACGACTGGGTTTGGAAAGAACGTTTATTTCTTGAAAACAGTGATAAAATTATAATTTTTTATTTGCACACTGGACAATGCTTGACATTACCACTTTTTCAATAGTATTTTGTTGAAAATCATCAGTCGGAAGCATTGATATAGATGCGTAGAAATATTTCTGATCGATTGGTGAGAAAATTAATGTTTAAAATCTTTCATAATTTTGTTACGGAAAATGGAACATTCGGTTTTCACAAAGTGTACCCCCAGTATAGAATTTAAAGACGTAGTCCTACGTCAAAACCGCGCTTCTTCGGCAGCAAAAACGCTGCAGACAGCGAATCGAAATCGAACGCAAAAAAATTGTTCGCGCGCAACGTCGACTTGCCGCGTTGGTTTGAGTGCTTCCGTAAGCCGCCATGTATTTAAAACACGGCGAATTTTCCGCCGCGAATTATTTGTTGCCGCCGCGTTCAAAACGCGTCAGTTTGGGGGGACCTTTAAGCCTTGTAATGAAAAAAATATTTCTTTCCTTTATTTAACGTCGGTCTCTGTTCCGCAATCTAGTGCCAATCACCGACGGACATCGATTGCCATCCATTGACGACAATCGAATGTTCAGGAAGGCAGCTTCCACAACTGCTTTGGATATCGCACCCATTCAATACACATGGGCCGGGACCAACGGCTTTATTTCCCTTCTGAAGGAAGACGTGACCAGAGAACCCAGACCCATCGGGGTGTTAGAAAGCAGTCACGCTTACCACTACACCACCGGCGCCGGCTATGAAAAAATATTGAAGAGGGTAAATTAGTTTTAATTAAGATTTAAACACATTCCTTGATTTGTTTTACTCGAAGTCACTTGGTTATATAAATAAGGGAAATAGCTCTAATGTTGGCCTAGGGATCAAAGATTGGGCCCATCGCTAAAAATCTGCAATTTATCAATTTTATCCAGATGAACGCGTCATTGGGACGGTACTAATGGATATTTTTGGTAGCTTTGAAAATTTAGTCGATTGCTGAATTTATGTATAGGCCCAAATTGGGGGCATTTAGGCCGACGTTACATCCATTTCCCCTATATGTGTAGATATTTAGGGAAAATAATTTATTTTTTCCTTTAACTTTGTCTCAGTATAACGTGACAGTATGATTGGAAGTGACGTTTTCGAGTTATGATTTGTTGAAAAATATCAAATACGCCATGTTGATTTTTATTGCGTGATTCAAACCATAACATACCTTGTTATGGTTTATTGCGTGTCATTGACCATAACATACATGCTCAATAACCTGTTTATGAAAAACCATGAAGATACTGGTGCCAGAAGGCATGTTTTGGTGAAAAACTACAATTTTCCCCAATTACAGTGGTCACTGGTCCATTTCAAGACCGTTCACCAGTAAACCATCTAGATAGAGCTGTCGAAAGGCATGTTTTGGTGAAAAACTGCAACTGTCCCCTGCTACAGGTTACCCCGGAGGGATCTCAGTGATCCCTGAGTGACCACTATAGATAATTCCATGTCAGGACTATTAATAGCCTACACACCAATCCAGACAGTAAGGTTTTACTGGGTTCTTGAATTGCGGAACTGGAATGTAACAGTTTTAAAATCTGTGGAAAATTAAAAAAAAAAGTAGAAGGGTCTGTGCCTAGGGGCACGAACGGAAGCTTGACGTAGGACCGCTAGTGGACGGAATAAATATGAAGAGCATTTAGTTCTTTTAATTGATCAATTATCTATTATCTCAACTCTTTCCGTTTTTGAATTCTAGGCGTACCAAATTTGTAGAAATCTCTCATAATCGCCAAAAGTGCAGGAACTCGGCGATGAGTAAATTTGTCTCATGGTTTCCTGCGGAAAACCTAAAAAATCTGCCAGAAAATGAGGAAATTGACGATAATTTTATTCAGTCTCGGAGTAGTACCAATAGACTGAGTGAATATTTACTTTACTTTTTTTCAAATTCGGGAATTTTTTCCCCTGAAAATTCTGGGAAAACATGCGGCAAATTTACTCATCGCTGAGTTCCTGCACTTTATTTCTTATTTCTGAGATAACTTAACTCAAATTTGGGTCGTTCTCATTCGCCGTGATATCACCTTGAAAAATATCGGCGCCGGTGGTTAGTGTGATTACCTCTCACCCCAGCAGGCCTGGGTCCAATCTCAGTCGGCGCCACCGGCATGTTCTAAGGCATAACATCTCTGATCACGCCTTCCTTCGGGAAGTAAAGCTGTTGGTCCCCGGTTGAGTTAATGGGTCGATAAGTAGGGTCCAGGTGTTGGAGCTGCCTCCCTGGCGTCAGTAGCATTGTCGCTCAGCACGGAAAAAAACTAGCGTCACTTGTCAATAGGTTCTATCTACATTGATCGATTCTCTTCATCGACACTCTCTTTCGTAAATAACTCGGCTTCTCAAATGTTGCCTGCCGTCTTTGTCGAATTAGATGCTAGATTGTTGCTTCTTCCAGTTTGATTACATGAGATTTTGTGTGGTCGTTGGTTCTGAATATGGACAAACAGGCAGATGAATTCTATTCCTACTCTTTACTGTTATAAGCTTGGTGGCCCTGAAAATTGCCGTTTTGTTGCCAAAGTTGGTGATGATTTAAACTCCGAAACCAAACAGAGTGCGTCTCTGTCACTTCAAAACGTAGATGACACCCATGACAGCTTACGCTTGGTGTGTTTAGTGTAGGTGACAGCATCACGGATCTCATTTTTCAGGAACACCTTCAGCACACCTCGTAAATCAGACCGGAGATACGTCAGACACCGCCACGGCGAGCCAGACTACGGATGGTGGTTATCTTGAAGAATTTGCGTTTGGTTCTGAATAAGGCGATGAGTGTGCAAAATATTACGCAATTCCATCCTCCCTATTCGCACGCGCCCGAGGATCGGAGGCGAATGCCACTTCGACTTGTTTCGTCTACTTACTTCTCTCTGACGACTGTGCTGGGGAAGCAGCATATGCATGTAGGTAATTGGTGGATTTGTTAGTTAATTCGACGCTTTTGGACAATGCTGGACATTTACCAGTTTTTCAATAGTTTCTTGTTAAAAATCAACTTTCGGAAGCATTGTTATCAATGCGTAGCCATATTTCTGATCGATTGGCGATAAAATTATTGAAATTGGACCAGGGGCAGCTGTGTTATTAACGTTCAAAATCTTTCTTAATTTGTTACATGTTCCATTTTCGGTTTTCACAAAGTGTACCCCCATATAGAAATCAAAGACGTAGTCCTACGTCAAAACAGCCTTTGTTTCAAAGCGAATCTTATCAGTGAACAATATATTTTAATTGACGCGGTGTCCACTCGGTTATATTTACCTCAGAACAATTGGGTTGAACTTCAGAACAACTTGGGATCGTTTCAGCTTGAAATTTTCATCATAAGTAGACATTTCAACACATTTACGAACTACTAATTCGAGACCAAATGTCTAAACTTAATACATAATAAATTTAAAAAATAAAAACAAGTCAATTATGCGTTTGGTACGATACTTTAGTTAATAAGCTACGGAATGAAGTCAATGAGAACGCGTGATATGAAGGTTTGCAACCATTATTCACAAAAACAAAAGAGCGACCGAATCAATTTTTATCTTCATCCGATAGGCCGAAGTGAATTCATTAGCGTTTTAATGGCGTTTAAATGCGTTAGGCCGAGTTTAGAATCCGTAGGCCGCGTTTGGCGTCAAGAAGCAAGGTAAGACTTTTGACAATATCTCAACGATTGGTTTCTCTTTATCAAATCTTACGATACGTATGGAAAGGTAAATAAATTTGAAAGCCATCAGTAATAAAAGCATTCCTTTTGGTGCTACACTGCGCTAGATTAAGAAATACTAAGTGCGGGTTGTGCTTAATAGGCCGGAAATAGGGTATTTAACCCTATAACAAACAATGATGACCTATAGTGTTTCACGTTTGATCATGTCAACTTGGTTTTAAGAATGCGCGGATTGAACTTTGGATTCACTAGAAGATTTGAAAGACTGACGCCCGACGGGTCGTTGTAATTATACCTTTGGGAATCATCGTGTTACTACCGTGAATTATTTTGCCGTTTGTTAAAAGGTGTTTAACGTTTTGTTCTAATAGTTTTCATGTTTTTTGAAAACGGGGTCATTGCCCAACCCCCTTTTTATTTACGTAACATTTACAGCTTTAAAATATCCATCGAAAGGCTTAAAGCGTTCCCATGTTCAACAAACTACCAAACCATCTGAAAAGAAGAAACGAAAATGTTTACAACCGTCAAAAACTCTTCCTTTCTATAAAAAAAAGCGAGCAGCGCTAAATTCCCGTTCTTTTTCCCTTCAACAACCCAAACCAATCACGGAAACAACCGGCAACAGCTGCGTCGAGCATAAAGGCTCGATTTTCCGTACCCATCGAAAAGTAAAACCACCATCCGAATCGAGCCTCGTAATCGTAAGAAAAATAGAAAACAAGCGATATTCTTGTAACGAGAGCACCATTCAGGAAGCACTTCGGTTGGTTCCGTCTGTGAATTTGAAATTGGAGGATTGGGTGACTATCATGAACTCATCATCATTTTCGTTTCGCTGAAGTAGTTGGGTCGCGAGATGGTTCGCTTGGTTCCCCAGATTGAGTCTTGATTGCCTAACAGCAGGAGCAGCAAAGGCAGAAAGTGGAATGCGGAACCGTCAAGACCCTGACAGTGGCAGAAATAGCGCATCATCTTCTCCTACTCGCTGTACCGAAGATATATAGTGTAATAGTAATCAAAAATCAGCGAACTGCTATTTTTCATAGCAATATAAAAGAGATAATCCTTTAAAATTCGCCGTCTTCCGTTCGCGAAGCAGATTTTTTTTCTCCCCGTTTTGTGGCCCGGACCCGGTGGGAACAGCCTGTCTGTGGGAAATGGCTTTTGCCTATGACGTTTTGGAAAGCATTAAAATTTTAATCTTGATGTTGGCAGATACTTTTTCTCTGCAGTTCTCCTTCTGTGTGAGCTGCGCACTTTGCATCAACTGTGAAAGTGCTGTAATGGCAGTTTGAAATTTGTTCGAGAAATTAAAACCATTCGCTTGAGCGAGGATTTTCGCAGCACTGCAAATGTTTGCCAAGTGTGCCACTTGCGCGAGATGTAATTGAAATTCAACCGAAACTAAACTAGAATTAAAGGGTTATTAGCGGTTGCAACCGATGTCGTTCGAAGTAATTACTGGATTGGTCGACTTTGTGGGATGTTCGAAGAGACCAAGGTGGACATTAGGATGGGTCATCATGATCATTTTTTTTCAGAACAATGTTTTTTTGATTTCATTTGGGGTCTCAAACAACTGTGCAAAATGTGGGGACGATTGGATGTAACCCGGCTTTCCGCATGGAGTTTGACATTTGTATGGAAATTAGTATGGGAAAACCTCCTTTTTTGCGGAAGTGCCTAACAACT
The DNA here is from genome assembly GCF_037179485.1 of Ochlerotatus camptorhynchus. Lineage (NCBI taxonomy): Eukaryota > Metazoa > Arthropoda > Insecta > Diptera > Culicidae > Ochlerotatus > Ochlerotatus camptorhynchus. Next base: position 723,431 of record NW_027040727.1, on the reverse strand, counting down.
TTGCTCAAGGATGTGTGGTGCTAGAATGCCCCTAAAAAAGTTATAGCTGTTCAAAGATCAATGTTTCGAATTAAATTCCAAAAATCCCTTATTCTGCCAAAACTGCCTGTGTACCAATGAAAGTCTGACTTTCATTTTCATTTTCATTTTCAAGCACAGAAGGGGGTCATAGGGCCAGGTCTCCAGTGAAAAATCACTGTACATACAGCACAAGGGTAGAGGTAAAGGTTTGGCACCACAGAATAATAATCACAGGGATCAAGTGAATCCTGCTTAAGATGCCGGATAGGAAAGATTAGTGTTTCAAGTAGGGAATAGTCGGAGTAACAGTAGTAATAGTTGTAGTAAAAGTTGGAAAGTAGTCGTACAGAGGACCATGATTTGCAATACCTTTTAATTATGATCTTTTTGAAATGTTTGAGAATCAGTGTCAGTCAGTGCGATTGTCTTTGTCGATGTCTTTACGTTTGTCAGTTGCCATTGTCATTATAGGTGTTGTCTCAACGTATATGTTCTTGTCAATGACAGTATTGAAAGTATCTGTGGACGTATTTTTCACTGTGTGTGTTTATGTGTGTTTTCACCAAATTATTGTATTCCTTCCTCATTTCCTAGTTTAAACTGCGTTCAAGAATAATTAACTAAAAAAAATGTAGCAAAAGTTCATACCATAACATGTTTAACTTACTATCTACTTTTGTTGACTAATACCTAAATGTAATTTTTAATCTTTAAATTTGTGGAACCTCTTAACGGAATTCCTTTATGAAGCGCTTTGAGTGTGTAATTTCTAATTATAAGTTGCTCAAAATAGCAGCCTGTAATTCCGTACCAGAATCCACCTCCAATTCAATGTCTTTTGTGGATTTGTAGAAGCAAAGTTGGGCTAAAAGCTAAATAGTTACCTAAAAGTTCTACCTAAATCGTTCACAACCAGAGCCGGATCACTGATGAAAACCAAAACTATAACCCTGAAAAACGTATCGAAATTTTCGAAGGCGAACACTCCGCAACCTATTCTTGCTACTGATTCTGTCCAATTGTTAGGTATCCAAATTATAGTCATCCGTAAATTTATTATTGAATATATGAATGAACTATGTATTATTGAATATGTTCGCACCCCTCCGGTTCGAATGAAAAACGATTTTAAAAAAGTGGGTCTTTTGACGGACAAACTCAACTAAAATATATTCAAAATTAACAAACTATTTACATTAAAACAAACTTACAATCGACAACTTACAATTTAGTTTTTCAACGCCTACTGCAACTCCTCAATGCCAATCTATCTTCGGCGGGCTCACGCATTCATCAGAAATGTCAAAAACGGGCGGATCAAAGGGACGCGTTCACGGTAGTTATGCTACCGCAACCCTTTCAGGCCTGACTGCAACGGCAACATTCCCCCGCCCGTAAACCCTGTGGCTGGTTCCATCAGGAACAGTACGGGGATTACTCCTTCGAAGTGACCTCCAGAACGGCTAGCTTCGCTACCGGTCTGACCTTCTCGCCTCTGCTTGTCTGCAAGGACGCTGAATGGACTCTTCCGTCACTCCCAACGAACACCTTCTTCACCACGCCTCGCTCCCAGACGTTTCGCTTCTCTCCATCTGCCACGAACACCAAATCTCCAACCGCTACTTGTCGCTGATCCACGAACCACTTAGACCTCTTGTTTAACATCGGCAGGTATTCCCTCTGCCAACGATCCCAGAATCCATCCGCCAAGAACTGTGCACGATGGTAGCTACTACGCAACGTGTTAGCCAGGTCAACCGGATTCCTCGACGGCAGACACTCGGCCGATGAACGACCACGCAAAAAGTGGTTCGGCGTCAACGGTTCCTTGTCTTCCTTCAAGTTGGTGGACACGTAGGTGAGTGGACGAGAGTTGATCAGGTTGTCCGCCTCGATCAGTGCCGTCTGCAGGATCTGGTCCGTCAGCTTCCGACCATCTGTGAACGTTTTTAGCGCCTCTTTCACCGAGCGCACCATTCTCTCCCACGCACCTCCCATGTGTGGGGCAGCCGGTGGGTTAAAAGTCCCACGAGTCCTCGCACCGGTAAAAGAATCTGCACATGCTAGATTTATTTCCTTCAGCAGATCTCGACTGGCACCGACAAAGTTCGTGCCGTTATCCGAAAGGATCTCGATCGGACTGCCACGCCGCTTTACGAACCTCCTGATCGCCATTTTGCACAACTCCGTCGTCAAGTTGTACGCCACCTTCAAATGTACCGCTCGCACAGTTAGGCACGTGAAAAGTGCCACCCATCGCTTTTCCTTCCTTCGACCAATAGACACTTCCAGTGGACCAAAATAGTCTATGCCGACGTACGAAAACGGATCAACCCTCGCACGCCAAACGCTGCCCTGGTAAGGGTGCCATTCTCGGAACAATAGGCTTCACCTTCTGAATCTTGCACCACACACAGGCTCGCACCACTTGATCTACTAGCACTCGGAGACACGGAATGTAGAATCGCTGCCGAACTTCGTTTACAACGGTTTCTCTGCTGCTGTGCCCATACTACCGATGGTAGTGTTCCAATAACCTTCGGGTCACTACGTGGTCCTTCGGCAGAATGATCGGAAACCTCGCATCAAACGCCGCATATTCTGCCGCTTCTGTACGACCTTCCACCCGCACGATACCATCCTCATCCAGGAACGGCGTAAGACGATACAGTTTACTCGACCTCTCTAGTGACATTTCATGTACTGTCGAATCCTTGTTCTTCACCAGGGTCCTCACTTCGTCGGCAAACTCGTCTGCCTGAATTGCCTTCCACAAAACTGTTTCTGCAGCCTGGTACCCCTCCTGTCGCAACGGCACATCCACGGCGGGGAACGTTGATCCTTGCTTGACACCTTTCGTAACGGCTTCGATCGGCAGCTTCTTGACGCGTCGCCGGCAGTTGGACGCGAATCGGAACACTGTTGCTAGGGTCCACACCATTACTGTTCAACGTGAAATAAGCTGCAACCTCTCCGTAAACCCCTCGGGTAACACGATGTGATGCAGCAGCACGCTCGCCCGGAGCTCTTCGGCAACTTCCACCTTTGGAAGCTTTTGCTTCGACCATTCTTCCACTCCGTGATACAGAAAATCCGGTCCATGGAACCATCGGCTTCCCGACTTGATCTCCGTTCCTTTGCCCCACTTCGTCAAATCGCCTGCTGGATTGTCCTTCGTTCCTACCCAACGCCAATCTTCTGGATTCGTGATGCTGAGGATATCGCCAATACGATAGGCAACGAACGGCTTATACCTTCGTTGGTCCGATTTCACCCATGATACTACCGTATCCGAGTCACACCACAGGAACCGCTTCGCTACCGGAAAGGAATGGGCATCGCAGATCGACTTTGTCAATCGCGCACCGAGAACAGCCGCTTCTAGCTCCAACTGTTATGTAGACAAGTACTGTAATGGCGCCACCTTCGCTTTGGCCTCGATGAATGCGCAGTGAACGACCTGAAGTAGGCCACGCATCCAAATGTATCGAAGTTTTGCAGATATTAAATCAAGCTGAACATTGTATTAGGTCCTAAGTAACATTGATAGATTCTCTTCGTCGATTTTCTCTTTGTATCCCCACGGTCAATTCAGACATTCCTAGGTTCCTGCACACAGATAGATAAAAAAAAGTTTTTATCTAGCATTCAATACAACAAATACAACAAGAAACAGTTATGCGCTAAAGTTATTAATGAAAGAGAAAGTCGACGAAGAGAATCGATCAATGTTACTTAGGACCTAATGCAATGTTCAGCTTGAAATTTTTCCAGTGATCTTGATTTTGAACACCATCCCCACACCATCAATAGATCTTTGTTCGTGGAATTCAAACTGCGACAAATCGTTGATAAACTGGAAAATTTTCTTAATCCAATGCTTTTCATTTCCGATGCCGCCATCGAAAAAAACTAGCTAGTTGTTGGATTCTTCTAACACTCTCTGACATCCATGTTTCTGTTGGTTGGCTACTTCCCGATGGATAAAGAGCCTGAATTTATAAAGAGACGACATCTTATCCATTTGACAGGTCTTCTGCTCGATTGGAATGACTTTTCCTATGACTTTGACAGGCAATCGATTGTTCCAATTTTGACATGTCGCTTCTTTATAAATTTAGGCTCCTTAGGAAAGGGTTCACAGGGTGAAATTTTCCGCAATGTCTTATTGTGCACAGATGAAAATGTCCGGATGGAAGAGATCGGCTTTACCTGATACATAACGGTTGGTTCCGTATCGACCTGGATGATACTCGGAATGTGCAGCTCGATTGCAGTTCACTAGTAGAACGTTCCACAGAAACTATCTTTTCAGATTAAAATCCACTTCTCGAAAACTAAACTGGGGATAGTTCTTTATTAAAAGCATTTCAGAACGGGGAATCACGAGAAAAAATCTTCACAACAAAAATAAACAAGACCGTTCGCCGGCATAGCCTACTTCGTTCATAAATTGCTCAAGTTTACTAACTTCAATTACTTGCTCTTAAGGGCCACCCACAGTAAGCCGTCACCGTCAGCGTCAACTGACAGCTTGGTTTGAGCCAACGATATTCATTGCGCTCACTGCGCGCCAGTACTAAAACGCTGACGCTGTGCTAAATTTTGAAAATTTTCAAAATTGACGCAGCGTCATGTTGCTTTTTCTTCACATCAGCGTAATCAGAATTGTATTTTGTGTATAATAGAAGTATGTAAGAAGGGCTAACCCCAATTCCCAAACAAATTTCAGTGAAATTGTTCAATAAAATACAACTAGTGAAATAGCTTTGTGGACAATTTAAACTATTGCAATGTTTTATATATCCTTTCACAATATTGTGTGAATACATGTTTGGGCAACACATTTCGGTTAGCGTATGCAGATCGTGTCGCATTGTTGCCTCTCTGAAGGGCTGCAGAGTTAATACATCTCAGAGGATCAACTACTATAATGTACGCCATTCACCAGGTTCACTGACGTTCACATCACCATCAACACGATCTACGAAGCATGGCGGGCAGTAATCATTCGCTTAATTCCGCTTTACAAAGTTGAGCAAAATGACACAAGCTATCACAATTTTGTCAACCGAGCCTGAAAGCATAACTAACGTGTTCTTCTAAATCCTCCACCTCGCCACTAGAATTCCAAAGCTGTTTTCGATGGTCCTACTGGCTCTGCACAGTCTTTGATTGAAGTTGTCTTGAATTGAAGGTAGGTCAACACCTGGATATGGCCGGAGCAAGTTATTCTTAAGAGGAAATGCTGCATGAAATACGGCATCACTTCATTTGAGTCTGGCAACTTGCCCGGTGCTGGAAAATCCAACTCGCCATTCACCAATCGCCTCCCAAATTCAGAATGTTCGGACTTTTTATTAAATACTAAATCTTCTTGAAACGAGATTATGCTACTGTCAAAACGCAACGCGTGACACATGATTGTGCGCAAGCGCTGCGTCAATGCATCCGTCAGAATTTTTAGTACATGACGGATGCGTTGACGCTGACGGTGACGGACTATTGTGGGTGGCCATTTAGATATGAGTGTTCTCGATTGGCTGAAAATATCGGTAGTAGCAAATAATAGATTGTTATTGGGAGCCAACAGCTTGACTCCATGTTGAACTATTCGTTGAACTTACATAGTCGCTCAAATACGCAGAAGCTCTTCTATTTCTCACAGGACGCAGTTTTATAGAAACTGCTTCCTCACCGTCCTCTCCTCTTCTACACACTAAGATTTTGTTTTCGTGTTCGGTAAATTTTACCGAAATCAGAACAGCTGAACGTTCGGTAAAACTTTGACCTTCATTTTAAAGGCTATTGAACTTGAAAATACTTTCAAAACATGGTCAACCTTGTTTAAATGATCAAATCTTGTCATTTTAGTGGAGATTTAGTTTCAAAGTAGCTGAAAAGCAATTGAATTGAATTGCATAAATTTTACCGAACAGTTCAGCTGTTCAGATTTCGGTAAAAATTACCGAAGTCGGCGATAATTTCTAAGTGTGTATGACGGACCAGGGTTACTGCTTCTTCTCCATGAACCTCGCTTCTTCCCACAATCTTGTCGATTATATGACAGAGCTGAGGACTACGTCTAGCGTAGATCTCTTGATCGGCGGGTCTTTCCTTGACTTCTTTCTCATGGGACTCACTGCAGCTTGGATGATAATTCCGGTGCCGTAGCCGTAGGTTCGTGCAGTTTTGGCTAGCTCATGATTGATCATGCCTTTTAAAAGCTGTGCTGAGCGGACTTTCTCCATTAAGGCATGGAAGCTTACCACAGACTCTCTTATTTGCTAGTGTTTATAATCATTTGCAGTGACTCTCCCATGACCAGAAAAAGCATTGGTGAAAGTTTATTTCAGACGTATCCATGTATTTGTGCCAGGTTTCTCACTTTTCTCTGGCTAGTACGGGAATGGTTTGATATGGTCCCATAAAGTTAAGAGTTGGTTCCCGGGTAACACCGACTGCATCTGGTACAGTCCATGGGTTGTCATTGTTCCGGTTATTGTGGGTATTGACACGTTCCTTAATCTTGCGATGCTTGTCTAGGATGTGTTTGAATGGGTGCGATATCCTACGCAGGTGTGGAGGCTGATTGTTTACAAATCAGATACGTCGATTTGAATAGTTACGCTTGATATTGTTGATAATATTGAAATGAACATATTGATGGAAAGATTGACGGAACTTCTACCGTGTGGGTGCACTTAAGATCTCCTCCGAAGCAAGGTCATTCGTACATAAAACTGTTTATGTGACTTTTATTTAAGTAGCTCTTGCTCTCTTAGCGAACGAAAATGGCTCAGTCACACATTTAAATGCATACACTCTCCATCACCAACCATTTTTTGCCTGCCTTTCCCAAAACTCACCGCAAGTTTACCAACCGTCTATGTTTACACACACATCGCCGAGTGTCATCCTTGTGAAGTAACTTTGCTCGCACAGCGTCCCTCTTCCGCGTAATCCTCTCATATTTATAAGAAGCTTAGTTAATTAAATTTTCATTTAGCTCCCACCAAATTCTCCAGATATTTTTTTTTTCGGCGGAAAAGAGGTAAACACCAGTCAGACAAACAGCAGCCGGTCCAAAACGTGTTAACTACGGTCTGCAGGGGTTGTCGCTTTTTACAAGCTGAATCTCTCTGACGGTGTGGAATGTGGGATGAACCGAGTTGGCGAGTGGTGAGCATCATGTACCTAATGGAATTTTTTGCTCTGTCTCTGAGTTTCAAAGGCTCAAAACCTGACTGAATGGGCACATTTTTAAAAACGTGTGTGTGCCCACCACAGTTCATGGCGGATTGTAAATTTGGCTTATTTATGATCTGTACTTCCGGGTGTGTGCCGTTTAAAGTGCCTGAGTGGTGAATAAATTATTGCTCGCTCTTGTTAGCGAGCAAGTAGGATGCTGGGTATATACAAAAAAAAAGAACAATTGTGTAATATTCAGTTTTTGTGTTTTTAACGGGATCCAATTGTGGGGATTGACCATTTTTTATTTTCGTGCATAGTAAAGCTTTTGAACCGAAATTATCGAGAATTGCTTTTTGATGTTTATGATATATTATGACGGGAAAATAAATATATTAATTGTCTGGCGTAGGGCAGGTATCAAAATTACTGATTTGACACTGTTGAACATTCTGTACGATAACTGATTCGTGTGCCACAGTGCTCCACAGTGCTCAAACGGTTCCAAATCGGGTCCTAATTTGCCTCCTATAATTTTATATCATTCAGTAAGAAACTGACTTGGCACAAACCATTTGAACTTTGTATGGAAATTACTAAGGGGAAAACCAATTTTTTGTTAATATCTAGGGGAAAAGTCGGATTCGGCAATACCTTAACCTATTGTCGTCAGGGGGTAAACAACGTCCTTGAGAGCTCAATTTTGACATGTGGATACATTGTGTTTCAGAGCATCTATTGGCCAAATTTCAGTGCTCTAGGACTTTGTTTACCCCTGACGATAATAGGTTAAGGTACTGCCGAAACCGGCTTTCCCCTATCTAACGATTAGATAGCATTAACAAACAAAAATTCATTATATGTCGGATAGTTTTGAAACTCTCAGGGAATTAATAAACACATATTAGCAGTGTTTTTACATAGTTGGTTTATTCAACCTCCTCTCCTAAGACAAATGCCCGCACCTTGGACACCTCATACTGGTTCTTATCGGTTTAACCTGCAGTGCTCCATGGCCAGAGATCACTCAAACTTTTAAGTGGAAAATGCAGACGGTCCCAGTTTCCCTGGCACGAAATAGGCTATTACCATGAAGGTAACTCTAAGACCAGAAGGTCCCGAAGAAACGTGCTCAACTTTTTGGCTCAGCTCTGGTACTCTCTTTGGTCCCAAGCTAATCGATGCACCCCTCAAAACATAGGAAAATCCACGAACCTCTCATTTTATCTGTCAAACTTTCATAGCGAATCAAAACAAACATTGTGTAGTACTAGAATTTTGACTAGAATGGGGTGCGTTAATCGATTTGGTTGGGACCAATAGGCTAGTCAATGAGTGAGCCAATTTTAAATCGTTAGTTTCCGCCGGTTGCAATTATCATATCTACCAGTCATGATCGACTACACCTTGAATCAAACCAACCAAAGCAACCTGCACTACATAGGACATTCGCAATGTAGTAAATAGAGTTAGTTTGGAATAAATAATGAGTAGAATCGAGTGAGCGTGGAGCGTGATAGTCCGTATGTAAACGGAATCTCATTGGTTCGAGAATTTTGATAGGTTAGCAGGTATGAATATGAGGTACCTAAGCCCGCTTCGTAGTTGGAGGAGATCTGAATGCTCGCCATGAGGCCTGGCGGAACTACCAGCAGAACCAGAACGGTCGTCTCCTGTTCGACCACTCACAGCATGGGCTGTACTCCGTTTGGTTTTCGGATGAACCAACATTCATCTCACCGGCGGGCAACCCATCGACGCTAGACCTGTTCCTGACAAATATCGGCTTGTCCAAGCCGGTAGCCTTGAACGAACTCAGCTCCGACCACCAACCGGTGGTGGCTGAACTGGGCTGCAACGTGGCTCCTGCTTCAAGCCTGCGCAAGGACTACCATCGCGTTAACTGGGCCCAGTTTGGACGCGTGGTAGACAGGCACATCATCGACAACCCGCCGCTTGACACCGTAGAGGACATCGACCGAGCGTTGGAGGGACTCCACCAAGCCATAACCGTGGCTGACGAGGCGTGCGTCCGACGAGTTCCTGTGAGGGGTAAGTTTATTGCCATTGATTCCCACACCCAACTTTTGATTCGCCTGAGAAATGTTCGTAGACGCCAGTTTCAGAGGACTGGAGATCTGGGCAAAAAACGTGAAATGGCTGATCTGAACAGACAGATTGCTTCCAGAATGGACTCACTCCGAAACGAAAGTTTCGGGCGTGTTGTCCAGAATCTGGACGACCGCTCCAGACCATTCTGGAAGGTAGCCAAGGTCCTGAAAACTCATCCCAAACCCATTCCACCTCTCAGAGTCGAAAATGATGACGATCGGCTTTTAATCACCCCACAGGAGAAAGCAAATGCGATCGGCGAGCATGTCGTTTCATCGCATTTGCTTGGCTCGAATATCCAAAGTCCGCTCGAAGATCAGGTTGCGCAATGCGTTCAAAACCTAGATGCCTCCCCTTGTGTCGTGCCTCCGGCGGATATGATTACAGTACAACAAATTTGCTCAGCGCTGAAATGCACCAAGAACATGAAGGCTCCCGGGTTTGACGGTATATTCAACTTGATCTTGAAGAGACTCAGCATGAAAGTGCAGTCTCTTCTAACCGCTATCTTCAACAGATGTTTGGAACTGCACTACTTTCCAAGTATCTGGAAAGTAGCAAAAATCATACCAATCCGCAAACCCGGTAAGGATCCAACATTGCCTTCAAGCTACAGACCAATCAGCCTCCTTTCAGCGCTGAGCAAATTGTTCGAGAAACTCATTCTCAATCGTTTGCTCAAGTTTGTCGAGGAAAATAACATTCTCCTTCCGGAACAGTTTGGATTCAGAAAGGGGCACTCCACCAATCATCAGCTAGTACGGGTGATGAATAACATCCGAAGTAATAAAGCTGTATCAAAGTCCACAGCCATGGCCTTGTTAGACGTTGAAAAGGCGTTTGACAATGTTTGGCATGACGGACTTGTGTACAAGCTCTGTAACTTCAACTTCCCATTACATTTGGTTAAAATCACCCGTAACTACCTTCAGCAAAGGTCGTTTAAGGTATCGTTGAATGGTTGTCTTTCCGACACGTTTTCCATCCCAGCAGGAGTCCCGCAAGGCAGTCTGCTGGGCCCCTTGCTTTACAGCATTTATACTTCCGACATTCCTCCCCTTGGAGACGGTTGCGTGTTTTTCCTGTTCGCAGATGATACCGCAATAGCCGTCAAAGGAAGGATGCCTCGCGAAATAACGAACAAACTTCAACGATGCCTTAACGCCTTTGCTGATTATGCCACCACGTGGAAAATCAAAATCAATGCCTCCAAAACACAAGCGATCATGTTCCTCCATCGGCAATCGCCCAAACTAAAACCGGCTCCATCTTGTACTGTAATCATGGATGGCACAAGGGTTGAGTGGTCCGCCGAAGTAACCTATCTCGGGATGTTGTTCGATGAAAAGCTCCTCTTCCGTTCGCATGTAGAGAAAACAGTAGTCAAGTGTTCTACCTTGGTTAGGTGTCTGTATCCGCTGATTTGCCGCAGATCCCGCCTCTCAAGGGTGAACAAACTGGCCGTCTACAAACAAATCTTAGCACCTGCGATCCTCTACGCAGCTCCGGTGTGGGAATCATGTGCACAGACTCACAGGAACAAAATTCAGGTCGCTCAGAATAGAGTGCTGAGGATGGTACTTGATCGTCCTTTCGACACTAGAATAACAAATTTACATGAAGAGGCAGGCATTGCCAAAATAGATTCCAAAATTAACGAAATTAAGACTAAATTTGCACAAAACTGTAATTTATCAGAACATGCTTTGATAAGCAATTTGTATATAGTAGGTTAGGTGTACATAGTAGTTGTAGGTTAGTTGTAGTTGTAAATAGTAGTTATAAGTAGACTCCTTTTTCCAATTCAAATCATACCAATCCCACCAAGGTGGTCATACTTTAAAATAGGCCTGATAGGACTAGAAACTTTAAATAATAATTAAAATCTCGCTGTACTAAAGTTGAAAAGACGCATCTGTGTCACTTGAAAAATTCATACATGTAAACCACACAAACACAAGAAATAAAGATCATTTAACTAACTAACTCGTTGAGGACATTCTTGTGAAGAATTTTGAAGAGGACGGTGGAGCAGCAGCAGAAGCAGCTGCTGAAGCATGATTTCCATGACCTGATGGATGGTAAATCAGAATTATCATGACCTGATGGATGGTAAATAAGAATTACCACGACCTGGTGGATGGTAAATAAGATTAACCATGACCGAATGGATGGTAAATAAGAATTACCACGACCTGGTGGATGGTAAATAAGGATTGCTACGACATGATGGATGGAAAAGTACACTGAAGAAATTTCGCAAAATAAATCACATGACCTGCTGAATGGTACACAGCAAAAAAATAATTTTGATATCACATCAAAGTGGATGCACTACAATCATGTCGAAAATTTCATGTGATTTTTATGACCACATAAATAAACAAATGCAGTAAAAGCAGCGTAATGTCAGTTCATGCATTGTATTAATGATAATTTCGTCCTTTTTAGCAAGAAATATTACACCATATTTTCGACATGATTGTAGTGCATCCACTTTGACGTGATATCAAAATTATTTTTTTGCTGTGTAGAGTACGCTAAAAAATAGTAAGGATTGTAGAATTCTTGAAAATTTTCGGAGTGAGAAGTCTCCGAGGCAAAATGTGAAAGATCTCCAAGGCAAAATAGATGGTATAAGTGAGGCCTCCTACTGCAAAAAATATTGAAAATTACCGGAGCGAGAGACTTTCGAGGTTGAACATGAACAGCAGAAGCGAGAGGTCTTCTAGCCAAAGTTTTAATACAGGAGATCTTTATTTTCTGTATTAAGATGCTGATGAGTACAGAAATAGAAAATTAATGAAAATGGAGATGCAACAAATGAAATGCTAGCTTGAGATATTTTGACAATCTTGATTGAGATATAAATGCGTTACATAACCAGAGACGAACCAGCCCAAGGCTGAAAGTCTCTTTAATAAAGAAAAAAAAATGTGTTACACCTCCTGGTTGATAATGGTGTTGAAGATAATGGCAACGTTGAAGATGATGATTTGAAAAATTTTAAGCAGATTTCAATAGCAATGTTGAAGCTGATATGCGTGTTGGAGCTGATTATTATAGAAGTTGATTGTATTTTTTTTTAAAGTTGATTTAATTGTTGGGATTGATATAAATTAATATGTTAATGGCTTTTTTTTTAAAGTTGACTTTATTGAAGGAGATGTTAAGTAAAAGGTATTGCAGAAGTTGATGCTAATATCTATGTTGATGATACTAAGAAATTAGATGCGAATATTAAAATGGATTCCAATGATAATTTTGAACATTATGCTGAAGTTGAGGTGTATGTCAAAAATGAATTTAGTGAAAATTATTGCATAATGATGTTGAACTTTAGTTATATTGAAATTGATGGCAATGCTGAACCTGCAGAGCAATGTAGAAGCTAGTGTTGATGATGATGATGATTGTTTTTTCAAGACCATATGACCTGAGATGGATGGTAAATAAGAATTTCCATAACATGATGGATAGTAAACATGAATTACCATGATGGTTGATGTTGTTGATATTATTGAAGTGATCGTAATGTGATGGCAATGTCAAGGCGAATTGCAATGTTGACGTTGATGATAATGTAGAAGATACTGAAGTAGGTGGCAAGTTTGAAGATAATTATGACCTGATGGATGAAAGTCCCCCGAGAGGGTAGATGAAATTCCCCCGAATGGGTGGATATAATACCCCCCTTCCTCAATTAAGGAGAGTTGGAGAGAGGAAGAATGCAGTAGATAGAGTTAGTGTGGAATAAATAATGAGTAGAATATAGTGAGCGTGAAGCGTGATAGTCCGTATATAAACGGAATCTCATTAGTTAGAGAATTTTGATAGGTTAGCAGATATAACTATGAGCTACCTAAGCTCGTTGAGAATATTCTTGTGCACAGCAAAAAAAAAAATCATTTTGATATCACGTCAAAGTGGATGCACTTCAATCGTGTCAAAAATATGCTGTAATATTACTTGTCAAAAAGGACAAAATTATCATTAATACAGTGCATGAACTGACATTATGCTGCTTTTACTGCATTTATTTATTATTGTGCCCTTAAAAATTCCATGAGATTTTCGACATGATTGAGGTGCATCCTCTTGAATGTAATATTAAAATTTATTTTTTGCTGTGTGACGAATTTTGAAGAGTACAGCAGCAGAAGCAGCTGCAGGAATAGCAGCCGAGAAAGCAGCATCGCGGATTCGTGTAGCCGTGACCGAGACTGGAAACCTCGGACCGGTCACGACAGCCAGTTCCGGCCAAAACAGAGTGTCACCTTCGTGGGACCGGAGGAAGGACAGCAGGCGCTTCTGGAGGCATTCTTCTTTATATATTAGGCCGTTGATGGTGCCGGTCGTTATGTACTGCTTGCTGAATTTGCGGCACCCACAGATCGCCTGCCACACTAAGTACTTCTTGGCAAATTTGTCGACTTTCTTCTTCCGGAACTTCTCCGGAACATCCAGGCGAGACTTGTCGATGAAAAACTTTAGGCCGGGGATCTGCTTGGCGTCTGCTTTAACGACGTCTCGTCGTTCATTATGATGCATTTCGGCTGCACCAACAGTGGTGCGTGGTACAGCTTCCTGGTGCGGGATTTGGCCACCGTATTCTGTTGATCGGTTCGGTTAGGCGCCTTCCTTACCTTGAAGACATGAAATACGGCCCGCTTCATTGTCTGCTGGACGAACCAGACAGAAGAATTGACCTTCTTGGCCAATCGAAAGGTTTGGATTGCGCTTGAAGTAATCCCTCACCTTACTTGCGTTCACGGGTTCGGTTGTCTTCGCTTTTCTTCCGCTGCCAGCTCGCTGCTGGGTCGTCTGAGTCTCTTTACCACATGGGACACGGTCGAATTGTCGATTCCAAGCTGTTTCGCGATCCACCTTTGGGACTGGCCTGGATTTTCCACGACCATCCCCATAATTTTTTGTCGGAGCACTTCTTGCTTCGAAGCCATCTCGATAACCACCTGACTAAAAAGTTATACACAAAAAAAAAAGTGTTGCATTTTTTCCGAGTACAATCTTTAATCAATACTGCAGAATACAGTATTGCCCTCAAAACTCAAAGCGAGACCCTCCTGCCAGCAACCAGCAGTCGTCCCTGCCCTGCGTTTGAGATGGGAGAATGGGTCTTCCACACTTCTGTTATTGGCAAGTATGATCAACCGACGAATTTATTATCGCCTGAACGTATCTTGGTTCCCAGCGGCCCTACTCGAACATCCTTCCTCCGTCAAGTGACATCTACCAGCTCCCGAATGCAACCACATGCTGAACCTTCCATTGTTCACGAATAGCGGAGGTCGAACATAACGATTTACCATAAGAACGTAGGCGGTATGAACGGCCTCGTGGAAGATTATCATCTGGCCTTCGTGGATCACTGTTAAGACATTATAGTTTTTACCGGAACATGGCTCAATTATCGAACCATTTCAAACTATGCCTTTGGTGCTAGCTACGAAATATTTCACTGCGATCGAAACACGAATAATAGTAGGAAAACTACTGGGGGAGGCGCCCTAATCGCAGTTAATTCCAAGCTGAAAACATAAGTTATCGAGGACGATTCCTGGAACACGGTTGAACAAGTTTGGGTGGGTATTCAACCTGTTGATCGTCAAATGGTTCTCTGTGCAGTGTACATCCCTTCAGATCGATAACGTGACCTGGAGCTTATTGACGCACATTGTCGATCCGTTTTGGTCGCTTCAGACAGAGCAGGCCCGTCCGACGAAGTTATTGTTCTTGGTGATTTTAACCTACCGGAAATTGCATGGACTCCAACCCATAGTGGTTTCTTCTGTTCTGATCACGAGCGTTCATCTTTCCACGTAGGAACCATGCAGATCCTGAACAGTTATAGTACCGCAATTCTGTCACAAATCAATGGTCTGTTGAATGAAAACAACCGCACCCTGGATCTCTGCATTGTGAGTGCTCGTGATACAGCTCCTTTCCTCTCCACGGCACCCGAACCTTTAGTCAAGGAAGTGCATCATCACCCTGCTTTAGTTATAGTGATCGAAAATAATATTGTCCATGATTTCATCAGCAGTATTGTCCATGTGCTGGCTAACCTAGATTGGGAGCATATTCTAGATCCTGTAGACGTCAACATTGCTGCACAAACCTTTTCTCACGTCTTGGCATATGTCATTGACAGGCACGTTTCCAAAAAGATCATCTATATTGACTCTCGCGTCCCGTGAATGACGAAAGATCTTCGCTCGTTGAAAAGAACTAAGAAGGCTGCTCTCTGAAGATTAACTAAATGTTGCACACTGCCACTGAAATGCTACTACATATGTCAGACTCAACCACGAGTATAAGCGGTTAAGTCGTCTCTGTTTTCAACGCTTTCAAAGGAGGCTTTAACGGCGGCTAAAATCACACCCGAAATCCTTCTGGAACTTCGTAAATGAGCAACGCAGGGAAGTCGACTTACCCTCTTCCATGATTTTTAATGCTGAAACTGCTGGCAATCAACAATACATTTGCAACCTGTTCTCAGCCAAATTTGCTAGTGTGTTTGAAGACGAGCAACTCTCCGCAAATCTCATTACTTTCGCGGCCAGTAATGTTCCTTTGGTCAACCGAACGCTTAGCGTTGTCGACGCTACTACAGATACGATTTCTAGAGCAGCATCTAAACTTAAGACTTCAGCTAAGACTGGACCCGATGGTGTTCCGCCGATTATTGGATCTTCACTTCCAAACAACAGTCAGACGGACTTCAAACCGTTTTATGATACCAGACACCGTGGAATTCGCGATTCCAACCTTTTTTTTCCGATGACACGATGCGACAGACTTTTGCGCACGTGATGAACTCACAGAGTGTAAATAATACACATTAAACTATGTCTACCCAAAATTTCAATAAATTTTACCCAACGTTAGAGCAATTTGAATGTGTGCGGATTTTAAACGGTACACCCTTTACTGGCGAAAAAGCAACAACCAAGAAAGTCACACCAACATTTCTCACAATGAGATTTGACAATCAGCTTAACCCAAAAAACAATTTAAAGTCACAAATAAGCAAACATATTGAATAAATACTGTATAGCAGTGTACAATGCTGAATAAAACAGGATGTCGAATTATGTGCTGAACAAAGCTCATTGAGATCGATAGATACGCCTTTAGTCCGCTGTTTGCTCTGATATGAATAATTTACTTATTAAAAGCTTTATAAACGTTTACTGTCTTCCTGATTCAGAACCAGAAGTTTGATCTAATTACAAACTGAATGACGCTATAATTCGACTGTTTCAATTGATTTGATAAAATGCTTTATTAAGACGTCTATTACACTGTGCAACAAGACTTTCTAGGACTGAGAAAATTCACTTTATTTGACTTTCTCGTGGACCCCTGAGTAAAAGTTTCGAACAAAAATTAAAACCTAACACGTCCTAATTTTTTGGTACCGTCCTCTTTATGAATTTTGGTATGTTGTCCCGATGTCGGTTGTATACTGCCTAACTATTTACATGTTTGTGAAAACCGGAAATGGAACATGTAACAAATTAAGAAAGATTTTGAACGTTAATAGCTCAGCTGCCCCTGGTCCAATTTCAATAATTTTATCACCAATCGATCAGAAATATGGCAATGCTTCCGAATGTATTGAAAAACTGATAAATGTCCAGCATTGTCCAAAAGCGTCGAATTAACTAACAAATCCACCAATTACCTACATGCATATGCTGCTTCCCCAGCACAGTCGTCAGAGAGTTTTTTGATCTGTGGGCCAACAAATACACCTTCCTTTATCTTTGCGTCAGATAAATTTGGAAATACTGATTTCAAGTACTGGAATGCCGGCCCTTCTTTTTGCAACGCTTTGACGAAATTTTTGAATAGCCCAAGTTTTATATGTAGTGGTGGAAGTATTATGCGTTCTTTTACCACAAGAGGATCATTTTTAACGTTGTCTTTACCAATTGTGAAATTATCCCGTTTTGGCCAATCTTTTCGGACGTAGTGTTCCTTACGAGCTCGACTGTCCCATTTACACAAAAAACACATATATTTTGTGTATCCCTGTTGCAATCCAGTCAACATGGCAACCACTTTAAGATCGGAACAAATTTTCCAATTGTGTTGATTGTAATTTATCAAATTGAGCAATAGAGCCATTGATTCATACGTTTCCTTCATATTAACGGCATGAGCTAATGGAATAGAAGGTTTCTCATTCCCTTGATGCAGTAAAACGGCTTTCAAGCTCAACTTGCTGCTATCGATGAATAAACGCCATTCGATCATATGGCTCACCAAACTCTTCAAACAAGCCGTTTACGTCATGGCAAAAACATGCCTTGTCCTTTGTAGAATAATATTTGTCAAATTTCTTGTGACGATTCCTGTGACAAGAAATTTTGACCTCCTTGCTCAGCATGTTGTGTTCTTTCAAGCGTGATGGCAGCAATTCGGATTTCTCCTTCGATAAGTCGAGATCTCGCACCAAATCATTAAATTCGGATTGTGTAAACAGTTTTGGGTTTCTTTCCAATTCCACCTCGAAGTCTTCCTCGCATTCCTCCTTGAATTCCTCCTTACTTTTTGTAACGGTCGATTCAACAAAGGGCGCTCGTTTCCGCTTTGGATAAACAGGATACGGGACCGAACTTGAATTTGGAACAGGTTTTGTCATAGATGCCACTTGTGGATACTCAACTGTTTTGTGACGTCCTTGTTGCTTAACTTTTGTCAAGCAGAAATAACAATCCGTTGCATGACAAAACGGTCGACACCATATGGTGGGCATGTCAAAGGACAAATAGCGACTGACAGATAACAAATAAGTGAGTTAGTAAGTAAGACATTAACACTTATCAAAAATAGATGAAGTAAGATAATGTCGATCAGGAAAGAACAAAGCACTACCATGCTGTACATAAATTGTTGATATGAAAGTTATTCAAAAAATCAATTTACCTTGCGCCTGACATCCACCTAGCCAAGCACGTTTTGCACAAACTACATAATACTTTTGGAATCCACGGTTCGTCAAAGTCTCCAGGATCAATTTTAAAATAAACCCTGTATGCAGTTTGCAACGAAGCAGTGAAATTGACCGATTTTGTAAATATATAGTTGATACACGCGTAACAAAACTTTTGAGGATCATTTTTACACTTGAATTCACGTTTTGTCGTATACATCGTTAAGCAATGTTAAAGAAAGAAAGCTGTCAAATTGAGTTGGTTGCGTTAGGTTCTCGCCGAGCGGTCTCACAAACACTAGCGTAAATTATATTGTTGAAAATATCCCATTTAATTTTGCGTGACAGCTGGTAGTGTTAGTGAAATGCACCGTATGCGTACACGTCCGCAGAAAGGCTTACTGGAAGTGGTGCATGAACCTAGGAGCGGGACAACGGCCAATCTTGGAACATTCAATTTCCATGATTTTACAAAAAATTTCATAACTTCGACAATTTCCAACCAATTTCATCCATTAATAGACCTGTGCGCCGATCAAAATATTTTCGGCGGCGGCGTGATATGTTGTTTTCTGCCGGCGGCGGCGGCGTGGCGGCGTCACGCCGTTTGCTTTCGGCGGCGGCGGCGTGGCGGCGTTGGTCAGCGTGAGTTTATTTTTAATGATTTAGAAAAAAAATACTTCCCAAACCAATTGCACATCGACAAAAAATGCTACCCACATTTGAGTTCAGATTACTCAAAATCGCTAAAACTTAGGTCACTCATAGAATGAGTAAATTTTCCGACACTTTCCCGGGGAAAACTTCTCGAATATGGGGAAAATTTAAGAAAATTATACACAGGTTAGACTAAAACCACCATCAGTTTTCCTCGTATTCGAGAAGTTTTCCTCGGAAAAGTGTGGGGAAATTGACTTCTATGAGTGACCTTCGTTTTTTCGAATTTGAGTAACCTAAACTCAAATATGAGTAACTCTTACTCAATTTTGAGCGTTTTCATTGGCCGTGCATGTGGAATTTGTTTATAAAAGTATGTCAAGTGCTTGTTAAACTTGCAGGGGGTGGAGTCATACGGTGTGACAAGCCTTTTGTTAAGTATAAGAAAAGTACGTTATGTAGGGGTGGATAGTATATAATAGCAATCTGTTGCATTACCTAACAGCCACTGCTTACTGCAAAACTCTATTTTTACAAATACTGTAATTGTCATGAATGGAGATTGTTTTATTCACATTGTTAGGGTGGATGCCTGACCGACATGCAGATACGGTCAGCCCAGCTGTGTTAAAAACTCGTTCACTTGGCGTGCTGGTGGTGAGCACATACAAAACCTTGCGAATCAAGACTGCCAACCAAGGATACTTACTTAAGGGTCCTGTACACCACCGGAGGTGCAAAGGGTCAAAGCGAAAGACTTCCATCCTGGGCGGCTGCTCGCTTTTGTCTTGACCTGGGCCCAGGTCAGATTCCTATCGGCTAGCTTTATTTCCTTGTTGAGGTCCACCTCCACTTTCGCTCAAGAATTTCTGTTGCTATCGGCTTCAGATGACATCGAATATGGAGCTCGGCATTCGAGATCAAATTGTGAGGCCTCCAGGCACGAATTATATACCGCAGGCATCGGTTGATGAATACCTGCAGCTTCTGAGTGTTCTCCGATGAAACACACCACGTCTCGCTGGTGTATAACAACACAGATTTCACGTTCGAGTTTAAAATTCGGACTTATCTGGTTTGATCTCCATACGTTTCGTAAACTCAAAAAGGCAGCCCTAGCCTTCTTGATTCGTGCACCTATGTCGCAGTCCCGCCGTCCGACGCTATTTGGCTGCCAAGATATTGGAAGCTTTCGACCTTCTCCACTGTTTGCCCCACTACCGTAAAGTTGGAAGGGTTGCCCGTGTTGACATCCAAGGATTTGGTCTTGTTGACGTTGATGGTGAGACCCACCGCAGAGGAGCGTTCGCCTAGGTCATTGAGCTTACTCTATATATCAGAGCGCCATTGTGCTAGTAGAGCAACATCGTCAGCCAAATCGAAGTCGTTTAAATGCTCCATGCTGATAGGCTGCCAAAGAAGCCCACGGTTCGGTACACGGTCAATTGCACCCACCATGATCTCGTCGATTACGATGAGGAACAGTACCCGAGCATTAACGAATATCTCGATACCTTAAATTGGTATGGATGAGCCTGACATAAGAGGTAAAATACCAAAAAATAATACCAAAAAAATGTTCGCACAATACCATTCCAATACCAAATTCTGATAATGCAATACCAAAACAATACCACCCAGGTATTCTTTTAGTATCAAAATATCAATTTTTGGTTTTTACAAAGTATTATGCATGTAATTTTTTGGTATTATTCTTTGGTATTTTACCTCTTATGTCATGCTGGTCAATACCAAATTTTGGCATCAGATCAGAATTAGGTATTCATTCGTTATTTTCTCCTGCTCGGGTAGCGGTGATAGTATACATCCTTGTCTCGCACCAGCGACTGCCCGGATAGGGTCAGACAAGGCTCCATTATGCAGAACTCTGCACGTGAAAGCCTGATACTGCGCTTCGATGAGGTTGACGATTTTATCCGGGACTCCCTTGCATCTCAGGGCGCCCCACAGATTCTCGTGATTGAGTCGGAGCGTGACAATATGGTCTACACAAGATCATCAGAATCCTGCTTGCTACCGCCAGAGAGTCGCGTCGATCTTCTCCTGTATCCGATTCAGGATAACTGTGCACAGAACTTTGAGAACAATACACAATAACATGATGCCTCGGCAATTGTCGCACACAGTCAAAGCCCCCTTCTTTGGGACCTTCAATAAGACACCCTGCATCCAGTCGGCTGGAAAAGTCGCGGTGTCCCAGAGATTACATAATAGTTGGTGCAACATTTGAGCGGATAGCATGGAGTCAGCTTTGAGCATCTCTGCTGATATGCGATCGACCCCTGGAGCCTTGTTGGATTTCATGCAAGGGTACGGCAGCTTTCTAATTTTCCAAAAGCATAGAATATCTCCACCTACAACGTTGTTTGGGTAGCGGTGCCGGTGGTGTAGTGGTAAACGTGATTGCCTCTCACCCCAGCAGGCCTGGGTTCAATCCCAGTTGGCGCCGCTGGGTTGTTCTGAGGCTGAGGCATACCATCTCTGATCACGTCTTCCTTCGCAAAGGAAGTAAAACCGTTCAGGGTGACCGGTTTTCCCGGTTGAAACCTGTAAAATTTCCCAGTTTTTAATTTTCAACAAATAACAAAATTGAACATATTTAAAAAAACGAGCTGAAAGGAATTTATTGAAAGGATAAAAAAGTGATATAAGAAGACACTTTTCTTCAAAATTTGTGATTAATAGCAATCTTTGTAAAAACATAATTAAAATGTGAGATTTTGAAAATTTTCAAGACCACAGATTTGAAAAAAGTGGTTATAACAAATTACAGAACCATCTATAGAATCTTGCGGACATGCCCTGGTTTTTTTTAGTAAAATTTAAAAGAATTCAAAATGTTGATTTCAAACAAATATTGAGAAGGATTCCCACACAGTTTTCGAAGGACAAGTTCTGAGCAGAATTCCAGAATTATTATGACATGAAGTTCTTAGAAATTGTTAGATAAATTTGGAGGGATTTCTGTGGAGAAGAATTCAAGTTCTAAATTAAATTGAAGGTAATTTTAGAAGATTTCAAAAGGAGTTGTGAAAAAAAAAACTTTAAGGAAAAATCCTACGTGATTCCGAGGAGACTTGTATGGGGATCGTGAGAAAAATGACAGATGCATTTTAAGAAGAATTCCAAGAGAATTGTGATCAGTATTCAACAAGAAACAGAGTTCTAAGAGTTTTCTGGCAATAATTTGCTGAAAATTAGAAACAAATTCTTTAAAATACTCCAAACGGTTTCTAAATAAAATTTCGAGAGATTTCTTCTGTTTTGAATAGAGTTAAAATAAATGTTTGAAAAATTTTCTAAAGGAATCAAAGTTTCCGAATAGGTTCAAGGGAATTCTAAGAAGGATTTAAATTCAATTTTTAGAAGGGGTTTCAAGGAAATCCCAAAAAGAAATGAACGGTAATTATTACGTGGAGTGTTTTCTGGTTAATTGCCGAAAATTCCAAGATAATTTAGAGCAGAGTTCCAAGTTAATTCTGGAATTCATACCATTAGCATTTTTAACAACGAAAAATTCAAACCTTGGAAAATAATATTTCAGTTTCGGTTTTTACAAATATTTGTTTCCAAAGTCCAGCATCTTCAATATTTTCTTCCAAGGACCATACACTTTACATCTGAAAATGAAACGACGAAAATCAATTTGCAATATTGCTGAGTGATTAAATTCTAAAAACAATAAGACGGGAAACAGAAAAACCATGCAGCAAATAGAGCAATACATTCATTTGGTAAAGGATCACTCTATTTTAATGGTTTATTCTGAAATTCTGTTGTAAAAATTTGTTCCTATGGTATGGTTAATTTATTTTTCCCGGATCTCTCGTCGAATTCCCGGGTTTTTCCCGGTTTTCTCGGTTACTTTTCAAATTCCCGGATATTTCCCGGTATTCCCGGTTTCCCCGGTTTGCTGGCCACCCTGGCCGTTGGTTCCCGGTTCATGAGTTGATGGGTCGATAGGTAGGGTCCAGGTGTGGAAGCTGCCTCGGTGGCATTGGTGCTCAGCACGGAAAACAAGATCGATGGAAAACAAATCATTTGTATTGAGAGGTAATTGTTTTGCATTATGTTTGCTATAAAATAAAATGCTTGATATAGTTTTTGTGTATTTTTGACTCATTTCCAAATTTTATTTATTTATGGGAATGAGAAGAAATAACGGTTCTGGCTGTGCTACTCAATTTAGAGTAGATCTCATTTTAAGTAGCCACGAATGAGCGTGCGTTCAAGATGCATTTTACCGAAAACATGTTACGGTATTTTCATCGGCGTGACATAAATTTATTCGGCGGCGTGAGCCATTTTACTGCGGCGGCGCGCCGGCTAAATTTCATCGGCGGCGGCGGCGTATGAAAATCGTCGGCGGCGGCGGCGTGGCGCGGCGGCGCACAGGTCTATCCATTAAAGGCTCATTTTCTCCAGTTTTTAATGGACTTATAAATAATAAAATAAAATATATTATGGAATGATTTTTTGAATCCTTTTATCCCATTAAAAATGTTGATTAAAACAAGATTTTTATGGAAAATTCGCAGGAAAAATAAAAAAAAAAATGCTGTAAACTTTTAAATGACTTCAAAATTAAATTTTCAATTAAGACATAATATTCTAATGAACGATAGCAAAATTATTTAGCTTCATTTTCATAAAAAAAGATTTAAAATTGGTGCACTAGTTCCAAAGATATTGACATTTTAATAATCGTACGTTTGTCCAAAATTCAAAAAATCAAATTTTTTGTAGATCTGAAAAATGGCTCTACTTTAATTTTTTCTGACCACGGCATTGAATTCAGCGTAGGATTTTGCATTAGAAACGTTGGTCAACCACTAAAGTTCACACTTTTTATGTTGTTTTGTAAACTAGTGTAATTGCCCAATTGAGTAATTCGGATTACTCATAGAGGTTTTCCTTAGATACGCCAATGGTGCAGTTATAACTTTGAACTGATAAAAAATAGTCTCCAGCGATGTATAAAATTACGGTACAATGTGTCTGTTGTTTTTGAGAAAACAAGAAGTTACATTAAATTGATATTAAGTATCTCAACGGAAATTATATTAAAAAACAAATTATATTGAATATCTCAACAAACATTTCACCCTATGATACAGTTCATAGAGTCACATTTCTTAATGGGTTGTGAACGAAAATCAATATTTCTTTATCTGCATTTCTCGGTCCGGTAGTTTGTTCCGATACCGACAGCAGCAGAGAGAGATTCAGTACATAACAGATAAAAAGCAGAAACTGGACCATGTCCGGCCAGCAGGGCAAACACCGTCCACAGGACGACGTCTATATAGCTTCTGAGGAGGGCCGTCCGAGGAGAGGAGATATTAGTGCAGTGCAGAAGAGTACAAACGGCGGAAGACCCAGATGATAAATGAGCCTATGCCAAAAAGATGTACCAGCAGCAGAAGTGCGGCAACGCGGCCAGAATGTGCTCCTTTTTTGACAATGTGCCAAAAGTCGTCGGTCTCGAAGCTGGGTTGGAAGGGATGGGTGGTCTAACATGAGGGGACTTTCAACGCGATGATGGTATCGGCCCTCGGTGCAGCAATCTTTTTTATTTGTGTTCGGAAAATGGTTCGTATCTTACGTCGAACTTCCGCAGCTCCTTCTAGTCGGGAATATATTGCTTTCCGAAAAAAAACGTCATAACCAAATGGGTTGACTCCCGAATTGTGCTGAAAGTGGGTGCTTGGTATAATTTGGTCACTATTGAAATCATTTCCTCATTTCTTGTTCATGAAACGAGATCTTTAAATTTCTGTAAGTAATTTAACTTTGTACGGTCCCCAAAATTCACTCAGTCTGAGCTAGAAGATGGGTTTGGACACAGGTGCGACCGTTTCCTCCCAGTTCTAGCGCCGGTACTTTTCTACGATGGAAATTATTATAATTCTTTTCCTTAATGAAACAACGCTTTTTCATGCTCACCGAAAACAGCACCAAAAATGAGCAGAGATTTCCTCTTCACTCCTAACCGTGCCAAAAGCACTAATTTAGTTCTTCTTTTGCCTTGGGCCGCCGGTCGGCTCCCTCTTCCAGTAAGGGAAGACGAGCGCGTCCGGGCAAAATGTTTCAATTTAGCAGAAAATTTTGCGTTTTAATATTTTTTAATTTGTTCCGTTGCCTTTTTCGGGTCTGCTCCCATGGCCACATGTACGTTCTGTTTCCAGGGAGCGGATAAAGCGGTAGCGGGAAGATGGCATGATGGAACGAGCATGGTGTTTTTTACAACAATTAGTGCAATATGACTATGCCGCGTGCCTGTGAAGCTGGGATTTTCGTGATATCAGAAAGTTTTTTTTTAACCGTGGTGGGAATTGTTATGCGAGTAGTGGATGCCAATGCAGCGAGCAGGAAAGGGACGGCTAGCGTTTGTTACTACGTAGCGAAAATTGGCTTTAATACTATCTCTTTTTTGTGTGTGGATCCGTTTATCATTATAAAGTAAGCAGCATGTTACAACTCTGCTGAAAAATTGTAACCCACTCTTCAGTAGCAATTAACAGGAAACTATAGATCTCCGTAGCATAGCAGTTGGATAATCGATAGTTGGAGTACTAAAAGTCCAGTGCACAATATTCTACCATACTGTCGGCAAAATTCCAATGGTAGCTTTATTGCATCTTTCCAACGGACATTGGTTTAAAAGCGCTAAAACGGATTTCATTTACGCAAAAACGGATAATTTTAGACATACAGTGACTTTGGAGAAGATTGCATACATGATTAGCTCGTTCTTTTGAACATAACTTTTCATGATTAATCCAACTAGCAGGGAGGTAAAAAACCACTTTTTTTTTGTAAGTCAAGAAAACAAAATGGTGTCTTGGACAAAGTTTTAAATAATACTAGCATTTTACATCACAAACAAGAACAAACGTTGTTTCCGTGCCGACAATACCCATATTGTAGAATAATTCATGATTTTTTTCTAGAACTGGAAACCTCTGAATTTCAAAATGGTGTCAGACTTCAATGCCCTGCCCCATTCTTAAAATACCCATGTTTCAGCTTTTCAAAAACCGAAAGCCACTATCTTCACGCAAAGAAAACCGTTCCAATTTCCATGAACAAAAAATCATGATTTAATAAATCCAACTTTCGTGAAACTAGTCACAATTCCATGAATTCAATTCATCACCTTAGACCATTTCGATATTGTGACTTCATAAACTCATAAACGTGATTTTGTTCCTGCTTTCGTGAACGTTGTTCAACTCATAAACAAGTGTTCAAAATACATCCTCATTTGCATCCAGGTAAGATAGTTGGGAAGTCAAGCGAATAGAGCATTTAAAGTTTCTTTTATGTTTCACAGTTTATTTCCGAGGTTGATCCAGAGCCCATTAAATAAATTGCCCGTACTTCACAATACGACACTGAGCGATTACAAAAAGATTACCACGCGGATCCAGACATGGGCCGAGATGATGAATTTCTCCGAGCCTGGCGATGAACTTATATCGATAGCAAATATGCGAAGCATTTTAGGAACTGAGGATCCTGAAAGGGAAGATGACGGCTGGGCCTCAAGGGATTCTTCTCGATTGTTGGTACCTGGCACGATCTAACGTGTGCCGTCAGCAACATTGGCATCCACTACGATCGTGGGGCCTCCAGCGATTCTACGTTCGCCATATGACCAGCCGCCATCTTTGGTATTCGTGTTAGCAACATCGACCACAGTCACGATCGCTGAACCTCCAATGATTCAACCCGGCCACTGCAATCCGGCCACTGCAATCCGGCCATTGCAATCCGGCCACTGCCATCCAGCCGCTGCCATCCGGCCCCATAACACCATCAGCATCATGTGCACAGCTGCTTTCGAAGCCACCGCCGTTGGTATTATTTCGCCTTTGTCGTCGTCCACCGGCACCTGTTGCCTCGTCCAGCAGTGTACCGGAGACATTAAATAATAAATTAAAGAACTTCAAAATAGTTCTGAAGAGAACTTCAACGTAATTTAGAGTAAAATTTCAGAGTAGTTCTGAGGTTCAAAGTAATTTTGAGGAGAACTTCAAAATATTTCTTAGGAGAACTTCAGCGTAATTCTGAGTAAAATTTGATAGTAGTTCTGAGGAGAACTTCAGAGTATTTCTGTGGAGAGTTTCACAGTAAGTCTGATGAGACCTTCAGAGTAGTTCTGCGGAGACCTTTAGAGTAGTTCTGAGGAGAACTTAAGAGTAGTTCTGTAGAGAGTTTCAGAGTAATTCTGAGGAGACCTTCAGAGTAGTTCTGAGGATACCGTCAGAGTAGTTCTGAAGATCAAAGTAATTCTGAGGAGAACTTCAAAATAGTTCTGAGGAGAACTTCAGCGTTATTCTGATAAAATTTCAGAGAGTAGTTCTGAGGTTCAAAGTAATTCTGAGGAGAACTTCAAAATAGTTCTGAATAGAACTTCAGCGTAATTCTGAGTAAAATTTCAGAGTAGTTCTGAAGAGACCTTCAGAGTATTTCTGTGGAGAGTTTCAGCGTAAGTCTGAGGAGACCTTCAGAGTAGTTCTGTGGAGAGTTTCAGAGTAAGTCTGAGGAGACCTTCAGAGTAGTTCTGAGGAGACCTTCAGAGTAGCTCTGTGGAGAAGTTCAAAGTAATTCTGATGAGAACTTTAAAGTAGTTCTGATGAAAAGTTCAAAGTAATTCTGAGGAGAATTTAAGAATAGTTCTAAGGAGAATTTCAAAGTAGTTCTGCGGAGAACTTCAGCGTAATTCTGAGGAAAATTTCAGAGTAGTTTTGAGGAAAATTTCAGAGGGAGAACTTCAGAGTGTTTCTGTGGAGATTTTCAGAGTAGGTCTGAAGAGAACTTCAGAGTAGTTCTGATGAGACCTTCAGAGTACTTCTGATGAGAACTTAAGAGTAGTACTGTAGAGAGTTTCAGAGTAGTTCTGAGGAAAATTTCAGGGAAGTTCTAAGGAAAATTTCAGAGAAGTTCTAAGAAAAATTTCAGAGTATTTCTGAGACGAACTTCAGAGTATTTCTGTGTCGAGTTTCAGAGTAAGTCTGAAGAGAACTTCAGAGTAGTTCTGAGAAGACCTTCAGAGTAGTTCTGAGGAGACCATCAGAGCAGTGCTGAGGAGACCTTCAGAGTAGTTCTGAGGAGACCTTCAGAGTAGTTCTGAAGAGAATTTCCGAGAACTCCAGAGAAGTGTGTGTCATATGAAAGTGTAGACTCAAGAAGAATGTGGGCACATCCCCGGAGGTACGCAGAACATGTCTGGATCTGGCTAACGTGGTCTTCAGTACTTAATATGGCCATCAATGATCTTATGTTTGAATCCTGATGTAGTTTGACGCGTCACGCGAGGGTGTTGGTTCAAGAATAATCCAACCACTTTCCTGGGAGTATGGGGTTAACATGGTTCTGACCAATTACTATGACCTTGGATGATTATTTGGTTCACGTCAGAATTAATTCAAGATTACAAAAAATACAAAAGAAAACATTTAACGCTTTTCAGGTTGCCGCTTTTGCCGCAACGCACTCATGTTTTTTTATGCTACACACTTGAAAATAACTATTTTTACACGAGACGTAATCCATCTTTGACGTAAATTATGGAACGTGAGCAAACATGTCATGTAAAATTAAGTGTTCCCAAACAGAAACATACGCAACTCGACGAAAAGTAGGGTAATTGATTCTGGTTGCACCTATCCAAAAACTGATGATGGTTGGACCTATTTTTTCAATCGCTAGTTTAGTCAATCTTCGCTAATTTCTAATTTTCAAAGATCACTTTACTATCATAAAAAACTCTTTTTCTTCAATTTGCATGAGTGTTTTATTGAAAAAACTTCAAAACAATTGAGTTCCAATGTGTTTTCAAAACAGTTCACTTTCCACGCATTAGCTCGTCATCATGCCTTACTTTCAAACATACAAAAAAGGAATATTTTTTAAATTTATTTTTATTTTCATGCAGTAAAATACTGCTTTAAGGAGTAAGCAACACGTTAGTACGCCATTTATCCATTGGTTTCGCTAAAATGTTTGAATAATTAACGAAATTCGAATAGATAAATTGATCATGGTTGGACCTACGCATGATGATGGTTGGACCTATGTGTTTCCTAAGACGGTCGCTAGGTGCGCTTCGGTTTGTCTACATCCTTCATGCGCAGCTTATTTGAAATTCGATTTCGTTTTGGCTTCGATTGAAAAAATGGCTAAAGAAAGACTGTTCTTTAAGTAAGAAATAAATCACTTACCGCGTATCAGGCAACTTCACGCAAAAATTAAGGTAAGCCACGGCAAGAAATATGGAAGCGAAATAGTGCTGAGTGTTGATTCGGAGAACCAGCTAGGGGATTGGGTTTGTATGTGCGCTGCTTCTTACAGTCCCAAGACGACCAAAAAGATCTTGGAAGCTGCTAAAGACCTTGCGTCACTAGTTGGGCGTAAATTTAAAGGAGGAATTCCATCGTCAGGTTGGCTGAATCATCGATTTCCGAACTATCACGAAAGCGCCGAAAGAATCTGTTAATATGAATTTACATTAAGCACTTCTCATACACCTTCTGTGTGTGGATTTACTTGAAATAAAATGTTAACAAACTAAAATTGCTAACTGTAACTTATTTCCGAAAAAAAAAACTCCTAGGAGAAAAAGGACTATAAAACCGGAATTAAGTTCTGATATTCTATCATTTTAAGCCCCTAAATTCCCCGGGGGCACCCAGAACATGCCCAGAAGTGGCCAATGTGGTCCAAGGCACTCAATTTTGTTATTGATCTTGTTATCGAATTTGGAAGTAATGTGAAGTGTCGCATGATAGGTTTTATTCCTTCCATGTCAAAATTAGCTCCATGTTCCATATACCCTAGAACTTGTTCCGACCATATCTCCGGAACCAGTTGACCGATTACAAAAATATTCGATAGCTTTCAATGGGACCACAATACCTATAGTTTGACATTAAAAAAAAATCCAAATCGGGTCAATGATTTCCGAGAAAATGAGCCATGATGAATAGCTAATGCGTGGAAAGTGAACTTTTTTAAAAACGAAGTTAAACTCAAATATCTTGATTTTTTTAAATAGCAAATTCATAAAAACTGTATAAAAAGGGTTTTTTTTCGTGATACCAATGAGCTTTCAACAAAGTTTTTGAACAAATATGGTCTAAACTAGCATTTGTAAGAATAGGTCCAACCATCATCATTTTTTAGGTCCAACCAACATCATAATTCTTTGCTGAATAAAAACGTTTTATAAAATCATTTGTTCATAATATTTAACTTTTTATGTTATTATTAGAAACAAGAAAGGTAGATCTTTCCCCTAATCACGCATTTTTCATAATTATATGTTGAAATCATAAAAAAAATACGACATGAATGTTGACGTCGTGTGAAACCGGCCTGAATAGGTCCAACCATCATCAGTTACCCTACAATTGATTGAATTTATTTTCTCGTTTCTTTCAACTGATTTTTATGTCATTTGGGCCGCTTGCATGTGTCGGTCTCAGGGCACCGAAATTTACATGCCTTTTTGGTAGTGTGTAAGTCAAGCTCAGAGGAAAAGAAGATTCTGGATTGCTGACAGATGAAGGAAAAGCCTATTTAAACAAGTACCTAAATGAGCGTAAGCAGAAGAAGGTTGACCTGAAAACCAGAGTGTTAGCCCAAGCGCGCCGGCAGCGATCCTGGGATGAGAAAAAAAAGTCAATGCAAAACTTAATCGCACACATTCCTGATGCCAAGGACCACTTGCAATCACACAACGCTGGAGGGCGACCGCCATTTTAAGAACACCAGCCTGATTTGCTTAAAGCAATCGTGGACATTGCAATGCATTGCAATGCATGCAATGCACAGGATTTCACATTAGCCGATCGGGAGTATCAGGATGCGGGAAAACTCATCACACAACGGACGAATAATTGAGATCCTTGCCTGAGCAAGTGTGGTGAAAGGCTCCCTTTTCACCGCCAACCTCAGGACCGAGACGACTATGATGAACGAAGGCGGCAGTACGCCCGGCTGATTTCGGGTTATTGGGAGCTTCCATCAGGCTTTCTACGGTGTGTTATGGATGCTGACAGTATGTTAGACCAAGATATCGTCGTCAATCCCTGGGAGCTGGATTGTTTAATTTTTCCAAGCGGTATGTTACCCTTCTTTATAAGAAGGATAAAAAGCGTAATTGAAAAAATCTTTGAAATCAGCTATTAAATACAAATTATGATGCCTACTGCATGCTCAATTATCAAAGAACATGAGTTGAAGTTAAATGGTTGCTTTTTAGGTTTCCTCAATTCCCGTCCGTGTAAGTCCGACGAATGATCTATCCTGGAACAAAAGACACATGTACTTACAAATTCCGCAGTGGTAACTGACAAGTCCCGGGGAGGTTTTCGACTTTCGACTGCCAACATCCATCCAGCAACGAGCGATAAAGCCATAGCCAAGTTCAACTGGGATAATCGACTTACCATCAATTGATTCATCACCAGACTTCTTGGCAAACTCATACGCCTAATACATGGTACGACAACGAATGGCAACATACGGTCTGAAGCAAACCATCGACACAATTTATTACGTTTGTAATCGTTTAGAAGAACATGAAAATTTACATCACTTCACTTCCCCGCTGGCACTTTTCCCATGGAGTCGAATCGAAAGAACATATGCATTGTTCTACCTCGACGAAAAGGAAAAGCGCTTGTGCTTCTTGGAATTCATAGCGTTTGAACTACGGAGCATTCAATAATGCATTTCATTGGCATTTTGCAGTCGAAACCATGAATAACAAATGAGTCGATGCAAGACTTAATGCACTTGGGTGATATATTTACGTGACATGCAACTATTTGGACTTAGTTTGGGGACGTGGCAATACTAAATTGATGGTGCATAAGGTGATCTAATTGCCTGAATCACCGAGAGCATTTAAATTAATCGGCTTTAATACCGGGAGCTTATAGTTATTAAGTTGAATGAGCGAATGTATCTTCTTGAGTTGAGTTGAGTTTTTTGCTGCACTGACCGGAGGCAGTAGACTGGAAGTGATGAGAATCATTGCTCACTTTCATTGGAGGTGAAATGTAACAAACCCCTTCTTTATTTGCAAGAATGACTAATATCCCCTTTTGATTAAATAATTTTCTCATTTTGTCTCTTTTGGAAAATCACAGAACTTTTTGGAAAATATGATCGTTGAATGGAATTAAATAAAAAAGTGTTTTCAGTATGCACCATTACGTCAATCTGTCGATTGCTCTCCATTGCGAGTGACGTACAAAGCTCAACCAACGTCGGGAAAGACGATTCCCTTTCCCTTTTGCCTTTGGTTGTGGATGGTGGTTATAATGGTGGAAAATTGTTGCGCATTGCCAGGAAAGTTGTTCTCACTCTGGATGGTTGTTGGTACGACGATGGCAAGCTCCAGGACCTTGTAGCTAGACAAAGTGTGATAGCGAATACAACGACGGCGGCGACGATTGACGTGATACTCAAATCCTTTAAGCTTGTTCAGCACTTTCGCTCCACTACTCGGTACTGTCTGACAATAATGACGGCTTTAAGCGAACCGGACTCAGTGACTGCACAGTAGTTAGGTACCTAGCCGCTAGAGCGACCATCACAATGTCGATGCTGCTGCAACCAGTTGCTCGTTGTGGAAAGAGGATGAAATTTCAACTAGGAGGATGATGAGCTTCGTAATCGATATTGGTTGAATATTGTTGTGTTAAGCTATATGTATAAAGTGTTTTGCTGAAGGGTTTAATATGGCATAGTAAACTACTGAAATGATTTCTGTAAATCATGGTCCGAAAGATAGATTACTTGTCATCGTATCAACCTTGAACATTTTGCAAAACTTAATACGTCTATCAAGGATGTCTATCAAAATTTGTTTTAATCTCGGTACAATCAAGCACCGGACAGACGAACGCGTTCACAAGAAGTGGAAAACTGTATAGATCACCAGCTTCGGACCAGATGACAGCAGTAGTAAACCCGAAGGGGCACCAGGAGTTCAAACAAAAACACCCGGGTAGAGGGGAATATCAAATTTTACTTTCAATATCCTATTATGTTATTGGTATGTTGTATGCTACAACAAGTTAATAACTTATTCTACTAAAGGGTGTCCACGATGAAATTGCCACACTATGAAATTGCTCTAACTTTTTAACCGTTGGGTAGAATTTAATGAAAATTTGGGTGGATTTAGTTCATAGTGCATTATTTACATCCTGCAAGTTTTAAAGTCCTGTGATCAAAACTCGCGGAAATGGAGTCAAAAGAACAGCTCGTGCGTGATAAAATCTTGCGCATTCATCACGAGAACAAGGATCTCTCGCATCGTTCCATCGCTAAAACGTTGGGAATCGCGAATTACACGGCGTCGCGAGTGATTAAGCGGTTCGAGGAACGGTTGACCACCGATCGGAAGCCCAGAAGTGAAGGAAAAAGTATTCCGTACAACACCAAAAATCACAACCGCGTAGTTGGGGCCTTCAACCGAAATCCGAACGCCTCCGTTAGGGATGTGGCTAAGAAGCTGCACCTAAGCCGAAGTTTTGTCCAGAAGGCCAAAACTAAGGCTGGGCTTCGAACGTTCAAGGTACAAAAGGCCCCTAATCGCGACGAGAAGCAGAACAAGTCCGCCAAAACCCGTGCCAGGAAATTGTACCTCAATATGCTGACGAAAGTTGAATGCTGCATCATGGACGACGAAACATATGTGAAGGCCGACTTCAAACAGATCCCCGGCAACCTGTTTTTCACGGCCAAGGATAAGTTCAGCGTTCCAGAGCATGTCCGCACTCAGAAGATGTCCAAATTTGCGAAGAAATTCCTGGTTTGGCAAGCCATCTGCACGTGCGGGAAGCGGAGTGCACCTTTCGTGACCCAGGACACGATGAACGGACAGGTGTACATAAAAGAGTGCCTCCAGAAGCGGCTGCTTCCTCTCCTGAAGGCCCACAACGTCCCAACAATCTTCTGGCCGGATTTGGCCTCATGCCACTACTCCAAGGACGTGCTGAAGTGGTATGCGGACAATAAGGTCAATTTCGTGCCGAAAATGTTCAACCTAGAGTCGGTGTATAATGAGTCACGCCAAGAGAAAAACAGTTGAACTCGCATCACGGTTTTCGAAAGATTCCCTTTCTTTTAACTTGGCAACAGAGGACTTCTGCATCAACTTCAAATGACTTCTAGCGAGGAAAAAAATTAACGGCTGTAGTAAATCATTATATCAGTGATTTTGTCGAATTATCTTTAAGAAAAATAGTAGAAATTGTCATTACTGATCATTACAAAACGTATCGCATGACAAATGTAATGCTCACTGCGTGTATATGATCATTTCTTCGATTATATTTCATATTTAATTGCAATACCTTTCGTGGACCTTTCATAGCATCGTAATGCTTGTTTTCTTTGCACGATAGGTAGCCGGTTTGACAGTTCAATAGGTAGACTTGGCTTCACTCTTGGCGTGACTCATTATACACCGACTCTAGTTCAACCCTCCCAACACTCCGGAGCTCCGCCCCATCGAGAAGTACTGGGCGATTATGAAGCAGCACCTTCTTAAACGACCTAAGGTAGTGAAGACAGTCGAGGAACTGAAGAAAGTATGGGTTTACATGCAAAAAACGGTTGATTCACAGGTTGTGCAGAATCTTATGGCCGGGGTTAAGGCCAAGGTACGGGCATTTGCGTATGAACTGTAAATAAAATACGAGTAAAATGGTAAAATGAAGCTTAATAGTTATATCTCAATCCCTGAAAATTTGATGGCAATCGGATGAAAACTCGAATTTTGCGAATCAATTTTGTGTGTGGCAATTTCATCGTGGACACCCTTTATCAAGGCATAAATTACAATTTTTATTTTATGAATCATGAATTCAATAGTTATTAATTTACAATTAAATTAATTAATTTTAATTCTTATTATTCTTCAGATATGGAAGCAACTTACTTTTCTGTTACTCGTTTATTTATTTATTTATTGTTTCAAGGATTAATCTGACATATGGTTGGCTTAATGAATTAAAAAAAGTACAATTAAAACAAAAAAAACAGGGCACGTTCTAATTCAGTAAGTCTTCTAATAAAAACTACAAGGGACAGCCCTATGGGGTTGTACGCAATGGTGACGTAGAACTATGTGGTCTTATATAATAAATCTTATTTATTAACTGCAGCAGGTGTTTTGTGTAGGAATAGGAATTTGCGCGGAGGTCTCTCTGTTCATACTCTTCAGTATGACGCGCTTGACATAGATGGCCCACAGTCACGAAGAGCTACTGATTACGATCAATAGCGGTGCAGCTTCTTCCTCCTTCTATGGATGCTCATGTGAGCTGCAGCTCGCTGCTTGCAGGCAGGCTTTCGTTGTGTACTGGAGAACACCACCATTCACCACGCGGTGATTGAATAAACACCGTTTGGTGAGACCAGATGGAATTATATAGTGACTTTTTGAAAAATGATAAAGTCTTTACTTGGACAAATTCGAGGAAAAACATTGCTATCGATTAGCGTATTAAGAATTAAAATCCATCATCTCTGGATCAAAATCAGATCACTTTCATGCCGTGACCGACTTTGTTTTTTTAAATCACACCCCAAATTTTGCCTTAGCGTACATGGTATGTTAGATTTTAACATATCTAGATAGAGCTAGAATTAGGTGTAACAGCTTGTGTTAACAATGGCTTCTCTCGATGATTTTTAGGAATTCAAGGCACGCCCACGAAAACCAACATTACCGTCGGGTAGGGGAATTTTTACCTTGAAATTTTAACTCCACAGTGCTCAAACGGTTTCAAATCAGGTCCTGATTAGCCTCCCAAAATTTAAACACATTTGATAAGAAACTGACTTGGCACAAACTATTCGAGGTTTATATGGAAATTACAATGGGAAAACCAAACTTTTTGTACATTATCTTCTACCCATTTTCCATATGGATTTTTCGAAAATTTCTATAACTATTCTTACGGGAAATTTTCTAAGCTACAACTTTGCGCAATATCTTTTTTCAGCCAAATGTCAAATTAATTTTTTATTAATTTTTATTATTGATAATCTTGTGGCATGATCAAGCAGCTGTTCTGTGGGCAACACTGTATTATGCAGTGTGACATAGTAGCCATGATTTTTGTCCTCTATTCTACGCGCCATAAACAGCAATGTTGCCTGCTGAACAGTTGATTGAGCATAATCATAAGACATCGGTGACTTGAATCGTTAATAACTTTTGTTCCTTACATTTGATTGAAAAGTGGTTTTCTACAAAGTTGTAGCTGAGAAAATTTTCAACAAGCTCAGTTATCATTTTTAAAGTATAGTGATGTGGTTAATTGTTAGATAGATATGAAAAAAAATATAAGTTTTCCCATAGTAATTCCCATATGAACTTGAAATGGTGTGTGTCAAGGCAGTTTCTTACTAAAGTAGTTCAAATTTTGGGAGGCTAATCAGGACCCAATTTGGAACCGTTTAAGCACTGTGGAGCAAAAATTTCAAATTTTGCATCAGTCTAATGCTCATGTGGGCTGCAGCTCACTGCTTGCACACAGCCTTTCGTTGTGTACTGGAGAACAATGTAGACACTGTTTGGTGAGAACGGATGGAATTTAACTTTGAAATCTGTGTTAGAGAAATCGCTTTTCACAGGCAACCGGTGATAATTTTAACTATCAAAGCAACAGTTGCACATTCGTGCAATTTTCAATGGTGACATTTTGAAAAATGATAAAGTTTTAATTGTAAGATGCGTAGAAATATATCTGATCGATTGGTGAAACAATATCTGAAATTAGTCCAGCGGCAGCTGAGCTATTACCATTCAAAATCTTTCATAATTTTGTTACATGTTCTGAAACGGTCAATCGATCGTTTCATATAAGAAGCGTTAGAGTTGGTGCCTGATCGACAGGCAACATTTTCAAATAAGTGCTCGAATCAATTTACGTTATTTTGTTTTGATGACTGATGATTGATGGGAGGAAAATGGGTGAAATCCATACTGAAAGGATACCAAATCAAAATTGATGACTGATAATTAAAAAAATTAACGATGAGAAATTTGGATCAAGTTTGAACCGGAAACCTATCTAGGAACAAAGAATGAACTGAAATAAAGAAACTGCAATTTTCGTGGTTTTTCAGGGAGATATATTTGGTCTTTCCCTTTTGGACCGCCGAGTGAAGAAGACTGAAAGTTCGAATCGTAATTTTATTAAAAGCAGTGCAAGATTAATTTACATAAATCAAGTATGGTGATTAATGCCTATAGAAGTGATTTAAAAAAAAATACGGTTAATTTATAATTTTTTCCAGAGTTTATTATTGAATTTGATTATTGCAATCTAAGAAAAAAAAACGTGAGACGCGTGTTGAAAAAATTGATAATTAAAGTAAGCGTTTTTATTGAAAAGAAAATTAGAGTAGTTTAATAAGAGAAATTTAATTGATTTAATTATAGAGAAAAGATTGCTTAGGAGTGAGTCGGAGTAATAAAAAAAAATCAACGTAGAAGAAGAAAGAATTGAAGAAAAGGTAATTTAATGGAAATCATTCAAATGAGTTTGTCTGATGCTAAGGAGATTTTTTTCAACATAAGCCACGAGGAGGTAGCTAGTGCAACTTGGGCCTTTGTTGCTTTGACCCATTGCGACCCATTATTGAGGCATCCGAGGTTAGGAATCTCGGTAAAAAGTGACTTTTGATCGATAGCGAATTCGATCCCGTTGGTAGCTGGTATCAGGCGTGGTTACCCTGGGTGTCCCTATCGCCTCGTGGTTGCGTACCACTATAGAGCATTCGGAGAGCGTTGGTAATCGGAAGGTTATCTCGACCCACGTGCGTCACGTGCCAAAAGTGACTGCCTGAATCGTGGTACAGACCACAAAGGGGAAAGACTCCCAACGCCAGCGTGACCAGCCCGACTCACGTACCTAAAAATCAGAGGCGATACCATCCCGTCAACCTCACTCACCAAAATCAGCCTTGTTCAGCACGGTTCGAACGGCCCCGCCGGAATCCACTGAGCGTCGATAGACATCCGAACGACGCTATCTATCCGAGCGTCGGTATCCATCGAGCGTGGGTGCCCAACTGGTCGTATATCCTGGTTCTGGCAAAATCCTCTAGCCGACACCGCCCTACACGGGGCTGTTCACGTAGCGTACACAGCGTACACAACGAGCCGGTCGGACAAATACTGGTTTTCCCTGCACGGTCGAGAGCGATCGTCATCAACCGTCATCGAAAGGACGAACCACCCACCAGGAGCGAGTGGGGTTCGGACCAGGTAGCCAGCAGAAAAACCGTAGGTACGCGAACCATCATCATCATCACATAAATTACACACCACTAAACCAGTAGGAACTCACTGATTATATTCAGTAGGGGAAAAACCAAAGGTAGGGGGTTAGGACGACTCACGATCAGGAAAATAGAGCAGGGGATTGTAAAGTTTCTTTTATTAAAAAAAAACATCAAAATTAAAATGAAAACTGGAAAATTTACATCAAATTTACAATTCGTTTTCTCTCATTAAAAATATTCTTTTAAAACTTGATTTTAATAAATTCATTCATGCACCGTATCCACTAGTTAATCAATCAAATTGGAAGACTTACTACGATTAATTAATTGGGAAATTTCATTGAACGGATTAAGGATTTTGGACTTGGGAATTGGGCAGATGTTTGGTTGTTGGAAAAACACTGATAGGTGGATTCTGCTGGGTTGAGGAAAACTGCTAGCTGGGCAAATCTATCTGCAATTCTCGGCAGACGACTTCTTCGTCTGGCGCATAAGCCGGAATTTTGAGAACCCTAGCAGGATCCCCTTTACAGTTCTATTTTCGGTTTTTACAAAGTGTACTCCCATATAGAAATCACAGATGTAGTCCTACGTCAAACAGTTAACGGCACATTAAAGTCAAACAATGCATAGACGTCTTTAGCGACAGCACGGAAAGATTCATTCAACCCATATTGCCGATTATGAGCTGCGAGATGTACAAAATTACGCTGTCTAATCACTCTCTCAGGTGCGTAAAGGAAGAGCTGCCGAAGTAATTCGGGGAATCAATCTCGCTGGTCATGATCTAAGCAGTCAAACACAGCTTGAGCGTTTCGTCTTCTTTGTTCCAAGGTATCAATTCCAAGCCGACGACAGCAATCCACGTATGACGACAGGTTTGACGTAGCGCGTAGTGAACAAACTTTCTCTGTACACTCTCAAATCTGGCTATCCAGCATGCTGGTACGGGCACCAGACGACAGCACTGTACTCTAAGGTTGAACGTTCTAACGAACAATACAGCGCCCGCTGGCAAATCGGATCGTGAAAGTCTTCAGATATTTTGAACATAAAGCCAAGCTGCCTGTTAGCTTTAGTCAGGATGACATTGTAGTGTGGTTTGAAGGTCAATTCACAGCCGAGTGTTTCTTCCAAATCTTTGATGTGGCTAACCCTCTCTAATGTTTGCCCGGAAATGGAATAATCAAATATTATCGGGTTTTGAGCGTCAAGAAGTTACGGGAGCACCAACTCTGCATACGATCCTTGCTCGTTGGCGAAAAGCGAAAACATAATGGGTCCCAGATTACTTCCTTGGAGAACGCTGTGAACACTTCAGAACGAGAAGCTCCAATCTTAACGCAAAGCGAACGGTTCGTAAGGTAAGATTTGAACCACGAGATGAAGGACCCAGACACTCCAAGCTTATCAAGCTTGCTCAAATGAATGTTGAGGTCTACTCGGTCAAATGCAGCCTTGAGATCAGTGTAAACAGCGTTGATTTGTCCACCAGAGTTCATGGTTCGAACGCAGAGCGACACGAATTCGGTCAAATTGGTTGTAACTGACCGTTTTGGGTAGAATCTATGCTGAACAGTGGAGATGTAATGTTTACAAGAGCTGAAGAGCGACTTATTGATGGTGATCTCGAATACATTGGGGCAGCAACAAAGCGATGTGATGCCTCTGTAATTCTGGACATTCCTTTTATCGCCTTTCTTGTGGACGGGAACATATACGAAAATCTCAACGCCTCAGGAAATTTACTCTCCTGTAGTGACAGATTATATTACTTCACCAAGGGAATGAGCAACGACTCCGAACACAGCTTCAGAACGGCCCGGCAGCAAACGAGAGTTTCAACCTTTGAAGAGCTAGATTGACGGTATGTTCACTGATGTGAACCGGACGGAGGTCAAATGCATCTGTTGGAGAATTGCTTATAGCAATCGTGACTTAATTTGGTGAGGCAGAAGATTCATTGAACGAGCTCATGAAATGTTGAGCAAAAAGGCAACATTTCTGCGGTTCAGATTTAGTGGTTTGCTCACCGAGATGAACTGACAATGGCAAACCGACTTCGTTCTTTTAAGAGTTTACAAACGACCAGAAATGCTTTGGATTTCTGCGAAGAGATGATTGATACATGTTGATACATGAATCTGTTGTATTTCCTATAGTCGTTACTTGTGCGGTTGAACTTCTGCTTCGTAATGTACGAACGATTTTGGCAGTATATTCGTAGAGATTTAACCCTATACCGTTTTAGTCGACGCAAGTGACCCTTATACCACGGTGGCTGTGGTGCGGGCGGGCCTCAAAACCTTTAATGGAAAATATGTCATGCAATATGTCATTCAACGGAGACACTATTCAGCAACTTTTTTGTGTATAGTACAAATACTGAAAATAGTTCAACAATTAAGAAATTTAACGAACACAATAGGAATACTTCGCGAACTAATCAGAAGAGCAGACGGATGGAATGAATGTATATTCTCTTTCTCGGACATCACTTTCCAGGTTGTGCACAAATTTGCCTTGCAAGCACTGTAGCAAAACGGTCAACCTGATCGGAGCTCGGTGACACGGTCGCGACATGAAAGTGGTCTGATTTTGATCCAGAGATGATGGATTTTAATTCTTAATACGCCAATCGATAGGAACTTTTTCTACAAATCTGTTAAAATTAAGACTTAATCATTTTTCGAAATGTCACTATTGAAAATTGCACGAATATGCAACTGTTGCTATGATAATTAAAATAATCACCCATTGCCCGCGAAAAGTGATTTCCCTAACACAGATTTCAAAGTTGAACTCCTTCCGGTCTCACCAAACGGTGTTTATTCAATCACCACGTTGTGAGTGGTGGTATTCTCCATAGAAGGAGGAAGAAGCTTCATACTAAAGAGTATGAACAGAGAGAACTCCGCGCAAATTCCTATTCCTACACAAAACACAAGCTCCTGCTGCAGTTAACAAATAAGATTTATTATATAAGACCACGTAGTCCTACGTCACCATTGCGCACAACTCCATAGGGCTGTCCCTTGTAGTTTTTATTTGATTTTTTTTCACGGCATACTATGTTAGAAAGAGTTTTTTTTTTCATTTACCAAATCAAGCAACTTTCTAGAATACCTCAACACGCTACCTCACAAAAGCAACATGTTAAGAGCGTTTATTGTGTTTATTCCGCTTCTCGCGTGACGCGTACCGAGTCGACTCGTTTATGTCACCCAATTCCCGTTCTCGAATAGAGTGACAATTGTCGATACGAATGAACTCCGATGAACTTTCGGTGTATTCCCATAGTCGATGTATATCGACAAAACTCGGATCGGAATGACGTTTTCATGCGAGTGTTGTCGATACGTCAGAAGCAATCGAGAAGGCTTGAAAATCGAGAAAATGGAAGTGAAGCGGTAAGTTTTATTTTTTATGCTTTTGAAAATACTTTTTTATCATAAAATTATATTATTGCAGAATCCGTGTGACAAACCAAAAGCAGTTTGCTTTCCTGGTTGATCGGATGGAAGCACACGGTTGCCAGAGGGCAAAAATTTTGCGAGGCAGCTGCAATAGACCGGCAAAAGTACCACGCGTCAAGGTCCCCCGACTCGGGATGTAAAGGGCTGGCAAAAGGTAAGTTATTAAATTTATGTTCATGCCGTTTTAATAGAAAACATTTTACCGTTATGTGCATGAGGAATTTTCTGCTCTCTGTTTCTCAAATGTAAGCTTGTATAAGGTACCCCCGAGGAGCGGATTGGTCACGTATTTTCGATGCAGCAAAACACATTAAAAGCGCATATTCTTAGCACAAAAAAGTGGGACCTGTTAAAAATAACTGATTCCATTTGAATTAAAGTTATGTTTACCCTTCGCTACAAATCGCTTAAAAACCCGACTTTTGATCCGAGGCCCACAGGGCCAAGTGACATACCATTCTACTCAGCTCGACGAGATCGGAACATGTGTGTGTGTGTGTTTTTTTTTTGCAAGGAAGAAACCTTTAAAAAGGCCATTATGCCACCACTTGACGACCGGGCGCACGGTCACGGTGACACTGTGTGTGGGATTCTTACCGCACTAAAACCTCCTTGGACACCTTGCCCTTTTCCCCCGAAACCACTTGTCGTATTACTTCGTAAGGTTCAAATCTCACCATATGTGGATAAATTCAGGTTTTTAGTTTTAATTAAGCAATATGCTTGTGTGTTTATGTCAGATTATCATTCATCGATAAAATTAATAAA
The DNA here is from genome assembly GCF_037179485.1 of Ochlerotatus camptorhynchus. NCBI lineage: Eukaryota > Metazoa > Arthropoda > Insecta > Diptera > Culicidae > Ochlerotatus > Ochlerotatus camptorhynchus. Next base: position 680,897 of record NW_027040727.1, on the reverse strand, counting down.
TGGTTTTAAATGGAGACAAACACACTCATTTGCTTTAACAAATTTTTTATCCATATTATTTTAAACGATCTATAAAATTATTTTAACGCTATTGAATATTTCCGGAATTGGTACACAGGTTCCGGAGATACGGCCTGAACATGTTACGGAGGAACACTCATATGGAAATTCAATTCTGCTCACAACACTCTTTTTGACGTTCTTATATTCACCACCAGAGGTTGAATCGATCGCTTAGTTTCTATTAAAAAGGCGTACAAAGCATCCCTAATAATAATTGTATGGTTAATTTGCTTAACGACGTGTTCTGGGTATCATCCAAACCATTTGTGGAATAGTTCAATGATTTGGGTTATCGTTCGTTTATGGTTATTTTTTATTAGGGATATTCTGTTCTGTTTTTTAGTATGTTTTCTGTCTTTGCAGGTTTGGACAGATTATAAAAACACAATCAAACAAAAGTTATCGTACAACAATCGCGAGACTATAGCTACCGGTGGTGGGCCGAACACAATGAAGGTGTTATCACCAACTGAGGATGCAGTTGTTAAACTGCTGTCCCTGGACAAAACGGTAAATAATTCCGGTATGTATATGCAATCTAAATTAGTTTGGATATGTACAATACATTCATTTATAGGTTCTAGATTTGGTCTGCCTGTGACTGTTACATCACCACTAAGTCCTGAACCGGGTCCCAGTCAACCGCGTAATATTCTGTCGTCACCGGGACCGCCACTTCTCTCCAGTACAATGGAAGCTTACGCCAACCCGACTGAAGTAGATGACCCAGTTGACGAGGTAGTAGAAGATATTGAGAACAACAATAACAACAGCAGCTCTCGTACCGCGCAACGCAAACGACGGCATCCGGATAGTAAGGATTTGCGGTATAACTTGCTGGAACAACAAACGGAATATTTAAAAAAGATCGTCGAGAATACCGGAGAATGCGCACGGTACTCCCGAAAAGTCTTCAAACTACGAGAGGAAGAAGCGAAACAACGACGTGAATATATGCTACAAAAAACAAAAGATAGACAAGCAGAATTGGAGTTCAAAATTGAATTGTTGAAGTACAAAAAGGAAAAACTTGAAATTTTGAAATACAAAGAGTGTCAGGAATAGAAATATGATTCAATATCGAAACAAACCCACTTTTTAAATAAAAATAAATAAATAATTTGAACAACCTACTTGCTTAAATAACTAGTCCGCTTTTAGAGAAAGAAGGTTTTTTGTGCAATATTTCCGTCTTGTTTATTTGGTCAAATTCCGATTAACTTGCTTGGTTTCGTTATTCGGTGGACATGAGTCTCTGAGTCTTCAGCTCAGTGGTTGAGGAGATATGCCATTTAGAAACATGACCTCACAATCTGTGTGTCTGTGGGTGTTTGGATCCGAGTCCAAGATCCCAGCGGCCGTCGGGGTGGGTGTCCGTGGGTTCCAGTACAGTAAAACCGGTTATATTAGCGTCGTTTTATCGTTTCTGACACTGGCCTCATACCGGCTTCTTTCTACGTTTGGTGTTGGAGGATGATCTGTTTTTCTGTCGACGTCGGTGGGGGTGAGGATGATATGGGGATCGACATCAGAAACGACGGAGTGACGTTGATATTGTGGGGTTTCAAAATGAACACCATTGTCATGTACACAATTCTTTGCTTCACCGATAACCATTGCAAAGCGTGCAGCATCAAAGTTGAGAAAGTGAATCATATTACAACCGCATTATTTTATTCTGCAAACGCTGTAATCTCCGAGGGGGGCGACACATCTAAATCTCAAGTTTGATGCTCAAAAAATCTCACACTAGCGAATCAATCTTCGAAAAATCTTCTTTCATTTATCGCATCAACTTGCATCGCTCATCATCTTTTTGTAAGAAATCTTCAGAATCGTCATCAATCTTCTTTCTATCTACTCAGTGTGCGCGCAGCTAGCCACAGCAAAACACAATCTTTATTGCATTGTAGTTAGAGACGTCCCCCTCGAGATTAGGGGAGATGATTGATTTGTATATCTGTATTTTACTACTTTTTTGTTTCTTTATTTAAGAGATTTTCATATTTTACTACTAATGGTAAAATCATTTTTCAGACGACATAGAATTCCATATCTTTAGCTATTTTTTGATGACATTGCGTTGAACTTAAGTTTGTCTAGTTGAAGATGCTAATTTCCAAACCTACGACTGGATGCCTTCCTTCAAATAACAACTGAAGTGCGTTAAAAATCGGTAAAACTGTTTCAAACACATCGTTGGTACTTGAGCGGTCGGCGTTCATCTCTTTTTGCCAGTGGTGGCAGAGGAGGGACACACCCCTCACCATCCCTCTTCAAAGGAGAGTTTGGTAAAGAGAGATGATAAAACCGATTTGTACCTTCCTTAAAAGTTGTCCTAGCTCGCTATCTACTATTTATATGCAATTTTCACACTGCCGGATTTAAATACCTTTCGTTTGGCGACTCAAATATGGTTTAGGAGATATGCTGTTTTGTACGAATAATCCGATTTTTTCTGATCTTGTTTTATCTCCGGATCCTGTAAATGTTATTATTGTGGTCGAATAAACAGTCAACATAACAAAAATTGTAACAAAATAATACTCCTTCGATATCACAAATATAACTGATTTAGTTATCATTGAAAACATCTTGATAACATATCCTGTATCTATGCATTTTTTTGTTTAACAAATTTCAAATTATTTTATATTGGGGAAATGTCTCTAATGTTGGCCTATGGATCTAAGATTGGGCCCGTTGCTAAAAATCTGCTATTTATTAATTTTATCGCGTTATTAGTTACGCGTTGTAGTTGCCTGTAATTTACTGATTACCAATTCACGATATATTTCACGTAAAGCTGAGCGATAATACAAAACCATTAATGGACCTTACTGACTACCATAACCATTACCATAAATGTTCTCAAATCATAAGTTAAAACGTTCTTATATAGTTCTCTTTCTGTAAATGTATGGAGAAAACAAGAATTTGGAATGGTAATTGTTCTTAACAACCCATTATTTGTAAGGTCCAGTTCCAAAAAACCATAATACATAAGGTTGAAACTTTATCATTAAATGTTCATGTAAAGTTCCATAACCATTTCAGTTTAAGTTTAGCAGGGATTATAAACAATTTTTAACCATTTTAGGTAAGGTCAATTTATGGTTCGCCTTTATGCGGGACTCCTTAAATTAACCTGGAGTATTTTTGAAGTCCATATTGTCTTCTTTCTTGTTTATGATTCCAAAAATGTGGGCTTTTATACTAACTATTTTTCAACATTTATATTTCCTTCATGTAGTATTCAAGCGATAGAGTACATTATTTGCTGTCTTATTTCGTTTGCTGATGCATCATTTTCATTATCATGTGCATTATCTTCAATTTGATGAATATCAATCAACTCGTCAAAGTTATCATCTGGAAGATTAAATTGTTTTCTCAAATTGTGCAAAGCACAGCATACATTAACAATTTTTGCAGCTTTTTCTGGTTTGTAGTGCAGCTGACGAGCTCCTAAGATGCACCTAAACACATTCTTCATTACTCCTATAGTTCTCTCAATTAGCATCCTTGTTTTAGAGTGAATTTCGTTGAATTTAGTCTGCCTTGCATCGCCAGAACTACGGAATGGTGTAATCAAATAAGGTTTTAAAGGGTATCCTGCATCTCCTGAAACCAAATACAAAAAGCCAAGTTTAGTTTTATTTAGCTTGACACACAAAATTACCGAAGCTTACCCAAAAGCCAAGTATTTCTTTCTCCATTCTGGTATTGCTGACTCAACTCAACATCTAATGGATTATTATTCCAAATAAACGAGTCGTGATTGGCACCGGGACTGTTTGCATCCACGTAACGGATCATCTGTTTATGATCGCAGACCTGAAATCATGATACATAAGTAATTCAAGTTTTTTCAGCAATTAAACATTCATACAAGCATAACGTTCAAACTATGAAAGCCTTTTCTGTTGTAATATAGGTGCTGAATATCACCAACAGGCTTAACAATCCTGACATGCGTACCATCCACGCAACCTATTACGCCGGGAAATCCAGTTTTTTCGTAAAAGCTGTGCTTGATTTCACGCTTTTCGACTTCTGAAACAGGGAATTTTATTGCTGCTGGACAAATTTCTGCTTCGAACACATCGATAACAGCGGATAATGCCTTCGATAGTGTGGGTTGTGCCATTCCAGCAAAGAAATCGTTGCCAACACCTTTCTGATAGCTCCCTTCAGCGAAGAATCTCAACGCAGCTGAGAGCTTTAACATCGGCTGCACATATGAAGATTTGGTTCCTCCTAATTTGCCATCCACAATGTTCAATAAATATCGGAAAAGCTCTTTCGATACACGAAAGTAATTTAAAAATCTGTAATCGAAAATAGTTTTAAGCATTAAGATATCTATAGATTTCAGCAAGTACTCACAAATTTGATGGCATATCCAAGGGATTACTCAAATCCCTCAATCTGCGACGCTCAACTCGCACCGTTTCAAAATGTAAATCCTCGATTTCATCCTCCTCATCACTAAACCAAAACTCATAACTACTCATTGTGAAAACCAAAAAACAGAAAACTCACAACTATTAGAAAAAAAATCCACGAAACACCGGGTTTGACCACGATTGGTAGATTCACAAAAAAAAAACGGATCCTTGAATTAACAACAACAAACCTGCACCTCTCTCAAACAAGGACCAAATTACATAACCGGTCGTGCTATCGAAATGGCAAAGAAAGTTACTTAGAACCTTAAGTTATAGTTCCCAAACGATAGAAAAACGTATGCTCTATTGTTTTTATCCGTATCTATGATATTATTTATTGATATTTATTCCAAAATCAAATTACTGTTTTGTTAGAAAATACTGCATACGCCCTTATCATAGCTTGAGCGATAAACTTTTTCAGTTTGACGTTTCTATAAATGAACAGCACTTCGCTGTCGATTCATCCTTCCTCTCGATGCAAAATGAACAACTCGCGTCGTGCGAGTCGACATTCGGAATAGAGTGAGAATTGTCACGCGAGAAGGAAACGAGAATGGTCATCTCGACTCGCGCGAGAAGTGGAATAAACACATATGTGTTCAAAACATATGATATTCCGGTGTATAATTTGCAAATTGGGGCAACCAGTTTTTTAAACGAATAACGTGATCAAATTTAACGTGCTTTGATGAATATTTTCATGTGGAAATATTAGAGGGAAAGTTATTTTTCATTACAGGAGAGCTAATTTGAAATATTGGTTTTTGACTCAATTTTACTTTTGGTTCTTTTCTGAACTAACTTTTTTATATGATGGGTTTTGGATCAAGTTCGGTTCTGGCCACTTCCCCGGTGCACCCGTAATATGCCCGGAAATGGCCAATGAAGTCCAAGCCACTCGATATGGCTAAAATTGATCTTGTTATCGAATTTTGATGTAATTGTATGTGTCGCATAATGAGTTTTGGATCAAGTGTGTTGGCCATTTCCCCGGGGCATCCGGGACATGCCCGGAAGGGGCCAATGTGATCATAGATACTTAATCACCCATATTCTTGTTTTCGTTCGAACCGTATTTTCCGTACAAAAAAAAAGTTTTTTTGTATGGAAAATACGGACCGAACGAAAACAAGAATATGGATGAATATGGACACCATTGATCTTGTTGTTGTTGTCATCTTCTCTTTTGACAGCGTTAAGATTTTTCCCCGCACGACCACAAATAGGATTGGGTATTGGTACCGGTAACATCATTCACAACTTTTGTATCGACCATACTGCCCAAGTAACATTGCAAGTTTTATCACGGTTTTAAAGCATATTACAAGTGTAAATCATAGTCTGCAGAACCCTCATAAAACCCCAATTGCTACTTCGGTGAAATACAGTTTTGGAACAACTGGAAGCTCGATACCATTTGATCGGTATATGGTTGGATTTAGCAGACCGATTTGCCCCAACAAACAATTTGAGTTGATCAACAGCTGAATAAGCTATTTTTTAGCTTAAGAAGCATGTTTTTGCCTGAATAAGCTCTTATTCAACATTCAATGTTTGTTGGGGCCTTTCCATATGCTCAACTTCTTGTGACGTTAATTGTGCATTTTCTTTGGCAACAGTCATTTTATTGGGTGACATAAAGTAACTGATGATGGTAGAGTATTGACTCAAACAATTTCCTCCGTAGCTGACCCAGTTTGCTTTGCTACTATACGCAGATGGGTCGAGAATACGAATATGTGCGAATCATACTCTTTAATTTCACCGTCTTTGAGCTCGTCACTAAAACCTTGCTTATATTTGGCGTGATTACTGCTGCCATCATACATCCACTTGTACATAACGGTTAATTCATAGCTACCATAGAACTGTTGCAGTTTTTCAACAGGAACCTGACTGCTTATTAAGCGGGTTGTAGTGTGGTCCAGAAGTTCTTGAAGCCTAACTTCTGCCACGGATGGCGAAATCGATATACCTGTATAAGGCATAAGTGTAATTACAGTCTAAGTTCATTCTACAGTCCCTTTTAAATTTTACTTGATGGGTAATACATTTCATTTGTTTCGAGAATTTTGCCATATGCTGGATACATATCTGCGCCGATTTACAGAATACTAAGCTGAATACTCGTGTATTGCGCTTTCGAGAAATTATGTTTGCATATAAACGCAAGAGCTTCTTCTGGGGAATACGAATTGATTTTGGTTTCTGAGGTTTCCATTGAACTTGGTGCTTTCATGATGTTCTCTACAATCTCGGCGTTCTTCTTTCCTGTTACGTAAAATAAGATAATACATTTGACATTAATTTTCAAATATCATCAATTTGATTCGATTTTCCTTCATCAGATAAAAGTTGGTGATATGTGGAAAAATAAAGAGAAATATGCAGAAATATAATCATAGAGCTTACAATTGAATACGATAAACCCCAGCGCATATCATTGTCAAGGATCGGTATCGGTTGTTTGTTCATTTTGATCTTACGGTACTTTTCGCAGCAAGTTTTGATTTCACCTGATTCACCCTTTCTTGCTCCTTGTTCTGTTTCCTGCATTAGTTCGTGTCCATCTTCTTGTTTAGCTTCTTGGTCAGCGGCACTTCCAGATGCGTTTTCTTGATCAAGGAGTTCGGTTTCAGAATCGATCACTACTTCTTTGACACGTACAGAGGTATTCAACTTTTTTTTAGATTATGTCGGAATTGGGCAACTTGACCACTTGTAGGGTTTGGTTGATGGTTATGTTCTGAGATGCCGAGTATTTTATGCTGCCCGTTTACTATCGTTGATCTGGTTCTTGCCGAACACTTTTCTCTATCAGCATGACAGCGGACACGGCCCTCCCAATAATAGATGTTGCTCTCGATCTTAAAAGAAACAAAAATTGTACAGCTGAGTGATATTTTCGCTGTGATTAATTATTACAATTACCTTTTTGCGATTGCAGTAAAATATGTAGCCCGCTATAGACGATTTTACGACCTCAAAGTTAACCCGAGTAGGTGAGAATAGCAAACCAATAGCAAGTTTTGCTATTAAAAACAGGATATCAGAACATCTCAATTTGTTATTAGTTTGATTGAAATAAGAGTTAAAATATCAAAAATAATAACGGAAACCGTTCGGGAGAAAAACTAAATAATAGCATGTTATTGTAATATCAAACTAAGAACAAAAAAATAAAAAAAGGCCAAAACATATTTAGCTATTATTGAGATATTAAGATTTAATCAATTGCAAAATGTGTTATTAACTAATAACAACTAATTAAGAATAAATTCAGTTGTTCGGATTGAATAACAAAATAATAACAGCTTTAGTTATTCTTCTTGGAGAGCTTATAATAATAGTATTTTTTTCGGTGGAGAATCAGTTTTACTGATAATAATGATTGAGTTCAACAATTCGGCAAAGCTTTTTTTATTTGTTATAATAATAACGATAAAATCAACATGAAATAAAAACGTAACTTTATAAAAAAAAACGAACAATGGCTGAACAAAATAGATTTGAAGTGTTGTAGTATTTTCTCTAGCGTAACTTGTGTCGTTTTCTTTGTTGTCGTACATTTGTACGCTTCTTATGATGTCCTATTGCGTTGGCACCTGGCGCAACACAGGATTATTCGCCAGCGCGGTTGCGATGTGCTTATTTATTTGTTGGGACAAATGCTGAGCGACCCTTACTGGGTCCTGCACAATTCGTCTTTCTCGTACAGCCGACCTAGCGATTGATAATAATGATTATAACGTATGCAAAGTTGAAAAGATACTATTTACCTTTCATATATTTAACTTTTTCAGGATCCATTTGAACAACCGTTTGAATGTTCTGATTTGGCTCCGGGGCTTTCTTGCTGCGTCCTCTGGGGTTGTTAGAACACCTGCCGGTCACTGAACTCTTTCACGAACAGATAATCACTCTCGTGTGCATCTTGCGATACCCTCAATAGCCAATTTGAGTTGGGGTATCCTGGGATGTCGGAGAATGATAATCCCATAGGTTTCTCCACCAGAGATTCTTGAAGCTTCATGTTTAGATGGCGCAGCTTGCAGTTTTCCTCCCGGAGTTGCTTTATTTCCGCTGACATTATGTCGATTGTCTGACGTAGCTCATTCACCGTTCTTAAATAATCAACATTCGGTTCTGGCACACCAACTTCAGCATATCCCACAAACAAACTTGTACTACTGTCTGAGTACTCAGGGCTAAAAGCAGAGTTTGCAGAAGTTGTTCCAGCATATTCATGGTCTTGAAAATTTTGTGGAGTCCCAGACGTGCAAGGAAAGACACTACTGCCATGATTTGCAGAAGATGGCCCTGCAGATTCTTCGTCAGTAGACTGACCAGTTATCGGGACTCCACACATAGCTGGAACGATAGGACCGGTGCTAGCGGCACTTTTAGCGATTTTTGCCGGGCGTTTATTTTGTCCTTGCGTCCTCTGGGGTTGTTAGAACACCTGCCGGTCACTGAACTCTTTCACGAACAGATAATCACTCTCGTGTGCATCTTGCGATACCCTCAATAGCCAATTTGAGTTGGGGTATCCTGGGATGTCGGAGAATGATAATCCCATAGGTTTCTCCACCAGAGATTCTTGAAGCTTCATGTTTAGATGGCGCAGCTTGCAGTTTTCCTCCCGGAGTTGCTTTATTTCCGCTGACATTATGTCGATTGTCTGACGTAGCTCATTCACCGTTCTTAAATAATCAACATTCGGTTCTGGCACACCAACTTCAGCATATCCCACAAACAAACTTGTACTACTGTCTGAGTACTCAGGGCTAAAAGCAGAGTTTGCAGAAGTTGTTCCAGCATATTCATGGTCTTGAAAATTTTGTGGAGTCCCAGACGTGCAAGGAAAGACACTACTGCCATGATTTGCAGAAGATGGCCCTGCAGATTCTTCGTCAGTAGACTGACCAGTTATCGGGACTCCACACATAGCTGGAACGATAGGACCGGTGCTAGCGGCACTTTTAGCGATTTTTGCCGGGCGTTTATTTTGCGGAGTAACATTTTCCTTTAGCTGTTCCTCTTGAACCTGCAATTTTAAATTTAAGGTTAGAACTAAAAAAGTACGAGAACGAAGAGGGAGTTTGACAGTTGTTGTTATTCACATCGTCGTGATTGTGTGCTGCTAAATTTGTCGATTTTTTATCACACGGGCTATCGTTATTAATTTTTTTTTTCCGTTCGGTATACCTGTAATATTGTACTGGTTGTTAGTGGAAAGTGCAGTTCGTTGCGACAATCGTCTAATTAGAGCATATTTTGTGTTGTGAAAACAGTGCAAAAGTTATCCAATCAGTCATATTGTAGTGTATACTGTCTAGCATTGGGCGATCTTGAGAACAGAGCTGCCAGGTGGTTTTATAAAAATCTGTATCCACTCTATTAAAAAATCTGTATTTTCTGTATTGACGATTTTTTTCTTAATTAATCATGTTTTGTTGTTTTACAAATACAGTGCATACAAAATAACCATAAAAAGTGCTTAACCACCTATTCGGGCTATCGTACTAACCATACGGGATATAATTGCGCCATTTGTGATATCGTCCGTACTTATTTATAAGAGTGATATGAAGCCGTTTGAAAATGTATGGAGATTTTAGTTTATATTCATTATCTTCCTGATAAGCAGTTTTAAATGCAAAAAAGTGCACGAGTTCATTACTATTTGATATTTTTAATATAGATGAATACAATTAATTACATCATTTGTGTGGTAGTTACACCGAAAAGTCGAGAGATGTCGCCGCGCCAGTGCTGGTAAAATCATTTTTGCAGTATGGAGAATATCAGAAAATCCGCAATTTCTTACGAAATACATTTTCAATGCAAGTAAAATGTTTACGAGTACTTGTATTTGTACCATTTTAATGTGCTCGGGCACTTTTCTTGTATTTAACATACATGCTTATATTGGAAATATTCATTTAATACTGTAAATCCCCATACAATCTCGAATCGTTTACTACCAGCTCCATATGCATCCGAAAGCGGTTGGTCCTCTGGTTGTGAATGCTGTCAAAAACACCATAGCATTCATTTTATAAAAATCTGTATAAATCTGTATTGTAATTTAAAAATCTGTGATAAATCTGTATTCTGTATCGGGTGTGTATTAAGATTGAAAAATCTGTATAAAACAGATAAATCTGTATAAATGGCAGCGCTGCTTGAGAATCCAATTCCTCTTTGCGTATTAGAGCATCTCCACAGCTGTTTCTAAACCACTTTTGGAAACTGAGTCAGCATGACTTCCGCCTGTGACCAATGCATGAAACCAGTTAAAGGCGATGAAGAATCCGTCTCCTGCATGGCTTTTTTGCGACAGGATGATTCACCTAAAGTGCAGGTGCAGTTTCGAATGCCTTTGGATACGGTTGTGTTTTAAGTTTGTTCTCTGTTTTGTGCGTGCGTTCGCTCTCATAGTTTTCGGCTGCAATTGCCGGATTATCGCTGGTGCTCTGCCTCCCGGACGTTTATACGTGTGTGATTGGTAGTTTTCTCGCTTTCCGGGAAGTTTTAGAATAGAGAAAGAAAACGTGATTCAACATGTTTGCAAGCATCAGATGTCGCGATCTGCGTTGTTTGATTTTCTCCCGGACCAGAAATTAGTGGCATCGCGAGTGATAATTTTTAATTTCAGTTTATTTACCCGCTGCAAGGTGCGTGAAAGAGCTCGGCACAATCGGTGTTGATGTTGGCTCGCTTGTAACTTTTTTTGTTGTGTTTTCGAAAGTAATTGATCGAAATTGTACCCAAAGTGCTTCTGAACGTGTTTCGCAGTTGGGTGTGGTGAAATTCGTGAATTCGCAGTTTATGTTCAGTGAAAATTCCGTGTCACAAAATTGCTCACGGAGTGTCCTTTTTTTGCCGTTCGACGACGACGGGTTTGCGAGAGAAAAATAAGCATCGGGAATTTGGTCCCGGATGTATTGATTTGGTTAGTACGTCCCAGTTGAAGATTGTTCTTATACATATCTCGATTGCATTTGCGGGCAGATGAGTTGGTCGCCGGTATGGGCCAGTAAGTGCTGCCAGCAGATGAATCAAGAGGTATTCGAAACAAAATTGATAAGAAATGTCCAGTCAAATCGATTTAATACAGTTGAACAAATTTCAAAACTATATACGTGCCAGATTTGGAAATAATATTTTTTGAATCTGGAAGTGTGTTTATGATACCATTATCCATTTGATAAAGGTAGAGTGAACATGCGGGCCTTATTGTAAGTAAAAGTGACCTCGGAGTGGTCGTGAATTACCAGGCATTCTGAAATGGGTCACTGGAGCTGCAATAGAGCTAACACCTTCTAACTCCCGGACTAAACCTGCTTTAATTTAAGGGTAATAAAAAGCAGTTTTCTTCCATAATAACACTGCCGGACAGTGGGGGTTAGATTGTACACACACACACAGAACTAAAAAAGTACGAGAACGACACTACTCACATGTTTAGCAAAAGATGGTCCTGCAGGACATTTGTTAGTGGGCTGGTCAGTTGGGCGAACTCCAGAAATAGCTGGAATGACCGGATCGATGACAGTCGCATTTCTTGGAGTCTTTCGTGTGCGTTTCTTTTTGGGTTCAAAATTGTCCTTTAGATGTTCCTCCTGCACCTGTAAATTGAAATTTGAGGTTAGAACTAAAAAAGTACGAGAACGACGCTACTCACATGTTTAGCAGAAAATGGTCTTGCAGAACATTTGTCAGTGGCAAACTCCAGAAATAGCTGGAATGACCGGATCGACGATAGTAGGACTTCTTGAAATCTTTCCTGTGCGTTTCTTCTTCGGTGCAATATTTGCATTTAGCTGTTCATCCTGCACCTACAATTGAAAATTTGGGGTTAGAACCAATAAAAAAAAAGTACAAACGCTACTCACATGTTTGGCAGATGATTCGGCGGAACTTTCGTCAGTGAATTGGTCAGTTGGGCGAATTCCAGGAATGAATGGAGCGACAGGGTCTATGGCACTAGCGGAACTGTTTTGGTTTTTTCCAGAAGTTTCTTTTTTTGTTCAGAATGTTTTTTAGCTGCTCCTCCTGAAATGAAAAATGTTGAGGTTAAATATCAGTAATTATTCTGAATTTGCAACGTACCATTTTTCCAAGGCATGCCATATTTGCAGCATTTGCTCTCTTAGTAGCAAGCTTTTGACCTTGATTTTTACGTGGACGGCCCATTTCTGTTGTTAAATTTAACAGTTATACTGATTTTTTCACATAAACTTAGACAACACGAATAACTGTGTGATTCACGTCCTGCTCACAACCATACTGTTTATACCAATGACGTTTATGTAAGGTCCGAGCCAACAGGCAGCTTGCTGGTATTAGAAGCAAAAATATTGTATATATTGCTGAGCACTCAAGGAACGACGTCACTCCCACAACATTCCATATTGAGAACAGTGAGATTGATGTAACTTCGAATAGCTGTTTCGTGTTAAAAGATAAACATTGCAATGAAATACGATGGACCGTGATTGTGACGTCATCATCAAGATCCATAACAACAGCAGACCTGTGTACTGTGACATAGCTCTCATACGTCATCTGCTATTCTTCATAAATCCTAAGATAAGATGAGCAATAGGGGACCTTTTTTGAACCAGTTTTCCATCAAATGCGAACCAACTCCTGATTGCTCAATTGGAAGTTCACGTATATGGGCCGAACGTATACAACCCGAAGATTTTAACAACAGATAATCTTTTTTCTTGTGTTTTGATAGTCAGTCGTGTTGACCAAAATTAATTGCACGGTCGGTTCTGCGAGAGAAGAAGAATACTTTAAAACAAAAATGAACCAGTTGTCTAATCTTATCTTAGCATAAATAAAAACTACTCTGACTGTTATGTTTAAAGTATTATTCAATAAAATCGTTGTTTATTTAATTAATAAATTACCATGAGTGCGCGACGAAGACGACAATTTTATTTGTCACCCGAGTACTATGGACGGAAATATGTCAAAAAGGTACGTATGTCGGATAGAAAAAATATCAAAAACTACCTAACATCTTGTGCAGCCCAGGCGAAACATTGTTAAGGATCCCATCTGTTCATCAGTATTAGAAACTGTTTAACTTATGTATTCAGACCATGAACCTGAATTCATTGAAGTTAATCCCGCCTCGGAAAAAAACAACCATCGCAATTTAAATAAAATGATTTATTTAAATGATGAGCCTACAGATTCTGAATCTGAATCTGAGCACTCAGATCCAGCCTCAGAAAATACGATGACCTAAGCAATCACCACAGTTTAAATGAATCGATGATTCTAAATAATGAACCTACAGATTCTGATGCTGAGCACTCAGAGGAGAACGCCAACGATGAAATGTTGGATATGGCAAGTGCTTTACCGATAGTAGGTTGACCAATAAATTGTATACGTAATTAACATACCTAGGATAAGTAGAAGATGACTAACTAAATAATATTTTTCTTGCTGTCAGCTATTTTCAAGCTTCCATAAAAAACCCTGGAGATGCTCAATACTATTTCAGGAATAAAACTATTTCCTGAAAGTTTTTCTACTTTTATGTCGAATTTCAAATCAAATCCTTACAATTCAGTACGTGTATTTTTTCTGCATCAATTGTAAATATGACTTTGGCACAACTTCTCCAGAAGCGAATACCGAATGCCCAATTTGCGGATCCAGAGCAAGACTTTTTCATTTCTATTCCCGTTGAGCCACAAATACGAGAGCTTGTTACTGAACATAAAACCAAAATTGATGAGTACGCACAACATGTTGAAAAACATGAAATCGCGGATGTTAAACGTGGAAGATTTATTCGAAAAATTTGCCCTCCAGGATCACGGGAGTGTCTTACGTTTAGTGCTAATACAGACGGAGCCGCCACTTTCAAATGCACGACACAAAAACCATTATATCCCGTATTTGTCACTTTGAATAACCTCCCTCCCAATGTTCGATATTCAAAACACAGCTTGATTGTCAGTGCTTTGTGGCTTTCGAAGGGTGAACCAAACACCAATTTATTATTTAAGTACTTTTGCATAGAGCTACGACGGTTAAAGGATACTGGAATGAACATTGATGGAAAAATGTACTCGGTGTCATTACTACAAGTAAATCTTGATTCCGTGGCGAGGTGCAAAGTACAGAACATGAAGCAAAACAACGGATTATATGGTTGCACATATTGCCTACATCCAGGAGAAACAAAAGTTTCGAATAATTCGAGATGTTATCTCAACATGCATAATGTCCGCAAACGAGAAGACACAGCCACAAGACAGTTGATGGAAGAAGTATCTACCACAGGCATAGAGCTTGGGGTGATGGGAAAATCTTTATTTACTTTTTTACCTGATTTTGATATTATCGACTGCTTTCCTCCAGATTATATGCACGCAATATTGCTCGGCGTAATGAAACAGTTGTGGAGTTTATGGACGGAAAGTGAAAATCATAAGCAAGCTTTCTACATTGGTAACCGCTTGGGAGAAAGTGAAAAGAGAATGTGGAAGCTTTAGACCTCCTAGTGTTTTTCTAGATATCCGCGACAGTTGAAGGAATATAAGAAATACAAGGCGAATAAGTGGGAAGCTGTTCTTCTCAATTATTTATATCCGGCCGTTACTAATAGTCTACCAAAACAATTTTTCGACCATGTCATGTTGCTATCATCATCGATTCACCAGTTATTAGACCCAAAATTGAACGAAGCCACGATGCATTCATGCGAAATGGACTTAAACATGTTTCTGCAGCAATTTGAAACACTATATGGTAAAGATAACATGTCGTATAATGTTCATTTAACGGGACACATCATCGAAGCTGTTTACAATTTTGGAGCCTTATACAATTTTTCGTTATTCCCATATGAGTCAGGTAACTTCTTAACTATGCAATAAAATTATAGATATTGTAATAGATCTCCTCTAGGAAACGGAATGCTCCTCGGGTTCCGAACTGGCAATAAAAGTCCACTTGTGCAAATCGAAAGGAAATATTATATGAACAAGTTATGCCACCGCTCATGGTAAAATGTATTCTAAAAGTTTTAATGTATGTACCAAACAAACATGCCATGCACACAAATATGATATGATTCATGGGTTTACATAAACGAAAATGTCTACGCCATTGTAGAAATTTTATGTGATCAGAATAATATTGTTTACATTGCTGGCCAACAACTGCACTCCAAAAAGTTATGCCATAATATTTATTCATATGAACTAACAGATATTATTAAAGTAATGCGAGTCAACGACACAATTCGTCAATGTATAAATATGTGCATAAAAATGAACGATCGATCATTGCAGTTTATTTCTAAATGTAAAATCCGTACACAAATTGATTGATTTATGGGTCCACATTTCAAGTATTTATGGTATTTATGTTACATAAGTCTTTAAAATCTGTCGATCATATACAGAGTACAAAATAAAAATAAATACCTATCATTAAAATTAAAAAAATTGAAACATTGAAATGGAAAAAATATTCACCTTACGACTAAAAATGGAAAAAATATTAATATGATGCCAATAGCAAAATAAGATACAATATCATAAATTTTTGTGGAGTTGTTTTTCGACTGTTTTATGACTCAAAATTTTAATATCATGAAAATAACAAATTTTGATGTGATATCATATTTTGTTATAAGATTGTTATTATGTGTTATGGGTAAATAACATACATGAATACTTGAATGAAAACTAAACCAACCTCTTCACTGATCAGCATGTCCTAACCATACAATTTCGATGAAACCACGTTGCTGAAATAACGAACACATTGATCTATTGTTTGGAATATTTCAACAACCATGCGTCCGCTTGATTCTTTTCAAATATTGACGTACTGTTCTTTGTTGTATGCAATGCCAACACAACCGCATAACCCAGCACGTATTCGTTTTATTATTCGATGCACAGTAGTGAAGCAGTGAAGTTAACACTCATAAAGATGTATTCGTAATGCATGTGATAAAAAAACAGTCCTGTTTAAAGATTAAGCATCCATGATGAACGATGAAAAAAAACTTATTTTATTAGCATATAATGATCAAACATTCCTCGCCAAACCATTAAAAAACTCTTGTCTTCTGTGAGTAACACAATAAGAAAAATATTGGTGCTGAATGTCATCCCTCATATAATAATAATTATAGAGGCTGTGAAAGTCCTTCTCGTAATTCCGAAATGAGATTCCTTTAATTCGTATTATGAACTGCAGCCATGAGTCAGGATCTCTGAAACCGTTCACAAAAGAGAAGGTTGTTAGTTGAACTTTTTCTACATACCCGAATGTTTTCGAAGTCACTATTTTCCGAATGAACAATAGCCAGTACAATACAGGTCCGACGACATCTTGGATGACGAATAAAATATCATCCGAGTATGAATTTTCTCTGTAAATCACCGAAAGAACTTGTAAAGGATTGTTTATATTGGATTTCGATGTCGATCGATGTGTGTTATCCTAAAGCGACTGCTTGATATTGAATATACCTAGCCTACGAATTCAATGCCATATTTTATCTCAACCTATCATGGACGTGGCTTGTATAAGTTATTAAATTTTGTAAACCGTTATGTGCGTGACAGGCTACCCAGCTCTAATTCGAATAACACGGTGAAAATAAACCCGAAAATCCTCAAACATATAAAGGTTAAATAATATGATTGATCGTATTAATAATTTGCATGTTTTGCTCTTTTCTCAGTCGCTTGTAAAAGTTATATGATATTTTGTATTTTGTAGATTATGCCTAACGACGCTAGGCATACGGTCGTTAGGCATAATCTACAAAAGAAAAAAACTTTTGTAGATTATGCCTAACGACCGTATGCCTAGCGTCGTGTACTCGTATGGCAGGCCGCCAATAGTTACCATCTTCACACAACATTCGTCATAGAATGGCTCGTCCATAGATACCGAAATAGTTTTCATTTTGCGATTGATTGCTTCCATATTTAAAGTTTTTTATCTAACCGGAAGCCGCCATTTTGGATTTGAAAATGGCGGCATATGTCGATTTCCGGTCATCCTGATTCCAAAAATACCCACATTGTGGGGTATTTGACAGTTTGGCACTTTGAATTTTGATCATCTATAAGCTTTAATTCACTTGCACATTCGGCAGCACTGCACCTCCATTTACAGCTTCTTCAGCCAACCGTTTAACCATGTTCAGCAAAAATCAGGTTCGGGTTGCAAAAACTGAACCGAATTCGTGGTTGATATTCCATACACCCGACCCCATGCTTGGCATACACAGTTTTGGTTACGAACTGCTCATTTGCTAATTACTTTGCACACAGTTGACGGAACATAGTTATTTTTGAAGCAGTAGATAGAATAGAGTGTAAGCTTGTTATAGATATGTAAAAAAAGTAGATTTAAATGCTAGTAGTAAACTGTATTTGTATTTGCGTTGCATAAATGAGGTGAGAAATGCTCACTACACATCTCGGAGTTTAAGTGTTTAATTGATTATTGTTGATTCAAATGTTAAGCTTTACCTAATCTTCGCATATCTACAGTAAACTATGAGCTTAATCTATCAATTACTTTAAAGAAAAATAAACTTCAACATCTGAGTGAAAAGTTATTACCAAATGAGCAGTTGGTGTGTACAACTGTGCATACCAAGCATGCCCGACCCCAAGCTCGTTTACACGTGTAAAAGGTGCTGATGGATTCGGTTGTGTTTTCGAAACCGAGGCCCGGTTTTGGTTTCAGTTTCGTTTACCGTGTAAACAAAATGAAAACTTTACACGGTGTGTACCATTCGTTCACACGTGTTGCGATTTTGAGGACCGTACCAGTACATGTGTGTACCGGTAGGTTTTCTTGTCCACCACTGATTCAGTGGTCCTACGAAAAAAGTGGAACCAGGGATTGTCAGCTGCGCAGCAAGGCGTTGAGTTGTGTTAAAGCCAAACCCGGTCTTTCGATCCGATATGTGGCCAGAAGGTACAACGTCAACTTTGATACGGTGTGCCAGGGAAGGATACAAGTCGTACAAAGCCAGTAAACATCCGAACCGGCACATGAAGCTGAATTCCGTGGCCAAAAAGCGTGCAAGGCTCTGTACGACCGTGTTTTGACGAAACACAAGAGCTGCACTTTGATCGATGACGAAACATACGTCAAACTCGATTTTAAGCAGCTTCCCGATCAAAAGTAGTGCCGGGAAGATTCAAGTTGGTGTTTGCCGACAAGTTCGCGAAGAAGGCCATGATTTGGCAAGCGATTTGCAGTTGTGGTCTGAAAACGGAACCATTCGTCACATCCTCGACAATGACATCCCAAGTTTACATCGAACAATGCCTGAAAAAGCATGTTTTGCCGTTCATCCGCAAGCATAGGGCCAAAGTCATCTCTTGGCCTGATTTGACCAGCTACCACCGACTCCAAGGTGGTTCTGAAGTGGTATGCTGCCAACAAGATCGATTTTGTCCCCAAGCTAATGAATCCTTCGAATTTCCCGGAATTTCGACCGATCGAAAAATGCAGCCACTTTGACGGGCAAAATGAATCACGAATTACAGGTATTTTTGTGCGTACCAATTTACTTTTAATCAGCCTTTATCATGCCGATGTGAAACTTAAAAAAGTTAAAGATGAAAAAACATCAAACCTTAGATCGCTACTCTTCTCTCATCCGTAAATTTTGACAGTTTTGGGTGGTTTGTTTTGGCTCCCGTTCGTTGCCATCTCTTTTACTCAGAGACAAAATGATTGGAACCAAAAAGTGAGATTAGGGACCGTGCATTGCTCTATGAAGCTTTGAACTGTGACGAAGAGGTTTGTTTGATCAAAATTAACAGTAAAGCTGGGTTTAGACGGCACTGGTAAATTTTCATGATAGATAGACACTCAAATACAATCGAATTATTATGAGTCAAAAAAGTTGGACGTGGACCAAATTTCAAGAAGCTCTAGTTCAAATTTTTTATTCAGTTGGAGTCGGTACTTTTTCTTGGACTCTGACACCACAGCCCTGTTATAAATCAACAAATTTAAACGACAACCATGAGTTGATGGGTTGAAATGTAGGCTCCAGGTGTGGGAGCTGCCTTTTTGGCGTCGGTAGCATTGGTACTCAGTACGGAAATCAAGATCGACGGAAAACTAATCAAGAAAAAAACGACAACAAAAAAGCAAAATTTCATATCAGCTTTGTAGTTCTCTTTCGACAATGTTTCCGATTCCAAAAATAACTATTTTGTTTTAATAAACTAATGCACAAACCGGGACAAACGGCTCATTGCATTATAGTAATAAATTTTACTTTTGCCTCTAGCTGACTGACGAACCGATAACACTGATTATTTTCGTTTATTTTTTTCTAAAACCGTTTCCCAAGTGTAGATTACGATGTCAAGTACTCCACCAAACATTCCGTTGAGTAACTTCATTACAACCCTACCCTGGTTTGCCGCTCCAGTCAAGTGCGTAAATTTAATAGCCTCACTATCTATCTTTGTAATTTTGCCGTACATGCAAAAGCTCCATAGCCGCATTGCCTATATCTAACGCAATTGTTCGCTCGTTTGGTACCTTGTTCTGGACTACTAGGAACGCGCTCTGGCATATTCTGCTGGCCCATACCGCAATCAGTGCTGCCTCAAACCATTATCCGATTGGACCACGTCTAGCCGGAGCACCAGCACCAGTCCCAGCAGAGAGGCCTTCTGGGCTTATCTCCATGGACATCCGACAATCGCACTCCATCGTTGGTCATCCTGATGATCACCGTCATCAACCGAACCGAACCGTATGTGCCAACTCGGACCATCTGGGTGGAAAGCTAGATGGTTTATTTTTAGACCATCGACGAACTACCATGTACCGGAGTTGTTGTTGTTGTTTTGTGCTGCCTAGAACTTATGGCTACATGCCCAGTCTGCAGTTAGGCACTGTG
Organism: Ochlerotatus camptorhynchus; assembly: GCF_037179485.1. Classification (NCBI taxonomy): domain Eukaryota; kingdom Metazoa; phylum Arthropoda; class Insecta; order Diptera; family Culicidae; genus Ochlerotatus; species Ochlerotatus camptorhynchus. The sequence goes on along the minus strand of NW_027040727.1, from coordinate 660,431 downwards.
GAAAGTAATTGCACCTGATTGCTCGAGTTTCAACTCAATTTGCTGCGAGATTTTTTTTCTGGGTGTCGAATTTCACTTTGGGTACCACACCGACGGGAAGTCATTTATTGAAACCGAAAGTGCGTTTGTTGTCCACCCCTGACCTTCGCTGGGACTTCCACAGCTTCTGCCAGAACCGCACAAACATCCCACCAGTCAAGCCCATCCATTGCCCGAGCCTGTCGAAATGCGGTTGCAACTATATGAAATTATGTTCCGCCCCCTGTCCTCGTCGTCCTCTGTCGGCCTAGCCACAACCGGCTGCTGTTAAACCAATCGAACTACGAATCAGCATAAATTGCAAAACGGGCAACCGTACCGAACCGAGGTGATCCGGAAAACGCTACACACCGACTCTCTGCCCGAGCGAACGGACAACAACCGGTGATAAATTGATTTCATTTTAATTGAGAGAAATTACCGAGGACAAGTGCGGCCACAGCAGCAGACACCGACGACCACCGACCAGCAATTTGTTCTTCCATCCGCATGCCACCGTATGTGGATCGTTTTTCACCATCCACGCATTGCTGTCCTCATACTGTTCCCCGTGTGGGCTTTGTATTGGCTCTCAACAGCTCTCTATCGGAAGGTCGTATAACTCACCATTCCCATGGCAGTGGTGTTTATGGGATGTATTGGCTGACTATGACCATGAAAGCGGTCTCTGCACTAAGAATTCGAATTTGTTGAGGTCAATTCGATAGTTTATTTGCCAGATAATGGTTTTCTCAATTCGTTGGAAATCTAAAAAATCTGGAATAATCAAACCGCAGATCCCGTAGTGCCGATATAATCACCTCTAGAGGGTGCGTTACAATAGGATCAAACTCTGATTCTATGGAAACATCTGTTGAGCTAGTGGATTTTAAACTCAGTGGGAAATGTTATCCACCTGTGGGATTGATAAAAGAACCTCAGTGAGATTATCACCACCTGAGGAAAACTAATTTTATTAACTGGCTTTTTCATTATACTCAGAGGGAAGTTATACATCCTGAGGGCAAAACCATTTGAGTCCTGAAAAACCCCTTCAAAATGATGCAGGTTTTTGGATAGATCAAGTATCCAAACAGGTACACAGATAGGAATAAACTCCTTCTCTCTTACCTGCTACTGATACAGAAAAATGTATTCCTAGAATACATAACTAAAATATAACCTCGGTTAGTAGTAAAATTCTTTTTGATTTTTGATTTGTTATGTGGTTTACAATTCCTAATACAGGGCAAGAGGTTAGCAAGAAGGGCTCTTCATCTTTGATGAACTTTTTGATTTTGTGTTGTACATGTTGTGTTTTACTGTGTAATGTTTTTCAATTTTCTTCTTGTAAAGTATGTTGTTTGAATGTTTTAATTTGTTATTCTACCTCCATAACCTAACTTAACATAACGTGCCAGATCCCTGACAATCTGTTGGTCGGATCGCCTACAGCAATCTCTGAACCAATGGACAATGGAGGCAGCTCTCCGTAACTTCAGTGTCTGAAGACCAGCCAGGCGGTGGACTGATGAGGATCATTCTCAGGATCTTGTTCTGGATCCTCTGAAGTTTAAGATGGTGGCTTTTTGCGCAACTCTCCTAGATTAGCATCCCGTATTCTATTATGGGAAGGATGATTTGTTTGTAGACAGCAAGCTTATTTTTCAGGGACAGGGTAGACCTCCTGTTGATGAGTGGATACAACGATCTTATCAAGATGTTGCACTTGGTTTTGGTTTTGTCAACGTGCTCCCTGAAAAGAAGCTTGCTGTTTAATGTTAGCCCGAGGTACACGACCTCTTTGGACCATTCCACCACTGAGCCGTTTAAGCAGATCTTATTATTTTCAGACGGAACAATTTCGGGGAGATTTTGAGTGTGGAAAGATGATTACCTGGGTCTTTGCCGCGTTGATACGGATCTTCCAGCTGTTGAAATATTCAGACAGGACGTCCAGGCCTCTCTGAAGTTTGGCAGTCAGAGTTCCGATGACCCTACCCTTGTAGACGATGGATGTGTCATCTGCAAACAGAGACAACAATCCACCATCAGAGGTGAACAGGTTGAATAGAATGGGACGTAGGATGCTTCCTTGTGGAACCCCGGCACCGATGTTAAAAGCATCCGATGTGATGCTATTCAGAGAGACTCGGAACGTCCTGTCCGAAAGATAGTTGTTTATTATCTTCACTAGGAAGATTGGAAGACCGTACCGCTGCAATATGAACACCAGGCCATCATACAAGACATTGTCGAACGCTTTTTCAACGTCCAACAACGCCATGGCAGATGTTTTCGAAACAGACTTGTTCCGTCTGAGAATGTTTGTCACTCGAGTCAGCTGGTTGACGGTCGAACGACCTTTCCGAAAACCAAACTGTTCCTCGAGTAAGATGTTGTTTTGTTCGGCATATGTTAGGAGCTGGTGGTAAACTGCTCTTTCGAACAGTTTTGATAACCCTGAGAAAAGGCTGACTGGTCGATAATTTGAAGGAGAGGACGGCTCCTTTCCAGGTTTCCGGATAAGTATGACTTTAGCTGACTTCCAACACGAGGGGAAGTAGCCAAGTCTGAGGCACTGATTAAAAATCAGTGCCAGATGATTGTAGAATCTGGAACTCAAGTATTTGAGTTCCAGATTCAGGATGTTGTCGAAACCTGGGGCCTTTATGTTTTTAGATGATTTGATAAAGGCCAACAGTTCGTCAGCCGTAATCTCGGATTCCTCTGGAAAAATGTTAGGAATCTGATGAAGATTGGTTGCATTTTCAGCAACCTCAGATTCATGAGGGCTGACGAAGTTTTGTCCGAGATTATGGGAGCTGAAGAAGTTTTGACCTATTGCGACAGCCTTCTCTTAAGGAGTTATCAGATGAACCACTGGGTCGCCGGGACGATCCAGTGGGGTCAGTGGTGGAATGGGTCTTGGCTTATTTTTAAGAATTTTCGTTAGTTTCCAGAAGGGCTTTACACAACCTGGGAGAGAGCGGATCTTGTTAGCAAAATCTTGATTTCTGAGGTCCACCATCCTGGCTTGGATGGTTTTTGTAAGACGATTGCAATGGGTCTTCAAGACACGCAAACCAGAACGCTGGTATTGCCTTCGAATGGAGTTACGGAGTCTGATGAGACCTTTGGTAATTCTATCAAGGTTCAGAGTATTGCTCACCTGTCTGGATACTGGCACGTGTTGGTCCCTGGCCCGCGATATCGCCTCCTCGATGGAACGTAGACACCGGTCAACGTCTTCGGGCGTCTCCGGAAGGACACCGTAGTCGACAGTGGAGTCGACACAATGTTGGAACTGCTCCCAGCTGACACGATGGAAGTTGCGCCGGGAAGTTTGGAATCGGTTGACAGATGAGCCTACTTCGGCCACCACCGGATAGTGGTCCGAACTCATCTCCTGATGTGTCACAGGTAGCGAGATGTTGGCTCGCATGTTGCTGATGAGGATGTCAATGGTGGAGTGAACGCCAGATCGGCTCAACCAGGTGGGAGAGTCCGGCGCTAATATGGTGTAGCGAGCCTCTTGCAGGTCGTCGTTCAAGATGGTGCCGTTTTGGTTGCGTCGACTATTGCCCCAATCCTGATGTTTGGCGTTCAGGTCACCAGCGATGATGCACTTTTCGCGCCGTCAAGTTAGTTTGATGATGTCCCTCCGCAGGTCTGTTGCCAACCCGTCCCTGATGGTGACTTGCTTGGGGCAATAGGTCGCAATGATGGTGATAGGGCCGACAGGAGCGGAGACTTCTACCCCTAAAGCTTCGATGGTTTTCAGCTGAAAGCTCGGCAGAAACCGACAGCAGATGTTTCTCCTTACAGCAATGGCAACTCCTCCTCCCCTGGAGCTGGTTCGATCAAGTTTTAGAAGCCGGAAGTCAGGAAGGTAGACGTTTACCTCCGGTTTCAGGTGGGTTTCAGTGATAACGGCAATGTCGATGTTTTGTTTGTTGAGGAAGTCAACGAACTCGATGATCTTGCTCTTGAGCGAGCAAGCGTTCCAGTTGGCGATCTTGATGGTTTCATGGTCCATAATTGTCTATGAAACGTGATGCAGCAAGAATCTGCTCGGTTCTGGTTCTGCAAAAGCGCTTGATGATGATTACTTCTGCCATGATGGTAATGAGTTCCTCTGTTGTGAGTAGCTCTTCGTTTTCATGCGATGGTGGGGCATCATCTCGACGCCACGATAGTCCCGGGGGAGGAGCCGAAACCGTTGCCGCATAGTACAGACGGCTCGGATTAGCCAGATGGTTTGGAACCTCAGCATTTTGCGGAACCGATGCAGCAGCAGCAGCAGCCAAACGGTTGTTGAGTGGTAGTGGCGGAAGAATCGGAATCGGACGCCATTAGCTAATGGCGGGGAAATTCTGCTAATTGCGTGCCGGTACTTTTTTCCGACCCGGTTGGTTCTGCGTGGAGGCCCTTTTGCGGATTTCCATGAATTCCGCACGTTTACGACAAGACTTGCTGGTAGCTCGATGTGCTGCACCACAGTTTTGCGCATTGTGGATCGGCGTTCTCCATGCTCTCGCATTTTTTGGATGCGTGTTGTTTGCCACATTCGTTGCAGCGATGAGCCATGTGGCAATTTTTGGTCCCATGCCCAAACATGAGGCAGTTTGAGCATTGGGTGACGTTACGGGGGCGAGGTTGGTAGCGTTCCCACTTAACGACGATGTGGTAAAGCGCCCGAATACACTGCAGGTCCTTCAAACATGTTGCGTTTCGCTCGAGGTGGACCAAATACAGCTGGTCACGGTACTTGCGGGAGGCGTCGTGCCGATTCATCCTGAAGACTTGCGATGGCTTTAGGTCGTTTTTCTTCAGCTCATCCGACAGCGCGGCGATTTCCATATCGGGCAGACCACGCACGACCACCTTGAGTGGCTTGTCCTCCTCGATGTCGTGAGAGAAATACTCCAATTTTTTCTGCTTCAGCAGCACTTCAACGGCCTTGTAGTCGTTCCTTGCTGGTACCATCAGCATGATGCCTTCAGTGCACAGGCGCATGGTGCACTTCAAGAAGCCTTTCTCGATGTAGTACTCGATGTTTTCCCGAAGTCCAGGCGGGAATCCCTTGACAAAAAAGGGTGGTAGTTTCTCCTTCTTCTTTATTTCCGGTTCATCACCATTTTCCAGAACGGCGTACCGGTTGTTGAACAGCAGCTTTTTTGAGGCCGACTGAGCGTTGGCGGTTTCCTGACGGGGACGCTTCCCGGACGAGCTTGCAACTGCACGATGTTTCGTTTATCACCGCGAGAGGGAGACGCGAACGGACTGTCAATGTCCTCGATTAGGTTTGTAGCTACTCTTTTACCTACATTGGACAAAGTCTATTAGCGATTCGTACTTCAAACCGAGCTGCAAATCTATTTTGCTTATTTACTCTTTATGTACCTAACGCACTAGCTCTGCTGCTGATCGTTTCTCTGTCAAGAACTACTGTATGTTATAGCTATATGCCCTATGGAAAATTGCAACACCAACAACATCCATTAAGTATGTTACGCTCTAAGGAGGGAGGGAGGTTTAAAAATGTGTGACAAGCAATGCATTAGGTATAGGAAAAGCGTAACAAAAGGGGGGGGGGGCTTGATTTTTCCTAAATTTCGCGTGAAGTACTTAATTTATTTATAATCACCATCTTTAGCATTGAAGCCACACAGACTGAATTATCGGGACTTAATTTTATTCTTAAAAACAAGCTTACTAATATTAAAATTAAAAGCATCATTGAACAGTCTGCAACATTTGTCGAGTGATTTATTATAACCATAAGTAGTACGGTGTCCAGGGGTCCACAAGGTACGTATTGTGGAGACGACGGAGTGGAGCGTGGAAATTGATATCCCGGAGCACGCTACTGCAGTCAATATGATTACTAATCATGTCAAAAATAAATAGTCTCTGCAGGAATATTCGACGACTCGATAGTGTTTGCAGTCCAATAAGCGCACATCTATGTTCGTATGGTGGTAGGTTATCGGGATTGGTCCGTGAAAGCTGTCATAAGGCGAATCTGATAAAAGTTTCTGTATTCTTTCGATGCGCGATATTGAGCGCAGATATGTACTCCATATCACAGAACATATGAGGAACTCGATAATCAAAAATCGACCCCATTTCAATGATTTCAAGTGGTATAGAAAGACATCGATCTGTCAAATTGATTATACCAGCTGTAAAATGAGAAAGAACTTTTGAATTTATGTTTTGGTTTTTTCTTAACTATTTACGTCCTTTATTTATAACTATATAGCTAGCTCCTCACCTCGCGTCACTCAGCAAACAAATATATTAACGTTTGCAATCAAAAAAGTATAAATTTTTGCCACCCAACGATTAATCCTGAAATTTCATTGTAAACCAGACGTATTGTTTTTCTGTAGTTATGGCAAAAAAGTGGGGAAACTCCACGCTTGACTCCACGCCAATACTTCTTCTTATCTTAAATCTTTTTGTATATAGAAAAAAATATGTACCATTTTTTTTTCGTTAAAATTTTTTCAAATGTTTGGAGTCAATGCCATCAACCTTTGATTTCATTTTGGATTCGTAGGAGGAAAAATACGACGAGAGTTAACTGCATACATTTTGAAGTCCAAAGTACTTATCGTTACCTGTAATACCTAAGGACTCAATCCTCCATATGATTTTCAGCTGCGGCCGAGGCTGCGGCCAATTGAAAATGTTTTGAGCAAAAGATTTACTCCAATTATGTTGCACTAAAAACGTGGAAAGATTGATCCAAAAGGCAAAGGAAGGGCGTTCCTAGCAAACTTTTTTCGATCACTATGGCTAAAGTCCCAACCTGGGTCCCCCAGCTCAAAGTTAAAGGAACGGATTTTAGAGATGAACTAGCCGTCAGCTAAAAATCTCTCAAATAAAGATTTAAAAAAGGAATGGCTATAATTTCTAGCAACAATAAGCACTATTTACAAACGAAAATAATCGTTTGAATCTATTTTACATACGATAAGTGCACACTACGAAAAAGTCATGTAAATTTCGGTTCCCTGAGACCGACACATGTAAGCGGCTCTTTTGACGTAAGGATCAGTTGAAAGAAATGAGAAAATAAATTCAATCATACGTTCTCTTCGTCGAGTTGCTTATGTTTCGGTTTGAGAACACTTAATTTTACATGAAATGTTTGTTTACGTTCCACGATTTACGCCCTATGTGGATAACGTCTCGTGTAAAAGTAGTTATTTCTAAGTGTGTGTACCAGTTTTGGCACTTGTGTCCAGTTTTTGGCCCTAGGGCCATATTTGAAATAAATTTTAATGATTTTATTTGCGTAGATTTCTGCCAAAACATATGTTCTTACCTTGTATCGAAACAAATTTAGAAAAAAAAATGTGAAATTTAAGAAATGATCAATTAAACGACCGGGCTTAAACTGGTACACATACCCTAGTTATGTTTCTAGATTTCTTAAAAAAAATCAACTCAACAGAATATTTCATGACACCCGTAAGTTGACTTACTAATAGCAGAGTGAACATTATTATTCATATAAAATGTTTAATTACACCTATTCAACGCGAACATAAAATCTTCGAATTGTTTGCATTCATACATTCAACTATCGCAATTTACGCAATGAATCGAATGGAATTCAATCAGGTCAAAGAGACTAAGAAATATTGCATCTGTAACTATGCAAAATTATTGGTTAATAACGCTCTTGATTGGCTTGAACATGTCACGTAATTTTAAGTGCTCCGAGACTGAAAAGTTCGTTTCTCGACGAAAAGTACGTTTGATTTAGCTATGTTTCGCGTCTGTTATGACTCAAATTTATGTCAAAATTGACGCTCGTATATGTCACTCTCAGAGCACCTAAATTTACATGGATTTTTCTTAGTGTGTATGACTTATCAAGTGCCACAGATGCGTCTTTTCAACTTTAGTTCTTATGAAATTTAAATTAATATTAATTACAGTTCCAAGTCCTATCAGGCCTGTTTTAGAGAATGACCACCTTGGTGGGATTCGTTTGTTTTAAATTGGAAAAAGGAGACTACTTACAACTACTATTTACAATGTATTGCATTTCTTCACAAACCTAGTCTTAATGTCAGCAACTTTGAAATCTAATTTAGGAACGTTCACATCTAGATGGATATCGGAAATTCTTGTATCGAAAGGATGATCAAGTACTATCCTCAGCACTCTATTTTGAGCGACCTGGATTTTGTTCCTGTGAGTCTGTGCACAACATTCCCAAACCGGAGCTGCGTAGAGGATCGCAGGTGCTATTATTTGTTTGTAGACAGCCAGTTTGTTCGCCCTTGAGAGGCGGTATCTGCGACAAATCAGCGGATACAGACACCTAACCAAGGTGGAACACTTGACTACAGTTTTCTCTATATGCGAACGGAAGAGGAGCTTTTCATGAAACTACATCCCGATAAAGGTTACTTCGGCAGACCATTCGACCCTTGTGCCATCCATGATTACAGTACAGGGAGCTGGTTTCAGTTTGGGCGATTGCCTATGGAGGAACATGATCGCTTGAGTTTTGGAGGTATTGATTTTGATTTTCCACGTGGTGGCATCATCAGCAAAGGCGTTAAGGCATCGTTGAAGTTTGTTCGTTATTTCACGAGGCATCCTTTCTTTGACGGCTATTGCGGTATCATCTGTGAACAGGAAAAACATGCAACCGTCTCCGAGGGGAGGAATGTCGGAAGTGTAGATACTGTAAAAGGGCCCAACAGACTTCCTTGCGGAACACCTGCTGGAATGGAAAACGTGTCTGAAAGACAACCATTCAACGATGCCTTAAACGACCCTTGCTGAAGGCAGTTACGGGTGAATTTAACAAGATGCAAAGGAAAGCTGAAGTTACAAAGCTAACAATGCAATGGCTGTGGATTTGAATACAGCTTTGTTACTTCGGAATATATTTATCATCCGTAATAGCTGGTGATTTGTGGAGTGCCCTTTCTTGAACCCGAACTGTCCCGGTAGGAGAATGTTGTGTTCCTCGACAAACTTGACCAAACGATTGAGAATAAGTTTCCCGGGTTTACGAATAGGTATGACTTTCACAGTCTTCCAAGTGCAGTTCCAAGAATCTGTTGAAGACAGCGGCCAGCAGAGAGTGAATCTTCATGCTGAGGTTTTTCAACACTTGGTTGAATATTCCGTCGAACCCGGCAGCCTTCATGTTTTTGGTGCATTTCAACGTAGAGCAAATCTGTTCCACGGAGATCCTATCCTCCGGAGGGATAGCACAATGGGAGGAGTCAAGGTTGCGTACGAATTGCGCAACCTGATCTTCGAGTGGACTTTGGATGTTGGAGCCAAGCAAGTGCGATTTGACAATATGCTTACCAATCGCATTTGCTTTCTCCTGAGGGGTGATTATAAGCCGATCGTCATCATATTCATCTTTGAGTGGTGGAATGGGTTTGGGATGCGTCTTTAGGGGAAGCTCACCGGCCCAAAAATAAAAAAATATTTTCGGTACGTTTTTATTTTTCTAAAAATATTGGGAAAAATTATCAAAAATCCAAGAAAATCAGTTTCTTCCTTAGATTTTTGTCAAAAATTACATGCAAAAAATTTTTTTCTATCCCATCATGAAAAAAAATTGGACTCTCAGAAAAACCGAAAAGTTGATGTTTTGTGGTTTTTTGAGTCCAACTTTATGCCATAATGACTTATAAAAAATGTTTTTGTACGTGAATTTTCTTTGAAAAATTAAAAAATATGTGATTTTCTTAGAATTTTGATATCTTTTTCCAATATTTTTAGAAAAATCAAAACGTAATTATTTTTTTCGGAGCCGTGAGCTTCCCCTTAAGGACCTTGGCAACCTTCCAGAATGGTCTGGAGTGGTCGTCGTAATACCGTTTTGGAAGCAATCTTCTTGTTCAGATCGACCAATTCACGTTTCTAGGTAAATCTCCGGTTCTTTGGAACTGACGTCCACGAATATTTCTCAGGCGAATCAAGTGTGGGGTGGGGGAATCAATGACAATAAACTTACAGGAACTCGTCGAACGCACGCATCGTCAGCCACGGTTATGGTGGCATGGTGAAGTCCCTCCAACGCTCGAGTGATGTCCTCCATGGTGTCAAGAGGCGGGTTGTCAACAATGTGCCTGTCTACAACGTGTACAAACTGGGCCGTGTTTACGCGGTGGAATTCCATGCGCACGCTTGGAGCAAAGGCCACGTTGCAGCCTAGTTCAGCAATCACCGGTTGGTGGTCGGAGCTGAGTTCGTTCAAGGCTACCGGCTTGGACAAGCCGGTATTTATCAGAAACATGTCTAGCGTCGAGCGATAAATGTTGGCTCGTCCGAGAACCAAATTGAGTATAGCCCATGCTGCGAGTGGTCGAACAGCAGATGACCGTTCTGATTCCACTGGTAGTTCCACCAGTCCTCATGGCGAGCATTCAGATCTCGGGTTAGTCTTCACGCTTTCGTCTCTCATCGTCATCCGGAAAACAGCGCACAATGGGATTAAAAAAAAAGGTATTTAATTAAATATCTCAAAATGTCACTGGATATAATGTAGATATTTGCTCCTAGGCAACTCCGGGGTCCCATAATTGCTCAATGCTGGGTCGCAGCGTACGACATCAACCGGTGTTATTCACGGCAAACATACTTTTGAATATAAAAACCAATAAATGATCCATAAAATAATGGAAAACGTTCCATCAAAAACATCCAAATGATCCATAAAACATCGGAGAAAATCCCTAAAAAAGTGTGGATGATCCATAAAAAAAATCAATATTATCAATATTTTATGTGATATTTAGCAACACAATTGTAAAAATGTACCGCTAAATTTCTAAAGAATGAGCATTGAAATTGTACGAATTATTGCAATATTGCAATTAATCCATAACACATTCAGCAGTGAACCTTAAACTAAAGAAAGTGATCCATAGAAAATAAAGTTTGCGCACCTAAAAATATAGCCAAGGTCGCATTAATGAAAGCAACTTCCTTGGACAGCTTGAAGCTGAAAAAGGTTTTATTAAACAAATATAAAGTCTGAACCAATCTTAATGCTTATAATAAAACCTATTTCAGCTTCAAGCTGTCCAAAACGAGACTGCTCTGAGGAAGTTGCTTTCATTAATCCGAACATTCTTGAAGAACAACATCGGATATAACCTCAAAATGTCAGAGGAATCAACATCACCGTTGAGTGAAGAACAGAACAGCGATCGAAACTGTACGCTTTGTGAAGGCCATGACCACGTAGATGATATGGTCCAGTGTGATGTCTGCGATTTCTGGACCCATTATAGTTGTGCTGGTAAGACAGCAGCTGTGAAGGAGGTTCCGTAGACGTGCTCGAAGTGCACTCATATGCTGAAGGTGCCGAAAGGAACCAAGAAGTCTGTCCCAAATAAACCACCTAGTAGAAAGAATAGTGCGAGGAGTGATGCCGGATCCGAATCTGGAAAAGAAAGTACCAATGAGGTCAGCCTGGAGGAATCCCTTGACCAGTTTCAGCAGGAGAAAAGTGCAAAGGAGAAAGCGCTGGAGGAAGAAATATTCCTTTATGAAAAGCGAGAGGAGGCTGAGCGGTAGATTTTTCAAACCTAGAGTTATCTTCCGTCACTCTTTCAACAAAGATTTGACTAGATTAAGGATTTAGGGATTCAATTATTATTTTAGTTAAGCACACAAACTATGTAGAATGAGCTATTTACTAGTTACTTAGGGTGAATCAAGTATATAGCGTTTAGGAACAAATTGTAAGTTACCAAATTTTAGGAACAAATTGAAGTATCTATATTAAGCAAATATAGAATTATTAAATTCAATATTTTCACGAACTTCTCCTTCAACTAACCTACTTCAGTAGCTAGTTCACTACAAATCACCAAAATTTAATTAAACGATAGGTATAGTAACAAATTTAGGCAATTAACTTAACTTAGCTGTACAACGTGTTCAAGATGGTTTGGATAAACTCACAGTTCCGTTGAATTAAACGTGACGTCTTTTATTTCTGGCACCGACCGTTACCGTAGCTCTCCGAATTTTCCACAGGGTTGTCACTGGGTTTGGCGGTACAGGATTATCCCGATGTTCCGAAAAGTCATGATCCATAAATTCACGTTTTGGACACTATATTAATAATTTTGATCCATAACCCTCTACCTAAAATACACGGGCAGGACAGTAAATCTATGCAGATATGCAGTGGAGCAATTTTTCAAGGTTTATGGATCAAAATTAAAAAAAAAATAGTGTCGTAAACATGAATAATATACGTCTAATTTATGGATCATGCCTATATTTTTAAGTGCGCAAACTTGATTTTTTTATGGATCTTTTTCTTTAGTTTAAGGTTCATTGCTGAATGTTTTATGGATCAATTGCAATATGTTTATGGGTAACTCGTACAATTTCAATGCTCATTCTTTAGAACTTTAGCGGTACATTTTTATAATTGTGTTGCTAAATTTCACATAAAAAATTGATAATATTGATATATTTTATGGATCATTCACACTTTTTTAAGGGATTTTCTCCGATGTTTTATGGATCATTTGGATGTTTTTAATGGGACGTTTTTCTATATTTTATGGATCGTTTTATCAATTCTAAAGGTGTATACATAGGGCTGCCGTTATTCACCGTCGAGCGCCGACAGTTTTGAGCGCATGCATACTGCAACTATGTAGTGGTACGAATCAATGTTCGTATAATGTCGGAGAAGAATTAGAACGTGTTCGATTTGATTTCCTATATGTGTTGGTTAGGTGATCAGGTGGGGCTTTGAGGATAACTTTACTTTGGAAAAAGGTACTTCTAACTAGCATACCATGGGAGGCTGCAAAGTTCACGCATTGTTGGCCGTTATCGTTCGATACGGCATGCAGGTTGTTTGGCCCGATTGACGGTCTGTACGTTGCCTCCCATCCTACCTGAGCGTTCATGTCACCGATGACGATTTTGACGTCCCGTTGCGAACAGCCGTCGTACACCTACTCCAGCTGCGCATAAAATGCTTCTTTCTCGTCTTCAGGTCCCCCCCCCCTCGGCTAGTTGGACGTGCCCTAGCCCCCTGTTTTGCCGGGGGACTTTCATGCACAGCTCTGTTTAGAGTCACGCTGGCACTAGGTCGGTGATCAGCCGCTCCTAACATGGAGAACAGACGTCGACGCTATTTCTCGGCAGTACACCAACTAATTGAGCTGATTGTTTGAATGTGACTAATGTGTAAACCATCTACACAATTGGTTGAAGGTCAGCCGAGAAATAGCGGTGGGAGGACTACACCACCCATCATGATATTCGGGATATTCCTGTATTTTGCCTTATTTATAACACAGGGGACGGCTTGAAAATCAAATTTGGTAAAACAAAATTCTGTCCATGAGAGTAATGTTGCACAGTGTTATTTTTTATGGTGCGGTGTTCTCTGGCTAGTTTCCCTAGTTCAAACACAACTAATTTCAATAAATAGCCACATTGTCATCCCTCAACCGTGTTGATGATTACCTGCCCTAAAGCGGTAAAGTCAAAAAGGCCAAATGTGCCACGAACATTAGATAGAGTTTTGTGACACAGCTCACCGACATAACGGGAATTAATTGCAGCAATCTTTGGCTTGACGTCAATAATAATTAACGTTCCCTAGCTCAAATTTCCAAAGAATTCCAATGTAAGTGAACCGTCATAGAATCAGTTCAACCTCAACGTCACCGGTCTGAATTTGCTTTTCCACCTTAGGTAACCCAAAACACTAGTGAAAGCCCCTTTCAACAAACAGCAAAGCCGACAAGTGACATTATCTGCTGTGACCTTGTCACACTTTGGCGTTAATTATAAACCATACCTTTCATACGTGATGCCTGGAGTACCTGCATCTTTGACGCATCACGAATGTCTGAATAATTATCAAATAACTATTTCCGCTCGTTGTGCTACATGAACTTGACACTGGTTGATGGCTTGCAGGTCCTATTTTTTACGTTAACAGTGATCCACCATCCCACCAGCTGGCACCAGATATTGCAGAACATGTCATTTCCCACCCCTGCTAGTGCACGTGGAAAATTGCTATGATTAATAATGTCCATCTCCGGAGCGCAAGAGTGCTCATTTTTCACCGGTCTCTTTCATGTGGTCACCAAATTGCTAACAAACAAAAAAGGGCGGCGCTGAAGGACTGATGGGCATCCGAGGAAACGAAGTGGTGGTCTCTCGCCTCAGAAGAATGACAAGAGTATTAATTTTCTTCCGCTTCTGCCGCTGCTGTTTCCTTCCCGGCAAGTTCTAATTTTGATGATGGAGGATAGTAACAGATGTGCTGATGATGGTGCTCTCCGACCGGTATTTTCGCTGTTGTGGATTATAAGCTCAAATTTTCTTACTTTTGCTACGGCATCGGATGATGAAAGTTTTCGTATGTTCTTATGTTGCTTTCACTTGGTTGGAGTTTTTATTTGTTTATTTTTTGATCATATGTTTCAATAGAAAATGACTCTCAGCGACCTGCAATTTCAAAGTTTAATGGTGTATAAAACGTGTGAATGTGTGTTTGAACGCGACAAGGCAAAGTTAGCTAGCTGATCTGGATAAACAACAAATTGAATACATTATTCAACCAATGAAATATTTCTGCTTCATCAACTGTTGATCCGGCAAAGCATAGTGCACAGGCTGTCGTTGGGATAGAATAGCCCGGAACATGCAAGGAATTCCCCAAACATATCGAACCGTTGGCATACGTTCTACATAGCACATGCTTTTCCTTTCCACCACGTGTGACAACGTGTGTGTGAGTGCATTTCCATTTGTAAACAAATCAAAATAGGTAAAAGGCAAACGGACTTCAGGTTCCAAATTGAAGTCAGCGCAAAAATGAACTTAGCATCTGAAGGACTACCAGTCTCAGCGGGGGAACTAAACAACCAGAAGATCCAACATCTTCAGCGTAGGTATAAGGGATAGCTCTGACAAATTTCACAACCCGAGTTTTCGGAAGTAAAGGTCGAACACGAAAAAAAAAAACCCGGACACGAAAAAAGGTGAAAGTTAATGCTTTTCCGTTGATACTGAATCCACACACATTCGAACCACACCCAAATTCAAAATGCACTAATACCAACAAGCATTGCAAATTACGAAGGTGAGAAGTATCGAAATTTTGACCGTATTTGTAAACACAATATTATTGTATAATTATAATAATTCTACTACTGAAATGACAACTTCAATTCAAAGATTCCAAGTTCATGGAAGTCCTGCTAATGCTCAGGGATGTCTTGCCGTAGTTCAGGGAAGGCCTGCCGAACTTCAGCGAAGTCCTGATGAAGTTCAGGGAAGCCCTGCCGAAAGTTCTTCCGAAGTTCAGGAAAGTCCTTCCAAAGCTCAGGGATGTCTTGCCGAAGTTCAGGGAAGTTCTGCCGATGTTCAGGGAACTTTTTTCGAACTATAGGGAAGTCCTACCAATGTTCAGGGATGGCCTGCCGAACTTCAGAAAAGTCCTGCCAAAGTTCAGGGAAATCCTGACGAAGTTCAGGGAACTCCTGTCGAAAGGATTTATTAGAGTTTTCGACTGGTACGTATGGAGATTTCTTTTATTCAAACAGGGAAATGCAAAACTGACTGTGTGGATTACCCTAGATTGAGAAAACCATACAAAAGAAATCTCCTGCTGAAGTTCAAAGAACTCCTGCCGAAGTTCAGAGAAGTTCTACCAAAGTTCAGGGAAGTCTTGCCAAAGTTCAGGGAAGTCTTGCCAAAGTTCAGGGAACTCCTGCTAAAGTTCATCGAGGTCCTGCCGAAGTTCAGAGAAGATCTGCCGAAGTTCAGAGAAGTTCTGCCGAGGTTCAGGAAAGTTCTGCCGAAGTTCTGGAAGTTCTGCTTAAGTTCATGGAATTATCTAATTACCTCTAAAAATACCAAGATATATCAGAATACCTTCATCAAAAAGGCTGAAATTTTCACAGAATATCCTGAAATACTTGTGAAACAACTTGTGAAAATCGAGGATAGTTTTTTTTTACCTTGATTTGCTTTCCGTCGATCTTGTTTTCCGTGCTGAGCACCAAAGCTACCGACGCCAGGAAGGTAGACCTTCCCTGAACTTCGGCAGGCATTTCTTTTATATGGCTGTCTCAATCTAGGGTAATCGAAACAGTCAGTTTTGCATTTCCCTGTTTGGATAAAAGAAATCTTCATACATACCAGTCGAAAAATCTAATAAATCATTTCAGCAGGAGTTCCCAGAACTTCGGCAGGATTTCTCTGAACTTTGGCAGGACTTTCCCGAAGTTCGGAAGGCCTTCCCTGAAAATTGGTAGAACTTCTCTATAGTTCGAAAAAGTTCCCTGAACATCGGCAGAACTTCCCTGAACTTCAACAGAACAGAAATTAGCCGGAGAAAGTACTGATAATGTGTTCGTCGCGAGTTTTGGTGGTGATTCGGTGGCCGACGTTGCCGTGAATCAGCAAGTTTACGGCTTGAAAAAGTGCTCGTCTGCTGGTCTCTCACCAGTGTAGGAGATTGGGTGCAAGCTGATGGGGTGTTTACACTTATGCTTTTTCACTAGCGCTAATGACATCAATGTAAACAGGACATCAGCGTCTACCAGCATGAGATTTCAGAGCAACTGAAATCTGCACAGATGTAAACATCTCATGAAGAATGCCTCGCTGGATACGCCCAAGAATGGACGGGCGGTAGCTGGTGGTCGTGAACGGTTCCTGCGGAAAGCACTAGACGCAAACCTCCTCCCAGATGACCATGGCAATGCAAGAAAAATTGTTTTCGTTGAAGGAAGTATTACAACAACGGTAGGCGAAATGGCTCTAATGTTGGCCTATAGATCTAAGATTGGGCCCATCGCTAAAAATCTGCTATTTATCAATTTTATCTAGATGAATGCGTCATTAGGACGGTACTAATTGATATTTTTGGTCACTGCTGAAAATATAGTCGATTGCTGAATTTATGTTTGGGCCCAAATTAAGGACATTTAGACCGACATTACATCCATTTACCCTAATTGCTATTAGATATTTTTGCAAACAATAGTGACAGATAGCAGGCATGAAGCTCAAGTGGAGGTGCCGGGCAAAGGTGTTATATCCTAGACAAATGGTAAGTTACAAATTCGCTGTTGTCCTCGTCGTTGGCACCGTCGTTGTCGCCGTAGGCAGTACCGTTAGTATATTTAAAATTAACCATCAACCGCTGAAACTATATGAATTATATTGTTCATTACATACCAAGTGAAAACTTATTCATATTTTGCCGAGGAGCGTTGTGGTTTTGAAATGCTCGATGACCCCCTTAGAGGGATCGGTTTTGCTTAGTGAGCAGAATATCATGGGTTTAACCCCAAGCTCTCCCACAACATAATAAACCACCATCGTTGGGTTCTGAAAGCATAAAGCGCAGTTAATAACCAATAGTTAAATTGTTTAAACCATGAGTTTCGGAAAGGGTGTATGCGTGAGCTAGTTTGAAACACATTGTTGGCTGCTTTCAGAGACGTCGCTTCATTTAAATAGCCTTTTGTTAAGTCTTGCGTAGATTGTGGTAAAGTTAAGTCGGTCGTAGATTGTGATAAAGTGTTTATTCTAGCAGATTCGTAGAACATTTTCCAATCGATTGCCTTGTTTAGAATAAAAATCCATCAGATATTGACAGAGTTATAAATGGTCTAAACCTTACCAATTTTCGTAACGCGATCGATTTTGGTTTTTTTTAAATTGCACCCCAATTTGTTGTTGAAAAACGTAATGCTACGCTAAAATATCACAATACTAGTGAAAATTTGGAAATCTATTTGAATATATGCCATCAACTGAATTTATGCATCAGTAATGTATTTGAAGAATGTCATTCAAAAACTGATTTTGAAATAAAGTCCAGTCTGAAGAACTTCTTTAATTATGTGAAAACAAATTAAAATCTGACAAATTTCCATAAATAAAACTATGCAAAATAAGTAATCTTTTCGACGACAAGAAATCTGTACGACGACATTTTCTGACGTCGGACAGTGAGGCAGTGAACCCGATAACATGGCCAAAACCTCTAGCACCGTGAGTATGCATTCTACAGATGTTTTGCCTTCGACAAAGTTGCTCAGTTTATAAAGGACAAACTTTTGGTACTTTCTGCTTAGTTCGTATGGTAACAAAGAAGGTTTTGTTCAACTGAACAAATTTGCCGAAGACGGATATCTATTATCTAGCCCATACATTAACTAAGGACAAACAATTCAAAATGAATGTCACGCTACCGCTACCTGGTGAGTGAATTATGAACTAAACTCTTTTTCATAAAATGATTCATGTTCATCTGAAAATTTTTGCCAAAGACAGAAATCTACTATCTAGTCAAGATGTTAGATAAGGGCAAACAATTTAAAATGAATGTCACACTAGTGCCTGATATATGAATTGTGAACTAAACTCATTACCTTAGAACAAAAGGTTTTGTTCATCTGAACAACTTTACCCAAGACAGTAGCCTTCTGTCTAGCACATATATTAGGTTAGGGTAAACAATTCAATATGAATGTCACACTAGCGCTGCCTGGTGAGTGAATTCTGAACTAGACTCTTTATCATAAAATGTGTCTTGTTCGTCTGAAAAACTTTGCCGAAGTTGGGAACCTTCTATCTAGTCAAGATGTTAATTTTGGTCAATCAATGAAAAATGAATGCCACACTAGCACCACCTGACGTGTGAATTCTGAACTAAATTATTTACTTTAGGATAGATTTTTTCCACTTTTCGAAGACGGAAACTTGCTATTAAGTTCATATGCTCCACACTTAGAAAAAATAATGTAGGTTTAAGTGCTCTGAGACTGACATATACGAGCGTCAATTTTGACATAATATTGAGTCATAATAGACGCAAAATTCAGCTTACTCAAACGTACTTTGAGTCGAGTACCAAACTATTCAGTTTACGTTTGTTTACGTCTCATCCTTTTTGCCAAAGTTGGATTCCGTCACGTGTAAGATTAGGTATTTCTAAGTGTGTAGGTTAGGGCAAACAACTAAAAATGAATGTCACACTAGCGCCGGCTGGTGAGTGAATGCTGAGCTGCTCTCTTTACTATTAAAAAGTTCCTGTCCACCTGAATAACTTGTCCAAAGACGGGAACCACATACAAGCAGACATAACACTCACAAGTTGTTCATCGAACAAGCATTTAACGGTCAATTTAAAAATATCTCAGTTTGTAGTACTGCTACCTGTGGCGCGCATAGTCAATTTCCTTGTGTTTGACGTTGAAACACTACCGCCATCTGTTCAGCGTACTGCCCACCACAGTGTACTCAACATATGGCGATAATGTTTTAGCGACGATGTTTAACAATGAGAAATATTCAATGTGGTATGTATGTTTGTCTGTGCGGGAACCTTCTATTTAGTCAAAAAATTATGTTAGGGCACACAATTCAAAAAGAAATGTCACACTAGTGCTGTCAGGAGAGTTATTTTTGAACTAAACTCTTTACCTCATGACAGTTCTTGTTCATCTAAACAACTTTGCTCTAGATGGGAACCATCCATATAAAGGGTGATACGGTCAAAATTTGGTCAAGGGAAAACGCGTGTAAATCGGTGAAATCGTTTATTTAAAAAATCAAATTAAATTTCTTTTTCAAGTTCAATTAGTATAAAATTCAGGAAAAATATTCAGTTAGGCTTCCGCTTTTCCAAATCCGAATTGCCGGGCCTTACGCTTGACCCCTGCCATCAGATTTTGTACAGCCACCTTGTCCACCTTCTTCGCCGCAGAAAGCCAGTTTGCCTTGAACTGCTGCTCGCCCTTAGCAGTTTTTTTTGGTCTTCTTTAGGTTCCGCTTGACAGTAGCCCAGTATTTCTCAATTGGGCGGAGCTCTGGCGTGTTGGGAGGGTTCTTGTCCTTGGGAACCACCTGCACGTTGTTGGCGGCGTACCACTCCATGGCCTTTTTACCGTAATGGCAAGATGCCAAATCCGGCCAAAACAGTACGGAACAACCGTGTTTCTTCAGGAAAGGCAGCAGACGTTTATTCAAACACTCTTTCACGTAAATTTCTTGGTTGACAGTCCCGGAAGCTATGAAAATGCTATTTCTTTGCGAACTTTGACAGTTTCATGAGCTTGAAAACATCTGCTACCTTTCCCCTTCCTTTTGCCGTATAAAACTCCTGTCCCGGAAGCTGCTTGTAGTCGGCTTTGACGTAGGTTTCGTCGTCTATTACCACGCAGTCAAACTTCGTCAGCATCGTCGTGTACAGCCTCCGGGATCGCGCTTTGGCCGTCGTATTTTGTTTATCATCGCGATTTGGAGTCACTACCTTCTTGTAAGTCGATAGTCCGGCTCGTTTTTTGGCTCGATGCACGGTTGTAGACGATACACCCAGCTTATTTGCGGCATCTCGGAGAGAGAGGTTAGGGTTTCGCTTGAAACTACCGGCAACTCTCTTTGTCGTCTCAGCGGCTTCCGGTTTTCGATTTCCCCCCGATCCAGACTTCCTGGCTGTCGACAAACGTTCCCCAAACACTTTAATTACATTTGTAACGGTTGATTTGGCAACTTTTAGCGATTTTGCCAACTTTGCGTGCGAGTAGCTCGGATTTTCGCGATGCGCGAGCAAAATTTTGATACGCTGCTCTTCTTGCTTGGACGGCATTTTGACAACTGAAGGGTGAATTCCAAAATCAAAATAGGAGCAACATTCTACACACACACACCTTCAAAATGAGGGGTGTTCAGGTTTTTTAAATGCAAAATTGAAAGAAATACGTCAAGTTGATATTGACCAAATTTTGACCGTATAACCCTTTAAGAAGGATCGATAGATATCGTTATATGTATAGTGTGTACACACATAGAAATAACTATTTTTACACGTGACGGAATCCATCTTTGACATAAAGGATGAGACGTAAACAAATATGTCATGTAATATTAAATGCTCCGAGCCTGAACTTCGTTGCTCGAAATGTACGTTTGATTGAGCTATATTTCACGTCTGTTATGACTCAAATTTATGTCAAAATTGTCGCTCGTATATGTCACTCTCAGAGCATCTAAGTTTACATGATTTTTTCTTAGTGTTTTTTTAGAAGGCGCAACTTGATCATTATCGTTTAAGAGCCATCTAGTGAGTAAATGTTGTCATAAACTATCCATAGTTTAGAAAACCTTGTATTTCTGCACATCTTTGCGGAATCAAGCATCATTCTATATGGATGGGACTTCGTGATATAAACATCTCTAACTTCAAAATAAATCACTTCATGTGTATAGTTTGACAATCTTTGACATAAAGGATGAGACTGAAAAGTTAGGAAGTACGTTTGATTGAGCTGAATTTTGCGTCTATTATGACTAAATTTCATGTCAAAATTGACGCTCGTATATGTCAGTCTCAGAGCACCTAAATTTACATTAAATTTTTGAAGTGTGTACTTTAATCATGTAACTCAAAAATAGAAGCGTAGAAGCAGAAAATTCATTTTTACACCAAAAACAATCAGCGCTTGCAACATACTTTACAGCGAAAAAAAGGAACAAGTAATCGAAATTCCCTCCGGAAGACACTATACTGGAAACACCAGTAGGTAAAGTTGAATCGCAAACAAATAATTAAACAGTTACGTGAGTTGCTCCTGCAACACTTTTGTTCACACGCCCTAACCAACAAAGCCATGTAGGACAAAACAAGAAAGTATCCAAAAACAGCTCCAACCGACGAAAACAAAGGACTACCGGCAGAGCCGAGCTGCAGAAAGTGCCACCTCACATTTGTCCGAGATTGTTCCGTTTTTTTTTGTGTTCGACTGTGGAGGATGTAAAATCAAAGGAAAAGCAAACAAAAAATCGAGAAAAGTACACAGCCAAAACTTTGCCTCACGCCACGCTCCTTTTTCGAGCAAAGAGCAGCACCATGCTCAGGAACCGGAACTCGTGGCAGCGAATATCGTAAATTTATGGAATTGTGATGTAAAGGCAATTCTGGGGCAAGCGTTTTCTGTTTGCGCAATATTTTCAAAGGAATGACAAAAAAGTTGGAGGATGAATGATTTTGTTCAAAAGTAACAAAATAGCGCACAACCTCATTTCGATCAGAAGTAATCCAGGGTACGGTGTAACATTCTACCGGCTGGCAAAGTAATACTTCTTGCAATACAACACATTCCTATGGACCCAGAAAGAGCAGAATCGATCAACCGGAAATGGACACCCATTCCCGCAACAGAGTACATGCAATTGTGTGTAGTTCATCACAATCCCAAACCCAGAGTGAAAGTCATGACGAATAAAATGAATGTGCTCACATCAGCACATTGCAATTTCTCGTCTTGATTTCGATTGTGGAAATGGCCGTTGGTTGTTGGTAGGTAGGTATGTGGGAAGGTACTTGATTTGAGTACGTAGCATTTTTTACGATCTTCACTGGACGTCTGGATTTCGAGCAACACGCTTCAAGTATGTAAGTATGTGGTGAGTCTTCGACTAAATTGCTTCCAATTTCGGACGCACTCAATCAAACCGGATCGAGATTGATGGACTACCATTTCTTGTTACGGTGCTACGTCCGATGGCTGCGAGAAATTCCAACCAGTGATTACCGATAATTAGCTTTTTGCTGAGAAAAGGACTTGTTCCGGAACTCCGAAGTCACTGCGTCAAAGTCACGAAGTTGGGTGTGCTGAATAATGGGTTCCTCGTAACCTCGAGAATTTGCGCCCCTCCGCTTTCGATTGAAGCTTTCCGACAAAACATCTCAGGACAAAGGTATGTGACATTGTTTTGCATGCGACGGATTGTAATGCTTAAGCTGCTTCGGGAAAGCATCGAAATAAACTTTTAATGAGAATTCTTCGCCTGAAAGTTGGGAATATTTCCATGCACACTTAGTAGGAACATTCATATAGGGACACCAGACGAACTGATGCGAATACAGAAATCCCTTCATTTATGCGGTGGGTGGTACCATCGGTTGTCCTTCAACCAATTAGCAGTAATTGCATACACAATATTAACGCAATTGATAGAACGACAGCCGAGAAACAGCATTGGGTGGACGGTACCACCTACCGCATAAATGGAGGGATTACTGTATTCACTGTGATTTGAGCTGTTGTTTTGTTGCCCGAAATCAAGCAATTTTGACTAACCTTCTCAAATAACATAATTATATTCGTTATATACATCTGGAAATTCATTGGAAAGCTGATCACACGGCAGTCATGACGACTGTAAGCTTATTTTTTTTGGTTCGTCACAGAAATCCTACACCGATACAAACATCAACAGCACGAGAATTACCACAAATCACCTCCAAGCGTCCCCGGTGATGGTTGATTTCGAAATCCAACTCCAAGCTACACAACCAATAATACCGAATCTTATTATTTTCCTGCCGGGTAAACAAACGTATCAGTGACTGAACTTTTCGTCCCTCCCACCGCGTACCACTCACTCGACTTGACGGTCGACCGATGGTGGTGGCGGTGGTGCTGTAAAACGGTGAAATGTACGAGGTTCATAAAAATCCTCGTAAAAATAATGTTTATAGCACACCTCTCCGTATTTGGTGTCTCGGAGGATGCTGTAACCGGGCGGTGAATAGTGTGATATGAAGGCGTTAAGTACTTACATGCTGTTGGTCCCGGTTTGCTGTTGTGGGTACTTTTTGGTTTGTTCTTCAATTCTACGTTTTCGGCATTTTCAACGATTTAACACGTTTATTTCTAATATTTTGGATTTTTGCTTAAGCCTAGCATCCGTTTGCGATCGTCCAGAATAACTATTTTTCAAGAAACCTGGAGGCTAACCCTCCATTTGGTAGTTAAGGGTTAAGGGAAACTCTGAAAAACGTGATTTTAGAGGTAGCATTGATTTTTAAAAAAAGTTCTATTTTCATAACCATTTCCGAAAAAAATACCTCTAATGCTATATAATGCTGAGTCCGAACCAAATTTTTGGACGCCATCTTCAATGATATGTTTTCGAGTATAAGATATGATACTGCACTTTTCAACAGTAATATCAACCCGGCTTTTAGCACACCAATATTAGAAGACATCAATTTAATCCTGAAAATGTTGCAGATCTGACTTATTACAGAATCCCATGCATAGTTACATATCATCAGCATAAAGTCTGGAACGCGCAAAAACTGGTCAACTTCAAATTGGTGTATTTCTGTTAAAATGTATTAAAAAAAACCTGAAATGCTGCATTTGGAAGATGAGTGTATATACAATGGCTGCTATGATGAGCTTTCACCGTTTGCTCTCCAGTTTTCAAAATGACGTCCAAGCAAACGGAGCAGCGTGTCAAAATTTTGCTCGCACAGCAAGAGTCCGACGTTCTCACACGCCAAGTTGGCAAAATTGCTGGATGTGGCCAAATCGACCGTGACAAACGTTTGAAAAATGTTTGAGGAGCGTCTGTCGACCGCCAGGAAGCCTGGAAGCGGTGGCAATCGTAATCCGGACGTGGCAGCGACGACGAAGAAGGTGGCGGTGAAATATAAACGGAATCCTAACCTCTCCATCCGGGACGTCGCTGGCAAGCTCAATGTCTCCCATACTACTGTGCAGCGGGCCAAGAAACGAACCGGGGTGTCGAGGTTTAAGAAGGTGAAGGTGGCGAACCGAGATTACAAACAAAACACGTCGGCAAAGCAGTGGTCCCGAAAGCTGTATACGAATCTGCTCACAAAGTTTGACTGTGTCGTAATGTTCGACGAAACTTATGTGAAGTCGGATTTTAAGCAGCTTCCGAGACAGGGTTTTTATACCGCATCAGGAAAAGGGAAGGGAAAACCATCAAACTATCGAAGTTCCCGAAAAAATATCTCGTCTGGCAGACCATATGCACGTGTGGTCTAAAAAGCGGCATTTTCATTACTACGGAAACAATCAATCAAGAGATCCACGTCCAGAAGTGCCTGGAAAAGCGGCTGCTACCATTCCTAAAGCAACATAATAGACCTGTGCTGTTCTGGCTGGACTTGGCGAGCTGCCGCTATGGGAAATGTGGTACGATGCGAACAACGTGGTTGTGGTACCCAAACACCACAACCCTCCCAACAGCTCAGAGCTCCGCCCTATCGAACGGTATTGGGCCTTGATCAAACGGAATCTCAAAAAACTAATATATCCATGAAAAACGAGCAGCAGTTTAAATCTAACTGGCGTTCGGCGGCGAATAAGGTCGATGAGACCACTGTGCAAAATTTAATGGAAGGGGTTAAGCGGAAGGCACGGCAGTTCGGATTTGGCAAACCAAAAGAATAATCGAACATTTTTTCCATTAAATATATGAATTGAACTACCAAAAGTAAAATAAGAAAAATTTTGTGATAATTGTGACTGAAAGAAACGATTTTTTTTTGTCGACCAAATTTTGCGCGTTCCAGTCATTATATAAGCACATTGAGGTGGTTTATCACAAGCTTGACATCGTCTACGATTAGAATAAATAAAGAAGGTCCTAAATAAGAACCCTGTGGAACTTCCGAGGTGACATTAACTTGTGTATTTTTCATTAAAGCGGACCATCTGTGTTCCATTCGTCAGGTATGATCCGATCCACTTTAAAAGTGTTCTTGCCAATCCTATACGTTTAACCTTGTAAAAGTAGCAAGGGAATGTTTCGTATAATGGAGTTGATGATCTGCTGTTCAACTCAGACACAAGGGATACGATTCACCTTCGAGATCCAGTTCCGTCAGCAAACTGTGTTCCATCAACGTCACCGATGAACCGTCGTTTAAAAAGGCGAATACGCGAACAGGCTTTCCTCGTCCGTGAAGGAGCACTGGAACGTATCGAAAGAGAACCTTGCTAATATTGCTGACGTTAGTGTTGTAGGTTTCGGTCATTGTTTCTGCACCGGCCGGTGGAATCGGCGTTCGGGGATTCTCCGTTCTCTGGTATCTGGAATCATCGCGTAGTAGCCGATTATGCATGTATGAACAACCGTTCCTTCCGCAAGCTTGATTTACCACACACGCTCCGAAATGCTTCGTCAAACACTTTCGACACAACTTGTTCTTCTTCAGCGCTTCCCATCGCGCTCCGATTTCCAGTTCCTGAAACTTCTTACACGTTCCTACACTGCTGCATCTTCCGTGGCAAATGATACACTGCTTGTTAGCTGACTTTGGAGTAGCCCTCAGAAGAACCACTGAGCTTGATGATGCTGGATTGTAGCTAGATGTTGAACTATGGCTTGACTTTCGACCAACGTACGTGCCGACCGTCGACGGAACCATTACTACGCCTACTGCTTCCATGAGCGCACAGTGGCTTAAAAGTCCATTTTGACGCTCTTAATTAATAGCACCGTGAAGAGTGGATTAAGAGTAATGACGCCTTAAGCAAAGTTGATGGGTATGACATTATGCTAGGTGCTTCCCACTCTAAACTTTAGTACTAGTATACATTAAATATGTTTAATTCTCTCATAAGTATTCTTAAGTATTTTTAAGTATTTTTAATCTTGCATACTTTCCATCGTAGTTACCGGTTGCTAGTGTTGGTGTTTGTTGTTGTAAGCCCCGTCAATTTTAATGTTTTCGTCACTTATGAAATGAAATTAATTCTTGGTTTAATCTAATTTAATCGCAATAAAATCATGAAAATTGGTGTATGTATTTCAATTATGCTTATCTAATAGTGTACACCAATCGTGTGTTATTCGAATTACTGATGGTTTAGAGTAGAGAGGTTCTAGAACCTTTCTAGTTTTGAGCAGACTTTCCAGTGCATTATCATGAATTTGGACTCCTTAACAGAGCTGTTCCAGATTCCCAGGAAAATAAGGAACCTTTGATTGACATGACAGACCTAAGAATGTAACCAAGAGTGTTAGCACAAGCTGTGCAAGTATGGAGAAGAATAAGTTCTTGGCTATGCCTACATAGGTCAAGGATACCAGGGTCAGGGGTTGTAACGGTTGAGGTTTTTTTTTCTACACTCGCTTCGCTGTCGTGCGAGACAGTCTGTTTGTATTCGTACTCTCATGCTCTACCGTTGTTTTTTTTACACAACACTGCATCATCACTGCATTAACTAACCTACGCTCACGACCGTACTATTAGCTTTTCATCCAATATGCATTTGATTCACTAATAGGGTAAGCAAATTTGTATTTATTTTAACAAGCAATAGATAGGACTTCTAACAAATTTAATCAAATTCATTCGGCACATTTTTGACCTAGGATTACGTCTTGCGGTAACATATTGTGGGTGCAATTTAAAAAAACCAAAATCGACCGCGTTACGAAAAGTCACGTTTTGACCACTTATAACTCAATCAAAAGCGGATGGATTTTACTTCTAAACAAACCAATCGATTGTAATTTTTTCTACGAATATGCTTAAATGAACACTTTATCAATTTTCAATAGGTCACTTTTGAAAATTACACAAATGCCCAACTGTTGCATTTGTGATCAAAATTATCACCGATTGCCTAAAAAAAAAGCGCTTTCCCTCACATAGATTTCAAAATCGAATTCCATCCGGTCTCACCGAATGGTGCTTATTCAATCACCGTGTGTGGTGGTGTCCGGTCGGTCAGCATTTTGCTCCGGTAAACAACGAAAGGCTGCCCGCAAATAGCGAGCTGCAGCCCATGTGAGCGTCCATTCACCGAAGAAGGAAGAAAAAGCCGCACCGCTACTGATTGGATTCAGTTGCTCTTCGTGAGTCGCAGTGGGTCATCTATGCCAAGCGCGTCACCCTTTTTCCAAACAACATACAGCTCGCCAGCTCATCTGTGTCCTAATAGCTCAACATTACTCAACCATCACGACAAAACGGTCCTTTTCAGGAACACCACAAATGAGTTAGAAAGTATTTTCTGGACATTTGTAAAGGTCATCAATCGGATGTCAGTTCCCATAAATTTAAATCTAATATACCATGAATTTTTAAGGCAACATTGAGGCTGCAATTTAACTAACCAGTAAGTCGCGGCATGAAAGTGGTCTGATTTTGATCCAGAGATGATGGATTTTAATTTCTAATACGCCAATCGATAGGAAATTTTTCTGCGATTCTGTTTATCAATTTTCAATAGGTCACTATTCCCAGGATTGCAAGTCTGGAGGCACGCTCACTTGCTTGAGCACCAGGAAAGAACCCTCACCTTAGCTCACAAAGAAAAGTTTAGTGAAGGAATTTCTGTTCCATAAAGTGGTGGAAAGGTTTTATAAAACCACGAGAATTGTCACTGCGATAAAAAGGGTAAGCTGACACCGTCATCAAGTGGACGAAACAACACTCTAAACCTGCGGATCGATGTTCCACCAAAAGTAGTTTCGTCGTAGAACGTGTCGGCGTGGAACCATCTACGTCCCGGAGAACCAGACCAGTGTGGGGAAGCCAGATCCACGTAACAGACGCGAACGGCGCAATCGGGGCAACCGGCACGATTGGCACGAAGGGCAAGGAAGGATACACAAGTCCGAAGGATCCGACCAGGCACGGAGACCTCGTGCCAGCCGTTGCGGAACCAGTCAGTTAACGTGCATCGACGGGCCTGACACTGACACCGCACACCAACTGAAACTGTGATCTTGTTAGGATCAGATAGGGCTGTTAGGGATCTTTAGGGCTAAAAATTGAATAAATCGCCGTCAATGAACAAATAATGTATCTTACGGTTTTCCCTCTTACTTTGCAAACTTCGGTGGAAAAAGTCGACCAAGAGTGTGGTTAGAGTCACTTGGGGGCTGAGCGGGCGTTATAAAAGGGTTTGTTACTGATGAGAACAGAACTTATAAAGCCTTCATATTTGTCATGATTCTTCTGATTTTTTGAAAACAGTTGCATTAAATTTTGCAACAATTTGAGATTATGGGTAGAAAATTGAAAAAAATCTGCTCGAACGCGATTAAGGCATTTAATTTTTCTCGAGATTATCCCACCGAAGGAACTTGACTAATTAACCGTTAGCTTAAAAATTAAACACACTATTGGTTGAGGCACCGCTGGGCACAACTACGAATATACAATAGTAACCCTGCCGTCGAAATAGAGCGTAGTGTCACTCGTATAAATGTCAGATCGCGGTGGCTTGCAGGGAATAATTTAAGAGAAGAGGAGGCAATAGAGGGACTTTTATTAACCAATTTTCTGTCAAACGCGAACAAGCGCCTGCACGGTAAGAAAAAGGTACCCTACGGTATGGTTACCATATGGTATCCTAAAGGAGGACATGTCCTCTTTTTTCAATAATTTTTAAGACCCTAGAGAGGGTCTAGTATAAGAGAGGAGTGGATTCAAAACAAACTGCCTTGGAAACCTAAGCCTACACACCAAATTTAATTCGCTGAAAATCAGCAAAATTTTGCTGATTTTAAACTTGATGACAGATCAGCAAACGTTCCAGCAAAACAATGCTGCTGAATTTTTCAGCAATTCGAACTTCTGGCAAAATGAGAACCTTTTACTGAAAATCAGCAATATTTCTTTACTGATTTTTCAGCAATTAAAAATTCTGACATTTGGCAACATTTTACTGATTATACCATTTGAGGTCCGCCGTAGAGTGAATCAGAAAAGCGGCGTTTTTAAAATTTACTCAACTATTGAGTAATAATAAATGAACTCAAATATAAGTTTAGTTTCATTGAGGTTGCTCTTATGCGCCTTTAACCATTTCATTTTTACAAGTGTTGATAGACGAGTGGTCAACACACGGGCCCCGTAATATCAACGTCCATGGTTCAGTTCCAGTATGCTCCGTTTTTTTTTTTTTTTTTTTGTCAACTTTATCAACGTGGATTCATGATCAGGATTACTCAAAATTGAGTTTTCTTCTTTAACTTAATTTTACCTAGCCCAACGGAAGCCACGTTATGAGTGAAAGGAACTCAATTTTGGGTACTTTTTTCTTACCGTGAAGATAGGCGATGCTCGATTGGCTCTGACTTTGGCAGTTCATTTGGCTCAACACCAGCCAATCCGCTCCTCTCTTATACTTGACCCTCTCTAGTAAAGACTACAAGTTATGAAAAATCTCAATTGAACCTATGCAAATCATGAATTTGGTTTTAGCGCACATATTATTAAAACGTTTGATAAAAACTCATTGTCCTTCTTTAATGTTAAGAAAGGGAATCATTGTCCTCCTTAATCTCCAAACCTCAAATGGAATGTCCTCCTTTTCAAGTGTTTGATATGGTAACCCTACGGTCAGTTCACTTTTACCTACTTTTGACTAGCTTGTCCATGAGGGAGAGTCGCGAAGAGAGAAAAATGGAACGTCAAATGCAGCCAGACGGCTACTGTCACGAACTGTCATTGGGAGCCAAGCAATTTTATGATGCTTTTCTTACAGTTGAACAAGAATACACACGGCGGTTTTAAAATCTTGCGTAAAACCATTTATGACAAACTGTTGTTTCCACCTATTTTATTCAATGGGACACCGCTTGTTTTTAATTCATTCTCACACAAATAAAAAATGAAAGATACCGTTAACCAAGGTTTTGTCAAAACTCTAGCAGCATAACAAAATACCAAACAGAAAAATCCAGTTTCTCACTGCACACTGAACAATCCCAAACAATCACTACGATTTCGCTACGTCTGTTTTGATTTGATTTCAATGGCATAAAATTGTCATGACAAGAAGAACAAATCAAGAGCAAATTTTCATTACGACGAAAGTAACAAAGGTAAACAAAGTCGAGCTATCAGTGTCAATCGATTCTCCTGCTGTTACACTATAATATATTATATATTATAGTATATTATACTGTCCGAATATAGGATCATATCCCATTTTTAAATTTATTTACCAGTCAAATTGCTTTTTGACGTAATCACCTTCCGATCAAAATAGTTTTCGATGTTACATAAGTCACCCGATTTCTATGGAGATGCCGTTTGACTTAAGTAACAGCGCTGAGAAACCCGTAAAAAGTGTACGTTCGTCGTTTCGCTTTCTCATTATTAAAGTGAATAAATCGAACTGTTTGTTGCTAAGATGATTTCGGTGGTCCTAAAATGATGAATGGGCTGCACGTAAGGAGACGTAATTAATAATTCTCCCGAATATCTTGGTAAATACACTTTGACTTAAGTAACAATAGGGGACACCAAACGACGTATAATAACTTTTGACTCAAAAACCAATATTTTTTAGCATGAAAGCTAGCGATTTGCATTTGTATGATTAAAACCCTGCTAAATATGATAAACATTGCTATCACTATGAGATTATATGTGTTTAATTGGAAATAGGAATAACTTTTCGGTCATCAAAACAAAACTTTATTTTTCTCGGATTGGTGCGAATGTTACTTACGACATAATGAAAATTTGCTCTTGAAATATGCAATGTGCTATCTGCTTCCCCTCCCAGGTTTGTCCCACCCACACGAATTACCGGCGAAAAAGTGACGTCATTTGACATTGGGCCTTGAAGACTGATCGTTCGCCCTTCGAATGTCGGATCCGGGATCCGGACGAAATGCGGACCGCCCCGCTAGAGTAATTTCATCCGCCCGGCGACCAAATGGCGGATGGAACTTAGCTATGTTTTTGTGATTTTTTTCGCGTCGGCTTTTCAGTCATCTTTTCATATCGTGCGAGTATAGTACTGAACATTTTGTTATTAATGGTGGTAACCCAACAAACATTGAAAGCGTAATAAGAGCTTAATCAGGAAAAAATATGCTTCTTCAGCTAAAAAATAGCTTATTCAGCCCTTAATCATCACACATTGTTTGTTGGGAAGCTCCAACCGGTAGTATCCTCGGATTAAATCCCGATTAAGAATGTCCGGCTGGTTTGATGTCAACATCAGAGTTAACCAACATAACTCTAAGGAAACATTTTGCAGATCATACAAACAGGGACGGTATTAAAAGTTAATCCGAGTTGGAGCTTACCGCCATAAGTGTAATTATTTTCCAAAATTGATCCGCTGGAGGAATCCGGATGAGTTAAGCATCTTTACTGATGCAACGTATCAATGAAGATGTTCAACTCATCCGGATTCCTCCACCGGATCAATCTTGATGTAATTATTTTTTTTAAATTGATCCGCTGGAGGAATCCGGCTGAGTTAAACATTCTTACTGATGCAACGCATGCCGATGTTTAAGGTAAAGTTAAGTTAAAGTTTTATTAAACTTAAGTAAAAGTAAAAGTTATTTAAAAGTTAAGATAAATTAAGTATGTAACAACTAATTAAGTAAAAGTTAAGTTAAAGTTAGGTTTATTAATTTACAGTTATGTTAAAGTTATGGTACAATTATGTTAAAGTAAAGTTAAAGTTAAGTTAATGTTATGTTAAAGTTAAAGTTTTGTTAATGGTAAGAAAACTTTTGTTAAAGCAAAAGTTAAAATTTAGTTAATTTTACGTTTAAGGTAGGTTAAAGTTATGTTAAAGTAAAGTTAAAGGTAAGTTAAAGTTATGTTTATGTTAAGATAAAGTTAAGTTAAGTTATGTTTAAGATAAAGTTTAGTTAAAGGTAAATTAAAGTTATGCTGAAGTTAAGTTAACGTTAAGTTAAAGTTACGTAAAATTTAAGTTAACGGTAAGTTAAAATTATGTTTAGTTGAAGTTTATTAAAATTTAGGCATAAGTTATGTTAAAGTTAAATTTATTTTAAATTTATGTTAAAGTTCAAGTTAAGTTAAAGCTATGATTATGTTAAGTTATAATTAATTTAAATTTAGAGTTATGTTAAAGTTAAAGTTATGCTAAAAACAAATTAAATTTATGTTAAATTTGTTTCAATTTAAGCTAAAATATTGCTAAATTTATGTTCAAGGAAAGTTAAAAGTTAAGAAGAAGTTATTTTAAACTTAAAGTTAAGTTAAAGTTATGCTAAAGGTAGGTTAAAGTTAAGTTAAAGTAAAGTAAAATTAAAGTTAAAGATAAGTTAAAGTTTAGTTAAAGTAAAGTTAAAGTTAAGGTAAAGTTAATTTAAAGTTAAGTGAAAGTTAAGTTAAAGTTAAGTTAAAGTTCAATTAAAGTTATGTAAAATTTGGGGGCGACCCCGGCGTAGTGGTTAGCATCCATACCTCTCACGCCAAAGTCACGAGTTCAAATCTCACCCTCGGACAAGTCACGAATGACCCAAGAGCGTTAAAGTAACTATAACTTTAAAAAAAAGCACGTTAAATTTAAGTTAAGTATAAGTTAAAATTATGTTAAGTTGAAGTTTATTAAAATTTAGGTATAAGCTAAATTAAAGGTAAATATAATTTAAATTTATGTTAAAGTTCAAGTTTAGCTAAAGTTATGATAATTTTAAGTTATAATTAATTGAAATTTAGAGTTATGTTAAAGCTAAAGTCATGCTAAAAATAAATTAAATTTATGTTAAATTTGTTTCAATTTAAGTTAAAGTATTGCTAAAATTATGTTCAAGTAAAGTTAAAAGTTAAGAAGAAGTTATTTTAAACTTAAAGTTAAGTTAAAGTTGTGCTATAGGTAGGTTAAAGTTAAGTTAAAGTTAAGTAAAAGTAAAGTTAAAGTAAATTTAAAGATAAGTTAAAGTTTAGTTAAAGTAAAGTTAAAGTTAAGTTAAAGTTAATTTAAAGTTAAGTTAAAGTTAAGTTAAAGTTAAGTTAAAGTTAAATTAAAGTTAAGTTAATGTTAAGTTAAGTTAAAGTTAAGTTAATGTTAAGTTAAAGTTAAGTTAAAGTTAAGTTAAAGTTTAGTTAAAGTTTAGTTAAAGTTTAGTTACAGTTAAGTTAAAGTAAAGTTAAAGTTCTGTTAAAGGTAAGTTAAAGTTAAGTAAAGTTAACGTTATTTTTTTTTCAATAATTACTTTATTTGTACAGGCTCAATCGAATAAACTTTACAGAGCCGAGTTATCCTCTCCGTTATACATTATTACTGTCTTATATTTAAAGATAAAGGAACTGGACCGAGTACTCGCGGTTGTCTCGAGGTTAGTGGAGATTTACAATTTTTTGAATGGGAAAAGAGAAGAAGGAGGTTTGAAATGTGGTTTACGATACAAATATTTAATTAATCCTAAAACATGAAATTATCTTGAAAACAAACATTGAAAAAAAATCCCAAGTTAACGTTATGTTAAAGTTAAGTTAACGTTATGTTATGTTAAAGTTTAAGTTAAGTGAAAGTTAAGTTTGAGTTGAGTTAAAATTAAAGTTAATATAATTTTAAAGTTAAAGTAATGTTCAAGGTAAAGTTATGTGAAAGCTTAGTTAAAATTGAGTTAAAGTTATGTCAAAATTAAGTTAGAGTTATGGTAATGCTTAAGTTAAGTTAAAGTTCCAGTCGTGGAATTCTCATGTAATTTGATGTGTCGCATGATGGGTTTAACCATAATCAGATGTTGGTCTCTTCCCCCGGGACACCCGGAATATGTCCGGATGTGGCCAAAGTGGTTCTTGGAACTAGATTTGAGTTCCATTGAACCAGAAATTGAATTCTCATGTATTTTGATGTGTCGCATGATGGATTTGACCCTAATCAGATGTTGGCCTGTTCCTGGCTGAAACGATCAGTTTTATGAAGGGTATCGTTTTCGCCTCAGGCGCCCAAATGTTGCAAATATGCGCGCCGACGCGGCGGGGGTTACCAAATTTGGACCAAATGGCGCCGCGGGGTTCGAGTAGCCCAAGTCCGCCCAAGTCCGCCCCGTCCACCGCCCTTATAAACGAGTACCATACATGTACGATACCACAAATTGTGCCACCGTGCCACATATTTTTGGGATGATAACCCGAATAGGTTGTTAGGCACTCTTTATGGTTATCGTTTATGCGGCCGAGCGGTCCGGGGGCGAACCGTATGCGACTCGCCCGCTGTATGTGGGCATTTTCTCCTTCCGATGTTGTCAAAAAGGGAGGAGCAAAACCACCTAACAGGGGTAGTAAAGCGTGTGAACCCAACGTTGCGTATAATCGTGTTTACCTACTTTTGGGTACAACTAACTTACTTCTGAGTAGAAAGATAGTAGAAAATTCCATACGAATTGCACACAAGTATTGTTTGACTTATACTTTGACCCGCTTTACCTACTTGTGGGTTCCTGTACTATAGTGCCGAGATGAGTGAAAAGAAATTACTTTTGGATATTTTTTTCTTACCGTGTAGAACGCAAAAAAATTTAAAACAGGGAATCTATTTTCTTGTATTTGGACAGTTGACTGCTTCACCCACGTCAATCTATCCAGCGGGACAAACTTAACGAATTTTGATTATGATTATGATTATGATCGATCAGAAATTGTTCCAGACATATTCAGAATTCATTTCTGAAAGATATCTGATCATTTGATCAGGTTTTCTCTAATGTATCATCGAAAAAATGGATTTGTTAAAATAATATTAATTTTTATTATAATCCCCGGTAAATTCTATCAAAAAGTGAATTCCTGTTAGGTACGTTGGTCATGACCGATCAGAAAGTTATCAAGGCATTTCTCATGATGGAGTTTTCCAAGCAGCACCGTGCGTCTCCATAATTGTTCATGAAATTAACGGTTTTGCTCGAAATTAGTATTTTTTTAAGGGATGCAAATAAAAAAAACTGTTTTTGGTCCTGAAATTGGCTAGAATGTACTTAAGTATAATGTTTATTTTTTATATGAAATCGGGCTGAAATTTTCCGAGCAATCCAAACCAAAAAATAACCCGATTTAAAAAGTTAAGTATAAACATATAAGTGAAGCGGGAAGCTTTAAGGTGCGTTCAAAATCCTTGAAGGTACGATATGGTACGCTATTGGTACATTCCAAAACACGTATCTACTTTGAAATTCGTTAAGTTTGTCCCGCTGGATAGATTGACATGCTACGCCCACAATGAAATAGACCTTTTTGTCGTTTAATCGTCTTTCTCTATCTAGCACACATGGATGAACGGATGGTTTGTTTTCCCACTAATCTGTTTCCATCTTGCTCACACTCGTTCGATTTAAATGGTGCAGTAAAGTGCGCCGATTAAACGCCAAAAAGCTCTATCGTTTTGCACGGTCGTTTCCGCGAGAGAAGAAGAACACATCACAGACAAAAAGAAGCCAGTTGTCTCCTCTTCCTCTTAGGGAATAATGTAGAAACCAAATCAAAGGAAAGTCTATATTGAAATTTGTTGAATTCATACAATAAGAGTGGTGGCAGGAGAATTTGTTTCCGAAAGTAATAAATCAGTTCAATATTCACTTATTACTTAGCTGATGCAAGGCTAAATAAATTTCAATTTGAGCTGTTCGTACCACAAGCTACAAAAACATACATAGTTCATCAAAATCCATCCGAACACTATTGTATTAATTGTGGCAAGATTCCAGCAGGTTCTATTTGTTCTAAAACGTACCAACCAGCATCCGATATCAGTTTCCAACCTGGCAACATGTTATCATCGATTTCCTTTTTGCGGAAACTTGAACACAATGCGTTCCCCTGCCGACCTAGAATGCGAAGCGAACGCAGAGCACACCGCCTTTAACGGAACGAACGGAAGTCTTTATACTTACGTCCGTGGAGCATCCAAGGGCATCAGGTGTAAGAACTTTATAAAAACATCTGACAAAGGCAGCCGGAAAATATATTTCCAAATGAACAACGGAAGTATGTTGTACGTTCCGAGCTTCCTGTCACTCTCCAGTAACGAGAAGGGGTGGTTTGCTACACCACGAGCAGACAAAAAGGTATTATAAAAGGAATTAGAGGGTGGAACGAAAAGAGCTATTTAGTAGTCCGGGAACAATGGATGGTCCAATTTGTTGGACTGCAAACGATTCCGATCCGAAAGAATTTTGCGGAAAATTATTGCTGTACATGTTGGTGAAGATTCATGGACATGGTAATTACATTCCCTTTACAAGACAGAACGATCAATTTGCGGAGGATGTGCGGGAGATCCTTTCCAGGCGGTATTATTTCTTCCGACAAAGAAACCCTCTCAAATGACAACAAAATGATCCTGAACGAGCTAAGCTCATAAATGATGAAGTGCGACATGTTGTTGTTCTTTTCATTAAACGTGGCAAAGTAGCATTTCATAGACCATTTCGCCACATCAGGAAAAAGCATCAACAGAACAGATATGCGGGTGGAGGGATGGAAGAGGGCCACGAGGGATAACAAATGTACTCTCCTGCCAGACTATTTCGCTTGCGTTATTTGGTCGCGGTTTTCGGGCAACCAACCACCTTCCCCGCCACTCGTTCGTGTGTCTGTATACAGTGCTACTTCCGGCGTGGCATTCCATCATCAACAACATGGTAGCAGCTCTGCGAGGCTGCTGTTTGGGTTTCATCGTGGATGGAGACGTGGCAGCAGCTTGCAGTATAACCCGGAGCAGTGGGAGATGTTTGGGACGGGACGAAGCAGGAAGCATTTCGACACCATTCTGACTCACCACTTCGCCGTCTGATGCGACGAGAAAGCGAAATTCCTGTGTGTATCGAGCGTGCGAGGGAGCGAGAGTCACAAATTTATGATGAAAAGCAACATAAAAAATTATGTTTGCTTCGGAGCATATTATGAATTTTCGGGTGGGAAACGAACCGTGCTCTAAGGGTGAGAAGCGGGTTGAAACGAGGGTGCCAGAGCGGAAAATTTGATAAACTTAAAGATTGTTCGATGAATTTCCTTCAAACAGTGAAATGAACATGAACATGAACATTGATTCGTAGTTGCTACTACGTGATTGACCAGATCCAGTGAAAGTTGAACACAGAACCAAATAAATGGAGCTTGAGATCAGCAATTCAAATAACAATTAACGCCGACATATAAAGAAATGAATGTTTGAACCTGAAAACTAATCGGTGATTTTTGCTACGTTTAATTTTGGAAGGCAAAACTTATGAGCCTCAGTGAAAGATTATCAAGCAGGCACATAAGGATCTGTCGGTACATTTTCTCGATGTCCGCTGAAGCAACGAATTTGAAGATTCGGATGTGAATCACGATCGTGACCAGTGTATCTTGAATGGTGGTACCAGCAAGCCGAACATCGTTCAACGAAAGGCCTGATTTCGATTGACACGAGGCGTCGAAGACTGTCCGAAGCTTGGTCGTTGTGCTGTCCATCTTGATCACTGCGTGATGTGGTAGGCACTAGCGTGGCTGGATATTTCGCTAATCGGGACTGATGTCTCGCATGTGTCTGGACGCCAAATATTAGTGGATGAACTTCTGGTACATTGCTTTTTCCCCTCTGGTTCTCGGGCTAGCGACCGTTCCAAAGCGTAGCGTTGTACCAGTTGTCGTCCACCAGTAACTCTTCTCGCTCGACCATCGGAGTTTCGATTAGTGTTCTTGAAGATGTGTTCTTCACAAAAACGTTTGTGAACGGAGACCAAATTTTTGCCTGTTGAACTTCTTCCAACTGCCAGAAACGGTTGACCAGCTCGTCGATCTTCCGGGGTTGCTGAACTGACAGCTACGTGGATCGTGATGATCGTGATTATCTTGCGTACATTCTCTGGAGACGACCCAACCGAATTTTGGGGCAAATCAAGATCGTTTCCGAGAGATTCGGCTAAACTTTAACAACCACATCGAATATGCTTGCGAGAAGGCGGCGAAGGTCATTAACGCAATAGCCAGAATCATGCCGAACAATTCTGGTCCAAGCAACAGCAAGAGGCGTCGAAGCATAACCAAAGGAAATTGAGCAGTACATTCCGGCTCATGGCTATGCGAGTCGTGAGTGCGTACAGAACCATTTCGATGGAGGCTGTATGCGTTATCGCCGGTATGATTCCAATCGGCATCACATTGGCGGAGGACTATGAGTGCTATATGACGAGATAAACCAGAGGAGTACGAAAAATGGAGAGAACGGTGTCGATGGCTAAGTGGCAGCAGGAGTGGGATGCAGCAGAGAACGGTAGATGGACACACAGGCTAATACCGATTCTTTCATCCTGGGTGAACAGGAAGCATGGAGAAGCCAACTTCCACTTGACGCAGTTCTTGTCTGGTCATGGCTGCTTCTAGAAGTACCTGCATCGGTTCGGACACACAACGTCACCCTTCTGTCCGGAGTGTGGGAATGTGGAAGAATCACCAGACCACGTGGTCTTCGAATGTCCTAGATTTGATGCTGTGTGAGAGGATATGCTCGCCCTTAGCGCGGAGAATGTCGTCGAAGAAATGTGCCGAGACGAGGGTACCTTTAACGCCGTCAGCAGAGCAGTAATGCAGATCATGTCAGCGCTGCAGCGA
This sequence comes from Ochlerotatus camptorhynchus, assembly GCF_037179485.1. NCBI lineage: Eukaryota > Metazoa > Arthropoda > Insecta > Diptera > Culicidae > Ochlerotatus > Ochlerotatus camptorhynchus. Next base: position 621,235 of record NW_027040727.1, on the reverse strand, counting down.
AAATGGCGAGAATACCAGCTAGAAAGTAATAATGTGGTCACACAAGTGCGAAGTGAAAGCCGAAGCCGGGAGGACTCTCCGTCAGAGTAGGCTGAATCCACCACCGGGGTTAACCGAGTAGAACGCGACGCTGGGAGCTAAATGGCTCACAAATTGGAGAGACGATCAGCGAAGTGGAAGCGCCAGTTAGCTGAGGTAAAGTGAGGTTCGTAATGCACAGCCCCATCCGAAGTAATACGACAAGTGGTTCTGGGGGAAAAAGGACAAGGCGTCCAAGGAGGTTTTAGTGAGGTAAGAATCCCACACACCGTGTCACCGCGACCGTGCGCGTTTCGATAGAAAGCACAATCCAGCAAGCAACGTGCGGGCTCTGCTAGTGTGAATGTTCCATGATCCCGCTAGATAACTTTCATGGCACGGTCGGGTGTTCTTTGATTTGCATCCGACGGACATTTTTCAGACGGATCAAGAGCTGAAAATCGTCGTCTATTATAATAGAATCGAATTTAACTTTGCATTTCGGCACTGCGGCAGCTCTTGCTTCAACTAAATATAGAAGTAGTCAGAGATTCAAGAGCATAATTCACATCATTTTTGGTTTGCAAAGGAATGTTTGGATAGTTTTTCATAACGTTGAAACACTGACAATGACTGAAATAAAATTAAAGATTATTTTAAATAAAATGTCAAATAGAATTATAATTTTGGAAACATAAATTTTAATTGTTTTCAGTGTTATTGTGTAGTTAGTATTTTCGAAAATCAAGTTCATAAATAGATAAAGCTGTCTATCTCTTGAATTTAAAATAGCATTGATATCGGGAAAGAGCAATAACTTTCCAACCATTACAATAAATGAAATTTTCAGTAATTATTGCATAGTCCTCATAGTACACGTTTAATATGTTATGGAGGTCTGACATGTACTTCAGTCAAGAGAAAAAATGAACAAATAATTCACAATTCAACAAAACCACAAATTTAAGTCAAAATTTTCAGTTCCGTAATCCGTTTAAATATTGAGCAAGAAATGAATGCTGTTGTCAGGAACATTTTAAAAACATCATCGTAAATTGGAGGCCATCCATCCCCGGGTTGAAAGCCTCCTTAATAAAGAAAATTTAACCTAACCTACTTGCTCGCAAACGGGAAGAATGTTTCCCGTTGAACCTTTACATATTTGTTCATGACTACTCAATTAAAAAAAAATAATTTTAAAATTTTCAAGTGATTTGATACTATTGCTGAACAGCTGCTGTTAACCTGCTTAGCCATGTTTAAATTTTAATTTTTTCAAAGTGCTGATAGCAGCGTAGACGATACAGAACAACAGTTTTCATCATTTTGAGTTTTTTAACTCCATACTACCAGATCGAACCGACCCTATATAATACGAAGCAAACCGAGAACTATTGTGCTACCTATTACCAGACGATATTATCGGTACAAAAGAATGCCAAAATAACCTATTAGTGACATTCAATTTTACTCTCGCTCTGTACGTTAAATATAGTTTCGGTAGTAGTGCGCAGCTATCGCACAACAATGCGCTATACAGCGCACTACTTCCGACACTAAATTTGTTCAATGTAAAGGACGATAGTAAAATCGATTGTCGCTAGTGAGTTATTCCGGTGTTCTAGTGTACACTCAATATATGAAAATAAGCAGTTTTATCGTACGCAGCGTCAGTATACGAAACATTGTAGGTACTGCTTCAACCGTTCAGCAACAGCATCAGCAGTAGAAATAATAATTCTGTTGATTGTCGACCGAACTGATTCATCTTGCACAAACGTAATCTGCTATGCGTACGCTCGCTTGGCTTGTAGTACTCCTATTCCACAGAGTGATGTGTAACAACATTTCGTGAACATACTTTGTTATGTTATTCCATATGTAGTTTTATACAATTATGGCGTCCAAAACTACTTCTTACCCTTTCATTAAAAGTTAAACTGATGATTTTGATGATTGCCTTCAATGTAATTGAAAATGGATACGGTTTGTCTATTTCCAGTGTAACTAGTGGTGTTGTTGGTTTGCAAGATATCCACGAAGAAATTAAAAGTGTTTACCCGTACAGTAAATAACATTCAAATCGCGGCCAATAAAATTGCTCGACTTTCATACAAACTAGCCAACTCTTACATGTTGTAACTTTGTTTTGTTATGAACAATTGAGCTGACATTTTGGCACAGAACTATAAATATAATCTTTAAACAAACGACAATATTATGAAAAACATAAAGTTTAAAAATGTATAGTTGTTGTGCCATTCATTAAATGTTAATTTCATCGACATATTATAGAATTGAGCTTAGAAAAATGCCTCCAACATACTCGGAGGAAGATAGGGGCAGGGTTTTTTTTGTGGCAGCAAAGACAGCTTTTATCAACTGCTACTGATTCACATCGCCCGAATCCACCCGAATACAAAACAAATTTATCTATTTTTGCATTTTTTTTTTGCTACATATTTACCACACCGTTAATAACTCATGCTTGATTCATGTTAAATTGATTTTCAATTTCCTGCCTGTGTATAGTCCATCCTAGATGTATTTTCAAAAAATTACTTGAGTTGATTAGCGGAACAGAGTCCTCAACGACGCGAAACAAAATTGCACGAACCAACTCGAAAGCCACTTTGAACAGCTACAGCAAGCGAACAGAAACGAAAAAGAGAAAAACAAGTAGTGTTCACTACTTCATTGACAATTAGTCAACTTTAAAAAAAATGGGTTTTGACCATCTAGATTTGCTAAATACCCCTCAATGCGTTGTTTACAGCAGAGAAATAAGTACATGGCCTGGTACACCACAATTGGAACAATTAAATTTCTTAGGATCGTCCTTCACAAGACAGTCGTCCTTTGCGTGAGAGACATCACCACGATTCAAGCATTTAGCTGGCATGCAGCTTTTTTTTTTGTTCCAGCATAAGGCTAGCTTTTTCCAAGGCACTAAGCTTGTTAAGTTCACTAGACTACAACCTTCAAGACTGTTTAGTTAGACAGGGACTTCAACCTGGATTTCTATTTCATTTTGATAACTTGACATTTCAAGACAACCTTGAACAGACGTTCAGTTATGGTGTCGTAAGAGAAAAACTTGTGTTGCTTTTCAGTAAGATACTTGAGAAGACGTTTGAATCCGTTTAAGGTAACATCCAATTTCCCGGCGGCCAATTTGAAGTGATAACTTGAATTTAACGAAGTTCAAAAGTTCCGTGCGAAGTGCATGGAAATCCGAAGAGGTTAATTCTGCCGACTTCCTAGCAGATAAGAATCTGAAGGATCGAAGAGGAATTTTACTAACCGATCTCCAAGCAAGATTACGTCGGGTAGGGTCCAAACAAGGATCGAAGAGGAATAAGAGTCGAACAAGGTAGAAATTTTTTAGGTAATATTGAGTACTGAAAAGTGTTGAACAGCTTGTTGTAGCTTTATACCCCGTACAGACTATGGCTTATATCATGTAATATAGGCTGTCTTGCAATGAGCACTCATACATACACAGCAAAAAAATAATTTTGATATCACGTCAAAGTGGATGCACTACAATCATGTAGAAAATATGGTGTAATATTACTTGCTAAAAAGGACAAAATTATCATTAATACAATGCATGAACTGACATTACGCTGCTTTTACTGCATTTGTTTATTTATGTGGTCATAAAAATTACATGAAATTTTCGACATGATTGTAGTGCATCCACTTTGATGTGATATCAAAATTATTTTTTTGCTGTGTAGGATTTCCAGTGAAAACTAGATAGGCTTGGCGGATTGGAGGTAAAGGAACTGGTAGACTTGCCATTCTCAGTAAGGTAAAATGCACGTAGGGTAACACCCTTATTATATATATGTAGTATCAAATTTCTGTCGCTCATCTTTCAGATCGATGGAGGTTTTCTCAGTTGACAACGCTTCCATCTTGACAGCTACTCGAAGGAACTCGTCATAGAACCGCTAAAGTTTCTCAGCCCAAGCCGAAAAGCATCTCTAAGCACTTCTTAGGAACTTCAGGCAAGGCTGAAATCATGGCCACAACAAAGTTCCGAACAAGTTCCCAGTGGAACTTTTTAGCAACTTTAAAGTATCTTAAAAGTTCCCTGTGGAACTTCTTGTTCATATAAAAGTTAAAAAAAAATCCGTCATAGCCCACATGAAGCAACCCGCACAAGTGTTTATTAGTAATAAAATTTAATGTACGTAAATATGAAATGCTCAGTGGCTCAAATAAATCATATTTGTTTTTAAACATTCTATACAAACACAAAAAAATTAAAGAGAAATTTCCTGGATTCGAACCCGTGTATTCGGCATACCATCTTCGAACGATCTAGAATTGGTGTAGAGGACTAAACCTTTTTCAAATTTATTTTCTAAAAGTTCCGTTCAAGTTCCGCCAGCAGCTGCTTAGAATGCTCTTCAATTATGGTACCGGAACTTTCAAGTTCTTATAACGACTTAAAAATGAGGCTACTTTGAATTCTATAGACCACCTTCAACCAAGCTGCTTAAGCCACAAATAACCTTTTATCAGAACTTTTGGTTACTTGGGTATTAAGCCACTGGTGTATAACTTTTCACGGGGAAACAGTTCGAAACTTGGTAGATCACCTTTTCAATTCATAATGATTTTTTGTTATAATCGATAATCGCGAGTTAGACGCCTAAATGTATGCTTCCGTGGCCTGAAATCAATATGCTCCAGTGTTGTTAACGCGATAAATTATCGTCGATAATCGTCATCGTCGATAATCGTCATCGTCGATAATCGTCATCGTCGATAATCGTCATCGTCGATAATCGTCATCGTCGATGGCGATAACGTCTGGTATCGTTAACGCCGATGACGATAATGTCTTCAAACGTTAACGTTATTGACTCGATAATGTCTAATGGTATAAATTTAGGATAAATTTCAACATGTGGTAAGGGAAATGGCTCTAATGCTCTGCCCATGTTTGCATAGTTGACGTAAGAGCCACAATGACCAAAATCCACTTTTTTGTTTCTACGCATTCTTAACCATATAAACACAAACTCCACATGCAAACTCTTTTTTTTTGTTCAGAAACATGTGAGTAATATTGAGAAAACGATTTGGCGTAAGTGCCGTTTCAATGCAAAAATGACGTCCCTCCATACAGGTTGCAATATTTCAAATATAAAAATCCTGCTATTTGTCACATGTACACTTGAACCCATATCATTCAAGCTGCTTTTACACGCTTTTGCATTCTCAATATTCAGCATACACACTAGCTTTGTACGTGGTTCGTCAAACACGCCATCAAGCCGTTTAACGTACTGAACCTTTTCTTATAGCGTTCGAGGCGCTTTCACTCTTCAAATATGATAATTTTTGTATTGACCTGTTCTGAAGTATTGAACGATTTGCAAATTATTTTCTTTGAAAATTTTTCTTCATATTTATGAAATCACAACAACGTTATATTCAGTTCAACATATGATATATTTAAGTCCACGTTTACATCGATTAAGGCTCAATTTACTTTGATGCTTTTTGGAAAATTTCAAAAGCAGTTTTTTCCGACGCATTATTTCAGATTGCAAAAAGCTCGCACTATTCGATTCCTTTTGATAATTTACACAAAATGACGCGATATTTTTGCAATCTAAAATAATGCGTCGACAAAAACTGCTTTTGAATTTTTTAAAAATGCATCAAAGTAAATTGAACCTTAAATCAACACCGCCATTTTAAACATCTTCACCTGATTCAGTCTCTGGCAAATTTATCCAATAGTCACGTTTCTCCTCCGGCATCAAGGGCAAAAGCTTTTTAATAATAATATCCTTCTGAGATTTTTGGATTCCACTTGCCTCTGTTTGGCGTTGAAGCTGATCAACAAAATTGAATGACGGTTTGGAAACCTCCTTCAACTGTTTTTTCGTCAGTATCTGTAGTGTTTTCATTTCGTCGTTGTAGTTATAGGAATATTGTATGTCAAAAGAACCTCTGGTAAAGATGACATGTTTGATGTTTGCCATCTTTGGTCGGTCTTTGAACTTAGTTAGTACAGACTGTTTAAACTGGAATAAACATTCAAAGAAATCCTCCGGTTCCATCACAAAAACTTGTGGCTTAATGTCACTTCCAGATTTTTCCACGCAGTCAACGAAATCAGGGAAACTGTAAACTTCTCCTCGAGGGACACGCTTCATCGTGCGCTCAATCGATGCATGAAATGAATCCGCTGACATATAAGTATGCCCGGGCTCCAGATACTTCAAATTAATTTGATGGGTTTCAATGGCCGGAGAGTTGATAAGCAAGGCCAGCAAGACCATCAAATTCCAGTTCTTATTTTGCGCCGAGCAGTTATCAAGCCACAAAGTGATAACGAACTTGGACCCAAGAGAAGAGAAAAATTTGTAAAAACACTGGCAATGTGATAAGCTTTTCGTCCTGCAATCACATCGTTCCACAAAAAAGCATAAACGGGACCGTTCCGAGAGCCACCCAGTGGAGCAAACGTTTCATTGTAAGCAACGATCCTTTTGCAAAAAATGACCTCCTTAAAGGATTCCATTCTTGGAAGCTGAACCACCTGCATTAATATGATGAGTAAGAAATTGGACTCGTAAATTCATATTTATAAGTTACCTTTTGAAGATCGACCGAGAAAACCGATCCGTTCATCGTCACGTTCGACCGATCGCTGTCGTACTCCTCCCGCCCCGAAATTGCCCGTGCGATATGATCCTTCCAATTCAAACACATCTCGCATGCGGTCCGGTTTGTAGAAGATCCTTCTTCTAGCACGTTGTTGCCTGTTTTAGTAGAGTGTCCAGTTTGATTTTCGTGGATGTGATGGGCATGGCACCGTTCATATTCTTCGTGTCCAAGCTGTGTGAATTTTATGTTCAATGCCTTCAACATTTTGCAATAAAACCCATAACTGCAACTTTCTTCCTTTTCATCCAACTGGCGCTCGTTAAATAGACCGTACATTTTCTGGGCCGAAAGGTCAGACGGCAGATAAAGCGCGTGCGGTGCGTGCTCTCGGCGATAATGCGAGTTTGTCGGTGAGTAACGGAAAATGTCTTGTTTGACGGTATCTTTAAGAGTTCTAGGCCGGGTGTATCTTCCACGTTTCTCTGCTGGTGCTCCATTCTTATGCGCTTGGTCGTGGTATCGATAGATCATGTTGCTAAAGTTAGCATGATTAAAGATTACCTTAATTAGATATTTATTGTTACTAAGAAAATACGAACCTGCTTTTGATATCGTAGCCCAACGTATTCAGGAAGAATGCGCAGCATACATCATGTGGTACTCCTCTTTCGTCTTCAAGTTGGTAATCGTAGGAAAATTGTCTCCGAAAGTTCTGGGTAGTAGGATTCACCTGGCCACGCCGTCGTTTTACAGGGCTACGCTTGCTGAACTGCAAAACGAACGACTTTTGTTCCGTTCCCGACAATCCCCAGAACCATGAATTGATGTCAGATCTTCTGTCACGTCCAATTTTGCCGCAACACACTGCTCTGCATCCACAATCTTTCAAAATGGGCCTCCGGTCAGATAACCTTTTTTCCCGGCGCTCTGTTTTTTCCGAGGTTCGCTTTGTTGGTGCCCTTGGCCTCGGTGCGGCTGCTACGGCTGGCTGTGGTTGTATATCGTCTGTAAATAATCGCAGTCGGCAGATCCGGATCAATCTCATCTTCCGAGTCGGAACTACCATAGGTCAGCAGTAAATCCAGGGCACCTCTTCCGGACATTTTAATTCTTCCAAATTGAATTCCTTTTCACTATCACTGAATCTAACGAGCTTTGGAGAAAATCTGTCAACGTGACCGTGAATGTTGATACTACTTCAAACACAGTAACCTGGTTTTTACGCCAAGCTATGCGAATAAACCTTCAGCAGAACGTATGTTTGTTCGCATAACCTGGCGTATGCGTTTTTGAGATGAAATAATTAAGCAATAAATCATAAAAGCCCAGCGGCCCACTTCTGACCGTTAATCTTTACCAAATGGACCGATTATTTGAATGAAATTGTTACAAAATATTGCTTTTCGGCTGCATACAACAAAAACGCGTTTTCCCACCAGTGATGCTGTTGGTGGTTACGTCGACTATAAGATTAGGGGCAGTGCTGGCATATGGATCTAAGGTTGGGCGTATCGCTAATGAAAATGTGTGCTACTACTGAATTTATGAATGGGCCCAAATTCGGGACATTTAGACCGACATTAGAGCCGTTGCCTCTATCTCGAGATTTTGGTAAGCTATAAGGTAACTTTCTTCGACAAAGTTGTTCTGGACACCAAGGACCAGTGCTGAGATTTGTCATTGTCACTGACAGACTTTCGCGCGATATTGACTAAATTGTTCGTCACATAGTCACTGACAGACTTGATCCTCAAAAAAACCTTCGTCAAAATCTCATTCATTTTTTCGTCAATGACAAAGATTCACCTGGTAACAAAAAGTGTAATTTAGTACATTCTGTGTCACATTATTGTTATCCAAGTAGCTCAGGACGTAGATACTTATTCACTAAAATGGATCCATGTTATTGTTTTGCTCAAGTCTTTTAATTTCGTTACAAATTTAGCGAATAAATAAATCTGCACATGTTCGTCACTGACAACATTGTCATTGACAGTTGACATGGTTTGCCTTGACTATGACTGCTGGCTCCAATGAGTGACCAAAGCAGAATTGTCAATATCACCGTGTACTGTCGAGATTTTGCAGCACTGCCAAGGACAATAGGATGGGCAGTTAGATCAGAATGTATTCACTACGTAGCGCTTGTGTACACAAAGTAATATCTCGAGATATTGGCCAGCTTGAAAGTAGCTTTTAAAGGTAACTGAAAGTTGTTCAGAAAAGCAAGGCCAGCAGGCTGGGGCTAGTTTGATTGTGGAAGTTTTTCAATTATTAGCCTTTTATTTTTTTACAAGTAACAATTATAATACACAATGTTTTAGTTCTAGTTTATTAATATATCATAAAAACGATGAGAGTAAATGCAGGAATGAATATTTTGACAGAAACGATAACACAGCTGATTGTGATGAACTTTCTTGTAATGAACTGAATCCACGATATAAAAGGGTAGACCCTCATTACTGATAAAATTATCCGTTGCTTTGTATACATCTTCCTGGGTAGTCATATCGTCACAAGCCTAATCGGATTCTTTTATGCTCAATTCCCAGTTCTTCCTGCACCTTCTCTTGAGTCCATTTGTGTTTTCTCTATAAGATGATAAAAAATTGATTTAAAAAACAATGAAACCATAGAATAAGCCTGTAATTGCTTCAACTTTGGTACTGCATTGTTTAATTACCAGCAAGTGGGACTTCAAATTCGTTGCAGAAATGTATCCGCTGCTTAAAACCGTCATATCAGGCGAGCAAATAGAACAAACTACTTCAAAGTTCTTGTTTTTGGAATTGGAAAAAGTTTTCGTAGTTTTTATTCTGCCACTTATCACCAGACATAATTTTGCCTGACATTTTACCGTTCACTGAAAACAGAAAAAAAAAACTCTCGTAGAAGAATTCGATCAACCGCTTATTACACCGTCGGTAGGAACATTGACGTTTATAAAACTCCACGCCCACTACGTTCTATCAGACGTTATCGACTCGATATTATCGTCAACGCCGATCACGTTAACGTTTGCAGACGTTATCGTCATCGTCGTTAACGATAACAAACGTTATCGTCAACGGCGTTGACGATAATTTATCGATTAACAACCCAGGTTAGCTCATTCGGCCCTTCAGTGTTACAAAATTTATATAATTTTTTTCAATATTTATCGTTGGAAGGAAGATGCATTAACTATGCCATGCAAATTTGGCCCATTTTCATTTCCCCCTGTCACATTTTTTGAATGGAATTTAATTTTTTTTTGTATGGTTCATCACAGTCTCCAACCCCCCTCCCCCCCCCCCCCCCCTACCCTCTTAAAGTAAAATATAATTAAAGGACGCTCCCTAACAGAGTATTACTTGACCTATTTTTTTTAGAAATTTCGGGTGCAGATTCACTTTATATTAAAGTTCCAAAACATGATTCCACTGAAAAAATGTGGGACCCTGTGGCTGAATTTATTCCGGTATTTTCTGGGTCAGAAGAGGTGAAAACCATACTTCCTTCATATTATCGCTCTTTTTCCAGATTTCAAACGAAAATAAGTGTTCTCAATTAACTGGAGGAACATACCCGGTGTCGTTGAAAAAATGGTCATTTCCGGATTCTTTGATGATTCTTTTCAAAGCACAGGGTTATGCATTTCTTGTTCGAAATATGTCCAAACAGATTCAAAGTGTCGGTGTATATCATGCACGTCGTAATCCAATGAATAACAGATTTTCTAGGTTCTTCAAATAATCCTGGAGTTCAGATTATGTTTTCTACTGGGACAATTTCAGTAGTACCGAACTATATAAAAACTGATTCAAAGTGTCTGTGTAGATCACGGACAACTTATTCCCAAATTAAACAGATGTCCTAGGTTCTCCAAATCGTCCGGGAGTTCAGTTGCTATGTTTTACTATATCGAAAACAGATTCAATGTGTCTATGTGGATCATACAAGACCTATTTTCTCGAAAGCACCCTCGAAACATACCTGAAGTTTCAATCGGGACATGCCTGAAGTGTTCTCGGAATCTCTCTTCGCTAGCATCGCAACGTGCATTGGATTCGTTTGACTAAGGCTTGTACTCGAAAAAAAAAATGCACAATTTTTATCCGTGTGTAACTTTTTTATCCGTAGGTAAAAATTGATGAAAATCTGGGTATAACTAGTTTGGAGTGAATTGTTTACATGTGCAAAATTTCATAACAATCGGTTTAGTGGTTATTGAGATGTCATCGAAACAAGAAGAAAATTTCCGGAGAATTTTGCGCGCCGTCATGGAAAATGCGACTGCGACCATGAGATGGATCGGAAGACAACTAGGAATCACCCATACAACTGTGTCTCGGGTGGTAAAATCGTTTAAGGAGTCCCAGACGACCGAGCGGCGGGCTGGAAGTGGAAGAAAATCGAAGACAGCTGACCCTGTGAAGACCCGGAAGGTGTTGGATTATTTCAAGCGTAATCCGAACCTTTCGATTCGCGACGCGGCTCTGAGGGCAAAGTGTTCCGCCTGGTTTGTTCAGAAAACCATGAAACGAGCTGGGCTTCGTGTATTCAAGGTCCAGAAGGCACCGAACCGGCGTGATCAACAAAACACTGTGGCCAAATCCCGCGCAAGGAAGCTGTATCGAGAGTGGTTAACGAAACCGATGTGTGTGGTTATGGATGACGAAACCTACATCAAGGCAGACGCAAAGCAGATACCGGGGCTGGAGTTCTACGTTGCCAAATCACGGTTTGATGTTCCGGAAGACATAAGGAAGAATAAAGTGGACAAATTTGCCAAAAAATACTTGCTCTGGCAGACCATATGCCAATGCGGTAAACTGAGTAAACCGTACATCACAATGGGTACAATCAACAGCGAAATTTACCGCACCGAGTGCCTCCAGAAGCGCCTGTAGCCCTTCCTGCGGTCCCACGGAGGCGAGACATTATTTTGGCTGGACCTGGCATCATCCCATTACGCGCAATCGACGTTGGATTGGCACAGAGACAATAACGTTGTTTTTTTTTTTTACCAAAACCGCAAACTCCCCAAATTCACCAGATATTCGTCAGGTGGAAAGATTTTGGGCCATAATGAAGGCCAAACTTCGAAAATCGTCCAAGGTGTTTAAGAACGAGCTGGAGTTGAAAAAAGAATGGATGAAAGTGACCAAAAAGGTCGGCTCAACCATTGCACAAAATGTAGTGAGGGGTCTTAAGGGAAAGGTGCGGGCTTTCAGCGATGGAGAGGAAATTGAATAAAGAAAATTATGTCGAAACATAATCCATATGTATTAGTTCATTCCCTGAAAGTTTCAAGAAACTCCGACTTAAAATAAATTTTTGGCGAACACTTTTGTCTGGTGCATTTTTTTCGAGTACAGGCCTTATCAACAATCGACAATCCACAACAGTATTCAGGTTAGGCCACTTTCCCATCTGTTCAGACCGGATCCCACGTTTGATAATGTGATGTAAATTTTATGGTGATAATAGAAAAAATGTATTTACGGAATCACTGATGTGACTCATCGAGAATGATCTTATCTTCCCACTTCAGCACTGACACGTGTAACGAAAGTTGGTCGTATCCCCCAAAGGATTCAACGAACCACATTTGAACGACTCAAACTCCTACATGTTTTCAAATCTTAATTAGGTTATGTTACTGATTAACTACAATCTAGATCTTGACCTAAAGTGTCCCTCAACATAGGTCCCCAATCAACCCGTCAATGTGTGACAAAAAATCTGAACCTCTATTATATGCATGGAAGGTGAAGCAAAAAAAAAACTAGTTCCTCGGATGCATTATCCTCTTAATCCACTTCAGTTAGCATTCGATATAGCAAGCAGCCAGCAGATCGTTTGCCACTCTTTAGTCAGTTTATCGCCCATCCTTCAGTACGACGACCGGTTGATCAGGTCCCTTCCTTCTTCTCGGCAGCAAACATAAGTGATTTTCGCTTCCACTTTGCCTTTCACCTGCCAGTATGAAGTGTGTATCAAAGAACGTACATATGTATAGACATATGTTGCCTTCTATCCGGTGCTGCTTGCAAGTTAGTCTCCTGATAGTAAGTATGTTCAGCCACCAGCAAGTCCAAGTCTCTCAAACCACATCAAATCCGGACACCGAGAGAGCAGTCGGTGGCAACGTAGGAAGAAAGTGTTCTTGCAAGGTGAGGGTGGAAAAACTTTCCTCAAGAGAATAAGGGGAAACAGAAGACGACGATTGGCGCGGTGTGTGAACACGGTGATCCCCCAACGAACGGAAGATTTTCTGCCATATGAACGTTCTTTTCTGCTTGGTTCCCTGAAAGATTGCTTTTTCCTTGTGCACACGGCTAGTTGACTAGATAGGGTATGGGGAGAAATTGGAAGGGGGAAGGAGTCTTTGGTTGGCTTTGATGAGACAGGAAGCGGAAGTGTATATGGATAAGATTAAACCTGTTATTCTATTCTTTAGGAACGTGAGACGAAGTGATTTGTGGCGTGTGAAAATGAAGCATGAAAAGCTTGTCGTACAGTTTATTACCGGGTTGTTGTTGGCTGACAACAGGAAGGAGGGTTCGGTTTATGATATGTTGCGGTTGTCAAAGTCTTCAAGAAGTTTAGGGAGGGTGAAGGCCAATTTGTTTTTCTGAAGATAAAATTCGGGTGGTTGCAACAAGTTTGAGACGTGGCTTTAAGATTTTAAAGCTCAGTTTAACCTTCCTCAAATTTGATTTATTCAATTGCTTCCATCCTCGTTGAGCACTTATCATGCCAAGCAAAATGTTGTAAACAGTTGCCTTCTTGTGGTTTTTTTTTATGGGGCCAAATAAACTCGCAAAAAAAAACACATTATTATTTAGCACTCACTCACCACACCCCAGCAATCATTCCCACTAAGCATGGTAACAAATCCTCGGCACCTCTCTCAGTGGGATACAATTTAATCGGCATCATTAAATTTGAATAACTCACGGGTCGTACACATTTTGCGAGAGAAAGCATGGCGAAGAAAGTGAGAAAAAAAGCTTCCAGAGAACCAAGCCGGCTGATGACGTTTATGGGCGAGAAAATTGTTTTATGGGTGTAATTCAATTTAGAGTACTCTGGTAATCTTTTATTTGATTTTGATGTTCGGATGATTTGACAGCTTAGCAACGATGTTAAGAAAAGGACGTTCAATTATCTTGAACGGGTTGTAAACTTTTTGCTGGTGCTATGAGGACAATATGTAATTTTTAATTTTGAAAAAAAAAACGATCGAGCTTGTAGCTCTATTAGACACATTCTAAGTAAGAATTAATACTTGGTCATTTAACTTTTTTTAAAGAAACGAATAATTAACTACTAAGTACTACATACTATGCACTGGACAACTCCGTTGTTGCTGCTTATGAAAAAGAGAGCGAACCTCGTGTCCGTGGCGCTTTTATTAACATAAACTGCTGGCACTGCGTTCTCGACTTTCCGAATCCTCGAGTTATACCTGGGGGATGAGTAGTCCTCCGATGAATCCTCGACCTTGTTCGTCGTCTCTCGATGATCCTCTTCACTAGCGTGCACAGGAATCTTGTTAAGGAGAGGCATTTTTTTTCTATGGTGCATTTAATGTGGGGATTGGGAGTACTCCAAAGTGCGTGGTGTATAGTGCTGTCCATCACCCACTATTTCCCTACTGTTCAATCTAGCTAATTTTATTTATTTTTTGCTCCGGTGGTGGTTCATCTTCTTCAATGCAAACTACTTTCAGACAGCCAATGGAAATTGACAATTTAATCCCATCGACGATATCGATGAAGAACGGTTCGTCATTACATTGTGCAACGACGTAATCATGTCATTTTGAATACGGTACTTGTATACTGGCTATTTTTGGCACCTGCCGCCAAGTGTTTTTCCAGCACAGGATCGTAGTTAGGCTCCAACTGGGTGACACACTTTCCGGTCCTTCCGAATGTCCACGAAGTGGTCGGCCACCTTTGCAAAGTATGCGCACAATATCGATGAAACGTTCCATTATAGAGCGATTCTGTAGCCGCTTTGCCTCTCTAGCAGCAATCATAGATGTTTTTTGGAGGTCCAGTGCTTCGTCGATACCCTTCCTGGTTTTGAAATTCTTCCACGCTTCCATACTACCAACATGGGTATCACTGCCATTGTGTTTGTCCACCAACTCTATCCCTTTCTCCAATTTCTTAACCCTGTAGGAATCGGACAGCTTTTATCGCTCGAAAAGATCGGCAGCATAATGTTTTTGTGTATAATTGGCTTTGAAAATCCAGAATAACATTGAAAATAGTTTTTAAAGTTTCTAAGATTTCTTGGAAGTTAAAGTTACAGTTTGATTAATATTTTGATAGAAAAATGTTGTAATAATGTTTTGCGTCATGATCTTCATTACAGGTTAAAAATATAAACCAAAGAAAATATATTCTTCAAGGTACTGGTATTATCTTTTATTCAGTTACCTTTCTGAAATTTTGTGCAGTACGTTTTTGTATATTTTGAAGGCATTGTTACTGCTTGAAATTTTGTTTAAAATCCCTTTGGAATTTCACTCAAAATTTGATTTTCTCAGAGTTCTTCTCGAAATTATCGTGAAACTATTTGCAGGATACACTAGAAATTATCCGCAGAATTTTCTTTGAATTCTCCCCAAACATATTTTGGAACTGTCATAGGAATTCAGTATCCTTGAGGTTCTTTTCGGAATATTTTAGAACTTTTTTTTTTCTCAGATCACCTTGGAAGTTTCAGGAAAATTTCCTCTGTAATCTCAAGAAATTTTTCCCAAAATGAGCATGAAATTATCCTTGGAATTTCCTTTAAATTTTTCCCAACATCCCTTCGGAATTTCATTCAAAATTTGATTCTCTCGGTATTCTTTGCGAAATTATCTTAGAACTATCTGCAGAATTCACAAGAAATTATTCGCAGAATTTTCATGGAATCATCCCCAGAAATCTTTTCTTTAAGAACTGTCCTCAGTATTCAATACCCTTGAGGTTCTTCTCAGAAGTCAAGTTTAAGTTGTCCGTCCTTTCACCAAAACGTTGTAGTTTTTCTACCAGAAATGTTCAATAAAGCTTGCCCCTTCATTTAACTTTAAGAACTGTGCAATTTTTACATCAGGAATTTTCAATTCAGCTTGCCCCTCCATGTAGTAGATTGTTGCAAATCTTACACCAGAAATTTTCAATACAAACTTGCCCCCATAAAATTTCAACTGACCAGAACGATGCAAATTTTCCACCGTTAATGTTCAATACAAATTGCTTCTCCAATCTTCTGATTAGTGCAGATTTCCTTTTTCCATTTTCCACCATACATTTTCAATATAGCTTGCTTCTCCTATCATCAGAATGTTGCAGGTTTTCCACCAAATAAAGCTTGCCCCTATTTTCATTTTTTGAGAATGTTCAGCTTCCCTCCAATCATCAGAATGGTGCAAATTTAACACCAGAAATTATTATTAAAGTTTGTATCTCTATTCAGCAGAAGGACGCAAATTTAAGGCCAAAATTTTTCCGAAAAGCTTGCCCATCCGTTCACCAGAACGGTGCAGATTTTCCACCAGAAATTTTCAATATAGCTAAATTTTTAATAAAGCTTGTGCCTTCATTTACCAGTGCAAGTTTTCCACCATAAATCTTCTGTTCATTTCATTTATCACGGCGATGCAAATTTTGTACCAGAAGTTTTCAATAAAACATGCTCCAGAACGGTGCACCAAAAAGTTTGTTTCACCATGCACCTATGTGCTGCAATTTTCAGGCTTTGACTCTTCATGCAAATTTTCCACCATAAATTTTCAATGAAGCATGCATTAAGCACCAGTAAAATGAATAAACCTTGCTTCTGCATTCACCACAGTGTTGCGAACTTTCCACCAGAAATTTTCAGATGATATATTTACACCAGAAATATTCAATAAAAAGCTTTTTCTTCGATTTACCACCACGAAGGTGAAATTTAATCAATCTTAAATTTACCCTCTTCTTTTGGCCCTCCATGAACCATCTTGAAAAAAAAAATTACATCATGATTTTTTGTATGCACCACTGTGGTGCAATGTTTTGGCCAAAAAATTTCATTGAAGTTTGTCCCTTCATGCACCTTTGTGAAGTAATTTTCAGGCACCTTCTCAAAGAAATTGACGCAGTAGAAGGTTTTTAGTGCCCTTATATTATGAGTTATTTTACCTTCAAATCAAGTTCAAGGAATCAAGTTATTTTATATCGTTATTTTGTAAATGTGGAAATAAAAATCTTATTTATAAAAGGAGGGGCAATTGCTCCACCCTGTGCACGCCAGTGATCCTCATTGACTTCGTTCGGTAGCTTAGTTCCCTTGTTTAAGTCAAGGAAGGCTTAATGTTTAGTTTGGGCGACATCATCTGAAGAAGAAATCGTACGCATTTGTATTGTGTTGATGCCAAGAGTTTTCATACGTTGGATTTTGTCCATTTAAATTTGTGCACGGCCGGTGAGATCAACCCAAATTAAAGTTTAATTTATTCGTATTCGCAAAAAAAGTAATGAGTAAATTATCCCCAAGTTTTAAAACCTCAATGAACTACTGGAAAATGGGACAAAAATATACGAAAATTTTACTCAGTCTAGTAGTAGTACCAATAGACCGAGAAAATCTAATCGTTACTTTTATCATATTCTAGTTTTGACGTAGGACTACGTCTTTGATTTCAATATGGGGGTACACTTTGTGAAAACCGAAAATGGAACATGTAACAAATTAAGAAAGATTTTGAACGTTAATAGCTCAGTTGCCCCTGGTCCAATTTCAATAATGTTATCACCAATCGATCAGAAATATGACTATGCATCGATAACAATGCTTCTGAATGTTGATTTTCAACAAGAAACTATTGAAAAACTGGTAAATGTCCAGCATTGTCCAAAAGCGTCGAATTAACTAAAAAATCCACCAATTACCTACATGCATATGCTGCTTCCCCAGCACAGTCGTCAGAGAGTAGTAAGTAGACGAAACAAGGCGAAGTGGCATTCGCCTCTGATCCTCGGGCGCGTGCGAATAGGGAGGATGGAATTGCGTAATATTTTGTACACTCATCGTTATACTCAGAACCACACGCTCCCAACGACCACACAACTGTGTGGTGGTGTTCGGTCGTCGAAATTAGTAGCATCATTAGCAGCAGTAGCAGCAGTAGCAGTACTTTCGGCGTGTGGCGTTGAAAATTGTTCTCCAGTAACAAAGAAAAGCTGCCTGCAAGCAGCGAGCTGCAGAGCCCACATAAGCAACCATCAAAGGAGGAAAATCTGCGCCGCTATGCTATGGATCGGAATCAGTAGCTCTTCGTGAGTCGCTGCGGGTCGGTCATCTATGCCAAGCGTGTCACCCTCGCTCCAAACGACATACAGCTCGACAGCCTCATCCGTGTTAAACACCCAGCTCAGAATTACTCAACCATCACTACAAAACGGTCCTTTTCAGGGCCACCAAAAATTTGTTAAAGAGTATTATTTGGACATTGGTCAAGGTTATCAGTTCCCGCAAGCAGCTATCTATCAAGGCGCAACCTGTCTACAGAAGGTGTGGAATTGTAGGCCTGAATATATTGGTGCAATTAGTTTTTCCTCGGCTTTCATTCCGCATGATTCGTTTCTTTCGTTTAATCAATCACCCTTGTAGTGACGTCGAAAAGATTGTTTCAATCGGCGCTTACATATGAAATTTATTGTGGATCATAGAATTTTTTGTATGTTACTAAAATTTATGAATGATTTGCCACTAAATGTTGAGATAATTTATTGATTATTGGATTATCACACTGTATACCATGAAAAAGCATCCTGTTTTTGAGTTTTTGCCTGTTTTCAAGTAAGGAGTTATCATAAAAAACAAATCGCCAGCTTTACAAATAAATAAAATCAAATAAAATCATCATGCAGAACTAGCTAGGATTTGTTTTACTTCATATTTCACAAAATTGCTTTCGAGTGTTAAGACATCGTCTCCCGCAAAATTTACATTTTTCCCTCTACCAACACATACATCAGGGCTAGATAGATCTCCACGGGATCTATAGAATCCGCGCAATTTCAAAAATCCAAAATGCACAGCATTACGGAAAGAGGTTAGGTTTCGATCAACATAGATTTTAATCCTAAACAAACCAAACGATTGAAAATTTATCTACCAATCTGCTAAAATGAACACTTAGTTAATTTTCAATAGGTCACTATTGAAAAATACCAAATGTCCAACTGTTGCAATGGTGATCAAAATTATCACCGGATGTCTGAAAACAGCGCATTCCCTAACACAGACTTAAAAATCGAATTCGATGCGGTTCCACTGAACGGTGCTCATTCAACCGCCGTAAGTGGTGGTGTCCAGTCCAGCAGCAGCAGTAGTAGCAGCAGTAGCAGCAGGAGTGCTTTCAACAACAACAACAACAACGAAAGGCTGCATGCAAGCAGCGAGCTGCAGAGCTCATATGAGCAACCATAGAGAAGGAGGAAGAAGCATTTCAGTGATTTCCCGGCCCTCTCGGGCTAGGATACACGCTGCTTATAGCGCGCGTGCAGCCCAGAACATCTAAGGGCATCACGGACCTGTTATCGCTCAATCTCATTTTGCTGAACACAAATTGTCCTATTAAGCAGAAGTCAACCTCGATGAGTTGACGTATTATCAGGTCACACTACACCGCCGGCAGGCGCGAATGACCGAAGCCACCCACGGCCCAACCGGCGGTTTAATTTGATTGAGTCACGTCCGTTATCGGAATTAACTAGACAAATCATTCCACGAACTAAGAACGGCCATGCACCACTACCCTTAATGTTGAGAAAGAGCTATTAATCTGTCTTACCTCAATAAGTTCGGACCTGGTAAGTTTTCCCGTGTTGAGTTAAATTAAGCCGCAGGCTCCACTCCTGGTGGTGCCCTTCCGTCAATTCCTTTAAGTTTTAACTTTCCAACCATACTTCCCCCGGAACCTAATTTTGGTTTCCCGGAAACTACTGAGAACACCATAATGTAGCGTCTCCCAATTGCTAATTGGCATAGTTTGCGGTTAGAACTAGGGCGGTATCTAATCGCCTTCGATCCTCTAACCAGGGCGTCACAATACCAGTTTCAATCGACCAAATCGATGCGACGAAGAGACCAGTGCTGCAAAATCTCGACAGTACACGGTGATATTGACAATTCTGCTTTGGTCACTCATTTTAGCTAACAGTCATAGTCAAGGCAAACCATGTCAATTGTCAATGACAATGGTGTCAGTGACGAACATGTGCAGATTTGTTTATTAGCTAAATTTGTAACAAAATTAAATGACTTGAGCAAAACAATTACATGGATCCATTTTAGTGAACAAGTATCTACGTCCTGAGCTACTTGGATAGCAATAATGTGACACAGAATGTACTAAATTACACTTTTTGTTACCTGGTGAATCTTTGTCATTGACGAAAAAATGAATGAGATTTTGACGAAGGTTTTTTTGAGGATCAAGTCTGTCAGTGACTATGTGACGAACAATTTTGTCAATATCGCGCGAAAGTCTGTCAATGACAATGACAAATCTCAGCACTGGAAGAGACTGCTGGCTTTCTTTTTCTGTTAAAGTCGAACAGCTCCGCAGCATTCTAGAACCTCAGTCGGCGTGCACAAACAAATGTTCAATCGCTTGTCTCTCTTTCTCCCGTCGCTCCATTGGTCTTCCTTTCAAGCTTCGGTGAAACGGATGAGCGAAAGAGCGCTCGACTTTGATAGTTTTCTCTTTCATGAAACACATCAACAGAGGTTTCATGACGTATATGACGGAAAATGAGATTACACATTTAAAACATTTCTCACGTGAAAACACTTGAAGATTACACGTAATATGTTTAATTTATCTTCCATCCACATATTTATCTAAAAAAAATTAACGAAAACGGGACATAACGCATTTTTAACAAATTGACAGCGCGGTGATAGAGTGTTCGTGAAAGGGGATTGAAAGCCATAATGAGGTTTCGTTTAAGTAGAAAATCGACATGACTTACATTGAAAGCGATGAGCAAAGCAACGACGAGAAGATCCACAGCCAGCGTTTCCTTCTAAGCGTGCTTCTTTTTCATTATCATTTCTTGCTTATAGTCTAGCTAGGCGTTATAGAAATGAAGAAAAAAAAAAAAAAATGAAGAGATAAATTAAACTCGAGTTCATTTTAGAGCGTCGAAAATATAGAGCCCTGCCTCTAACTTTCGTTCTTGATTAATGAAAACATCCATGGCAAATGCTTTCGCTTTAGTTAGTCTTACGACGGTCTAAGAATTTCACCTCTCGCGCCGTAATACTAATGCCCCCAACTACTTCTGTTAATCATTACCTCTTGATCTGGATTACAAACCAATGAATATTAAGACCGAGGTCATATTCCATTATTCCATGCAAGATTATTCTCAGCCGTAGGATAGCCTGCTTAGAGCACTCTAATTTGTTTAAGGTAATAACAGTGGATAAGATGTTTTCGAGTCGCATACCCAAAAAATCTTAACGCCATATTTTTTCTGGCTTCAATGGCATATACTGCGTAAATTTGGTTTTATCCTCCGTGAATGGAATG